>NC_133133.1:26921688-27236063 GCF_048418815.1 Hemitrygon akajei
CTGGGTGCTTCAAATCTGGCCAATCTTGTCTCTCTCCCTGAAAATAGTCCGAGTTTGCACACATTCACCGTAAGACTAATTTTAAGTGAGTGCTTCCAAGCACTGCTTTCTTACTTTGATCAGCAATACAAAATATTAATGCTTAATACAATACAAAGTATTTGGCAGCATTACCGCAAAACTCTAAATGGCTGGATTTATATCTTCATAATAATTTGGAAATTGCGTCAAAATGGCTAGGTTATATTTTAGATTATTCTGTTCAATGTTCTAACCTGAAGAATATAAGAACACCAAGGCAGTGGTGTCAAAGTGATATGGGGTAATGACACATTCAAAGTCAAATACCATTTTTCAGGATATCATAATAATTCATTGAAACTAATCACTCTTAAAAGCTGCACCAATTGATAACTCTCTTTTTCATTTATATCCGAATTTAATTAACTCCTTTGATGACAAATTAAAACCTGGATGGTATGCTGCCTTCCAGATGCCAGGGTCAGAGACGTAACAGATTGAATACGTACACTTAAGGTGGAGGGTGAGCAACCAGCAGTCATGATGCACATTGATACCAATGACATAGCTTAAAAAAAGGATGAAGTCCTGAAGAGTGAAGATAGGGAGTTGGGAAGGACGCTAAAAAAGGACCTCAAAGGTAAAAAGCAGGATCTCTGGAATGCCACAAGCAGTAAGAATAGGATAACATGACAGATGAATAACTGGCTGAATAGTTGCTGCAAGGGGCAAGGTTTCTGACTTGTGGATCATTGGGATCATCTTCTGAGTAATGTATGACCTGTACTAAAGGGGCAGGTTACCCCTGAACTCGAGAGAGACAATGTCCTTGCTGGCAACGTATGTGAGCAACAAGATGACTAGAGTGAGGATAGATTTGCTCAGGAATAAAGGGATAAAAGTGCCGAGTGAAATGAGATGGGGAGGGCCTAATAAATAAGTTGTTTCACTGTGGAAGGGGTACTGTGCTGGAGTGTTTTGATGTCTAGAACAAAGAAGCATGCAAGATTCTGAAAGACATTAGAATAGAAAAGTTGCTGGGTACAATGGGTTACACCTCAAGTTACACAGGAAGTGAGTGAAGAGATTGCAGGAGCAGTGATAATGATCTTGCCACAGGAGTAGTTCAGAGAACCGGAAGATGGCAAACGTTGTTCCATTGTTCAAGAAAACTAATGGGGATAATCTTGGGAACTACAGTCTTACAAACTAATGGGGAGGATTCTTAGGAACAGAATTCACAAGCGTTTGGAGAAACATATCTCTATAGGGATAGTCAGCATGGCTTTGAAGTGCAGGTTGTGCTGCATGAGCCTGACAGAATTTTTCAAGCAGGTGACAAAGAAAATTGATGAACATGCAGCCATGGATAAGGTCGTGTACATAGATTTCAGTAAGGCACCTGACAAGGTTCCCCAGAGTTGGCTCATTCACAAAGTCATGAGGCATGTAACCCATGAAAATTCAGATGGGTAGGTTCAGAAATGGCTTGCCCACACAAGGCAGAGGGTGGTAGTAGATGGAACATGGTGGTCGGTAACTTACGGTGTTCCACAAACACAAAAATGTTAAAAAATATTTCTGCTGTTTTTACTGAACTGGTGATTCTGTTTTAACAATTTCAGAAGCCAAAAGTAGCAAGTCAAAATATAGACATATCCCCACCTAATGGGCAGAAATGCTTCTACTTGCCCCAACGAATGCACAGTGAAAAGATGAGTTTAAGTTATGACTCATTTCAAAAAATCATTGGGTACATAATAGGCCAGCAGCTCCCATTTTACCAAATAGAATTCCATCCAAAAAATCTGAACAAAACACCTGTGGAGCATATACCAGAGGCTGCAGGGTCTTCAAAATACCAAATTGTTCTGAACCCAAATTCAGAAATAGGGTGACAATTGTAAATGAATAGGAAAACCCCACCTTCAGTCTCTGACAAACAAACTACTAAATATGATTTTTAAAATTTTATCACGAGCTTGTGTATTATTCTCAGGATTGAAAGAAAAATAATGAGCTTTTTTGGCTTAAATTGCCCTTTCTGAAATACTGTTTTATAGCTTGTGTTATGACCCAGTCATCTCTCTTGGAAACAGCTTCACAATTAGCAAGTTACATTTTCAATCTTCCTCTCTTTATAATCTTTATACAAGATAAAAAGACAAGTTTATTAACACAGCTCTAAGTGGAAAAATATCCTCTATTCTTTCCAAATCAAAAATTAGAAAACCCAGTCCACAAAGAAAACTAAAGAAAAAGTCTTCATCTAAGTAGGCATGATGCAAGCACATCTAATTAAGAGGTAGAAAGTACTGTGAAGAAACATATCATGTAACAAATTTTCCCAGATACTTCAAAGCATGTGGTAACCTTATGGATAATATTCAAACATGCAGGATCAACTAGCACTAAAGAGTGACAATTAACCTTAGTTTTGAACATTAAATTCCACTTTTAACATTTTGATCAACAGTTTCAACAAGAATATTGGAGAAGTTTTTTTAAAAACATAAAATGGGTTTATTAAATAAATTTCAAAACTTAAAAGGCTTGAAATTATTTCAAGTGTTCTTACAAACAAATTAAGGTTAACGTTTAAAACAAAAAGGAACAAATGCTGTAATTAAATTTTGGTGCTTAAAGAAATGGCCATGATTGCACAACATACATTTCTAAGAAGTTTTTGTGAAGTCCACAATGTAGAAATTATTACCTATTCTCAGGATCATCGTCATAATCGTCACTGGCGCACTGGGTGATATTTTTTGAATTGCCTTCTGCTTCATCACCTGTAAAGACATAGAACTAACCTAAGTTCACTGACTAACAGCCTTGTAGAGAACTGCCAGCATGTTGGAGAGCTCAGGGCAGCGCGTTTCCAATTTCCATAATGGTGCATTACAACGTGGAAGTCAAAAGTTAGATAGAGGGAAAACCAGCACACCCAAATGCTGCTTCACTTCCTGCAGCCAGAGGATTCCAGGCAAAGGAATTGTGAACCCATCTATTTAACCTTAGCATAATCACAGGACAATGTACAATAATCAATTAACCTACTAACTTTGGAACATCTTTGGAACGTGGAAGGAAACTGGAGCACCTAGAAGAAACACAATCATTCACAGGATGGACGCATCTGAACTCCGATGCACCAAGCCATAATAGCATTATGCTAAACGCTGCGCTACTGTGGTGCCCCTATCAGATAAATCCATATAAATCATCTGCATTAGCCTCTGCACACCTGCATATACGTCATGGATAACACCATGTTCAGCGGCGCCTAAGTTTGTTAAAATCAAATTCAGAGCTTTGCTCAGGAGAAAAACATGCATTGAGGGGAATTTATCTATCAATATCTCTAGTATCATAATAGCAATACCATCTTCTCTAGTCCAATGCGATTTATATTCATCCTGTGTGACAATCCTATCTGGCCTCTCAAGCCTACTGTCAATCTCATCATCAAAACTAAAACTTGCTATTCCCACCCATCCCCATTACATTTCATGAGGAAATCTGCAGATGCTGGAAATTCAAGCAACACACAGAAAATGCTGGTGGAACGCAGCAGGCCAGGCAGCATCTATAGGAAGAAGCACTGTTGACATTTCAGGCCGAGACCGTTCATCAGGACTAACTGAAAGGAAAGATAGTAAGAGATTTGAAAGTAGGAGGGGAAGGGGAAAATGCGAAATGATAGGAGAAGACCGGAGGGGGTGGGGTGAAGCTAAGAGCTGGAAAGGTGATTGGCGAAACGGATACAGAGCTGGAGAAGGGAAAGGATCATGGGACAGGAGGCCTAGGGAGCAAAAAAGGAGGGGGGAAAAACCAAATATATCAGGGATGGGGTAAGTAGGGGAGGAGGGGCATTAACAGAAGTTAGAGAAGTCAATGTTCATGCCATCAGGTTGGAGGCTACCCAGCCGGTATATAAGGTGTTGTTCCTCCAACCTGAGTGTGGCTTCATCTTGACAGTAGAGGATGCAATGGATAGACATATCAGAATGGGAATGGGACGTGGAATTAAAATGTGTGGCCACTGGGAGATCCTGCTTTCTTTACCGGACAGAGCATAGGTGTTCAGCGAAACGGTCTCCCAGTCTGCGTCGGGTCTCACCAATATATAAAAGGCCACAGTGGGAGCACCAGACGCAGTATACCACACCAGCCGACTCACAGGTGAAGTGTCGCCTCACCAGGAAGGACTGTCTGGGGCCCTGAATGGTGGTGAGGGAGGAAGTGTAAGGGCAGGTATAGCACTTGTTCCGCTTATAAGGATAACTGCCAGGAGAGAGATCAGTGGGAAGGGATGGGGAGGGGACGAGTGGACAAGGGAGTTGTGTAGGGAGCGATCCCTGTGGAAAGCAGCAAGAGGTGGGGAGGGAAAGATGTGCTTGGTAGTGGAATCCTGTTGGAGGTGGCGGAAGTTACGGAGAATTATACATTGGACCCGGAGGCTGGTGGGGTGATAGATAAGGACAAGGGGAACCTATCCCATTACATTTCACCCCTTTTCATATCTGCAATCAATCCTAAACAAATAGTCAAAATTTCTGCTCATATTATTCTTTGTGGAAGAAAGCTCCAAACGTACATGATCATCAAAACCTGTCATACACATCCTGAATGGGTAGCATTCTCATCCTGAATGGGTAGCATTCTTTTTAAAAACCAGGTTACAGAATTCTCCCAGAAGATGAAGCATCATCATTGAGAGTTTTCAGGATCTTGGTCAGGAGTCACCAACCTTTTTTTGCACCACGAACCGGTTTAATATTGACAATACTCTTGTGGACTGGCCGATGGGGGGGGGGGGTGTTAATCACGACACTCAATCACAGCGATACTCAAAGGGGCTTCCTTATGTCCAGTCTATCCCGCAATTTAGTTTTCATGGGTATCGGCATTTGCTTCTGTCCTGCTTGCTCACGTTTTTTCCGCTCAAAAAACTCAATGGGTTTGTCTTTAAGTGCAGGGTGTTTGGACTCAAGGTACCGAAGCAGTTTTGAGGGCTTCATTGCCTCATTAGACAGCCCCCAGGCCCGAACTCCAGCCTCCCGCCCGCCCACTACCAGACACCTTGGCCAAGTGTGGCTGGTTGTGGGTGGGATGAGAGGACAAGGTAAGGGCCAGAGGTCCCTGTGCCGGGGCCACAGCAGTCGCAGTCCGGAGAGAGCGAGGAGTGCAACAGGGCACGCGCCCGCCCCCATTGTAGGTAGGTAGGATCTTTCGGCCAACAAAAGTTTGGCTCGAGAGATGACTTTCAGTAGATCGCTGCGAGGTAGCTGCTCTGCTACTTACGAAACGCTGAGCCCGAATTAGGTTGTCTGCGAATATTTTAGCACCGGCTTCCCCACAAACATTCGGTGTGCTAAACAGGTTTAGAGGCCCCCATCTGTCCGCGCTCCAAGCCAGTAGCAACGGCACTTCCCGCCAACCTTGTGAGGCGGCCGGTTACCCGAAGCCAACCAGTGATCCCTGGCGCTAGGGTATCACTGCATTTAGGCAACTGATGACCACGCGTGGGTAATGACCTTGCATGCGTTCAACAGTGGGCGTGACAGGGAATGAGGAAAGGTGCAGCTGACTCATATAATTTCATATTGCCAAATCATATCATTTCCTTGCAGCCCGGTAGCACATGCTTTGCGGCCTAGTGGTTGAGGACCACTGATCTTGGTGACAGGACCAATAGTTCTACACAAATTTTTATATGTATCGTTACTTCCATAGAAATTCAGTGGAATACTGTGTTTAAACTTGACAATAGCACTACAACATCACTACAACTACATTCATTTGTCATCAACGTTTCTCAATGATAACACAAATACCTATGTCAGGATGCTATTCATTGACTACAGCTCAGCATTTGATACCATCAATCCTACAATCCTGCTTGAGAAGTTGCGGAACCTGGGCCGCTGTACCCCCCTCTGCAATTGGATCCTCAACTTCCTAACCAGAAGACCACAATCTCTGCGGACTGAGATAACATATCCTCCTCATTGACGATCAATACTGGCGCACCTCAGGGGTATGCGCTTAGCCCACTGCTCTACTCTCTATATACTCATGACTGTGTGGTTAGGCATAGCTCATATATCATCTATAAATTTGCTGATGATACAACCGTTGTTGGTAGAATCTCAGGTGGTGACTATGCCAACTAGTGGAGTGGTGTCGCAGCAACAACCTGGCACTCAACGTCAGAAAGACCAAAAAACTGATTGTGGACTTCAGGAAGGGTAACACGAAGGAACACATACCAATCCTTATAGTGGGACCAGAAGTGGAGAGAGAGAGAGAGAGAGCAGTTTCAAGTCCCTGGGTATCAAGATCTCTAAGGATCTAACTTGGTCCCAACACATTAATGCAGTTATAAAGAAGGCAAGACAGCAGCAATACTTCATTAGGAGTTTGAGTGTATTTGTTGACATACCAACTCTCTTCAAAAATTTCTATAGATGTACCATGGAGAGCATTCTGACAGGCTGCATCACTGTCCGGTATGGAGGGAGGTGTTGGCTACTGCACAGGATTCAAAGAAGCTGAAGAGGGTTGTAAATTTAGTTGGCTCCATCTTGGGTACTAGTTTACAAAGTACCCAGGAGATCTTCAGGAAGCGGTGTCTCAGAAAGGCAGTGTCCATTATTAAGGACTCCAGCACCCAGGGTATACCCTTATCTCATGGTTGCCACTGGGAAGGAGGTACAGAAGCCTGAAGGCACACACTCAGTGATTCAGGAACAGTTTCTTCCCCTCTGCCATCTGATTCCTAAATAGACATTGAACCCTTGGACACTACCTCACCTTTTTAAACATATAGTATTTCTGTTTTTGCACAATTTTTAATCTATTAATATATACACACTGTAACTGATTTAGTTATTTATTTATTATTATTTTATTTTGTTTTCTTCTATACTATGTATTGCATTGAACTGCTGCTGCTAAGTTAACAAATTTCACGTCACAAGCCGGTGATAATAAACCTGATTCTAATTCTTCAAAAAGCTACTTAGAAACTATGAAGAGAAATTATCCTTAATCAGAGAGTGCCAGCATTTAAAAGTACCTCATATGCAGCAATCATATGGTTATGAAATACAAGCTTTTAAAAAGTCTGTTGAAAAGATTTCAACCCAAATGACATACTACTTATTACTAAATGAGGGATGCATATACAACGGTGAACAATTGTATCAATAAATGGGTTCTGCCATAATCACTTTGTTTCAAAGCAACTATGGTGCAAACACTGAAAAGAGATGAATTCCAAACATGAGATGATGGCAACTGTCCTTAACTGGCACACAATCAACACCCTAAACATTGCGGCATACTGGGGCCATGCTACGCATTGCCTATAAAATGCACTGGCTTCTACTCCTAAGGACAACAAAGGCAGCACAAAATGGGACCACTTCAGGAAGCTCCCCTTCAAGTCACATAACACCCTGACCTGGAAAAACATCACCAGTCTAGTCACCACCAAACAACACACAAGTTTCTTCACCAATAGTATTTCAGCATGTTACGAATGTGCCACAACTCTGAGGGGCCGAAGGGTACAAAGTAGCCCCTCCTTTTTGAGAATCGCAAGATCGCTATTAATTCGGGTCTGGGACTCAGGAAATGAGAGAGAATCCTCAAGGTTTTGGAATGTCCTGGCCCCTCAGCGATACAAAGCCACGGATAACGGCCATTATCTCTTGGAGACGGAATTGTGTATGGAGTACTGTACTATTCACTGAAGCCCTCAGGGAATGACCAGAGTGGGCTGGTTGAGGGATTGCATCATCCCAACCTGACTGACATCTGAGACCCCGTGAGTAAGGATAAAAGAGGGTCTGGGGAACAACCCCTTCAGACGCACCAGGAGAAACGCTAGAAATCCCGTGACAGCGTTTAATAGCGACAGCCGGTGGGGCCCGCGTGCGTCCTTTCCCGTTGCCTGGGACCGGCAGGACTGACCACGGAAGAACGGCTTAGTTAAAAAGAAAAGGACACCAACGAAATGTCGAAGGATCGACATCATAAAAAAGGAAAATCTGGCAAGTTCCAAAATCTCTCTCTCTCTCTCTCTCTCCAACAATTGAAAACCCAGCGGTCCCCAAAGGCGGAAGCCTGCCTGAACTGAATGACTTTTATATTTCCATCGGACAATCCATTATCCCCTAGACAACAATAGAGCTATTTCTTATTGATTATTATTATACCCGCGCTTTTAGATTTAGTATTGACGACGTATATTATCTGTATGTTTGCATTGATATTATTTTTGTGTATTTTTAATCAATAAATACTGTTAAAAATAGTACCATCAGACTTCAACGGACCTCTCTATCTTTGCTGGTAAGTGACCCAGTTACGGGGTACGTAACAACTTGGGGTTCTCGTCTCGGGATTTGATACCAAATTGGGAGGCCAGTGAATCGGGCTTGTAAGTCCAAACTTGGACCTGGTTACGCGGGTAGCCAGACGGGAAACCAGCAAAGATGGACGTGGGTGAATTTATAGAAAACCCGACTCTGAAGGCGCTAGAGGCGGCCACAAAGTCAGAATTAATAAATATTGCGAAAAGACTAAACCTCGCAGAGGTGAGGTTGTCGATGAAAAAGCGGAAGGTGCGGAGGGCCATAACTCAGTATTATATTGTGAAGAATGTGTTTTCAGCTGAGGTATTGGAAAATATCCCTGAAAAGGTACCAGCTAGTGGGACGACTCAGTTAGAGTTGGAGAAATTAAGGTTGGAACATGAAATTAAATTAAAGCAGCTGGAAGCAGCTGAGAAGGAGAAAGAAAAAGACAGGGTCGAAAAAGAAAAAGAGCAGCGAAGAGCCGAAAAGCAACAGGAGCATGAGCTCCAGCTAAAGGAGTTATAGGTGAAAAGGGAGCAGGACAGAGCTGAGAAACAAAGAGAGCATGAAATTCAGTTAAAACAGCTGGAAGCAGCTGAAAAAGAGAGGGAGAGAGCCGAGAAGGGGAGGGAGGCAGAGAAACAGAGGCAACATGACTTGGATATGGAGAAGTTAAGGCAAGAGCGAAGAATTCCCGAGAGGAGCGGTTTGATGTTAGTCGGGAGTTGAGGGTAGTACCTCCGTTCGAGGAGACGGATGTTGATAGTTATTTCTTGCTTTTTGAAAAGGTGGCAGTGAATCAGAAGTGGCCCAAAGAGCAGTGGGTGGCGTTGTTACAAAGTGTGTTAAAAGGGAAGGCACAACGGGCATATGCGGCGTTGTCCATTGAGGAGGAAGAGTCTTCGAGAATTATGAAAAAGTAAAGGAGGCCATTCTCCGGACCTACGAATTGGTACCTGAAGCGTATAGACAAAAGTTCAGAAATTTAAAGAAAGGGTGGAATCAGACGTATACCGAGTTTGCCGATGAGAAGGGTGTGCTGCAGAAATAGTGGAAGAGGACTTTTGGCGTCTCAAGGAGTTAATTCTGATTGAGGAATTTAAAGGTTGTGTTTCGGAGGATATCCGGATGTATTTGAATGAGAAGCCGAATAAGTCCATCTCTGAATTTGCTAGGTTTGCAGATGAATATGCCCTAACCCACAAGACAAAGTTTTCCTCGAATAAAAGTTACCAGAGAGACCGTGGGAACGGTAGAGAAAGCCCGCCGGTTGAGGCAGAGGTCCCGCCAGGAGCTAGTGGTAAGATTGAGGAGGAGAGGCAAGACGGCAGGAGATTTCCTGGCTTGACCTGTTTTAATTGTGGAAAGGGGGGACAAATTGCATCTAGGTGCCTTGCTCCGAGGAAGGAGACAGGAAAATGGAAAGCAGCCGTCCCTATAGGATGTGCTGTGGTGATCAGTAAATCGACAAGAGAGCCCCGGGTAGACAGAGTACGAGAAGGGTCTGAGACATGTATGTCAAACGGAACCGTGACCGTGAGAGAGGGAGTCCTACCAGTTCCCGTGCGGATCTGGAGAGACACGGGAGCTGAACTGTCATTGATTAGCAGTAAGGTACTGGATTTTGGTCGCAAGATGGGAATGGTAGCTTTGAAAGGAATAGGAAAAGGGAAAGAAACGGTGCCCTTGCATAGGATCATTATGTATTGTGAGCTGGTATCTGGACCAGTTGAAATGGGGGTGCGATCAGAATTCCCGAGAACTGACGCGGATGTCCTTCTTGGGAACGATTTAGCCGGTGGTAAGGTTTGGTCAGCAATGAAGCTGACGAGCCAGCCTGTGAGTGTTGAGGTCCCGCCCCTAGATTCCAAGATCTATCCCGCATGCGCGATCACTCGCAGCATGTCGAGAAAGGCAGCTGAGAACGAGAGCAGTTTCGATTTGGCCGAGACATTTTTACCAACCCTGTACCACAAGGGTTTAAAGGGTGGGAAAACGGAGAATAGAAAAGTGAACAAGAGTAAGGGAGAGAAGGTAGACCTGCCCTTAGCGAGGAGAAAATTTATAGAGGCATGAAGTAAAGATGAGAAACAGATAAAGCTGTTAAAAGGTCCAGAGTTGGACGTGGATGATCTGTCTGGTTTGGCAGAACTGTTTGAAGAAGTTGAAAATTCTAAAGGTGTTCCCGATAATGAAATGAGGGCGGTCCTAGGTGAAAAGGATGCCATTACCTTGGAGAGGTCTGCTGGGTTGGTAGATGAGGTTGTTTCAGCCCGCGGGGTTGAGTTTACTCCGGAAGGGAGTTGCCCAGAGAGTAGCTGGGAGGATCAGGGGAATTTAGAATTTGAAAAGGGTACGGGTATTGAAAGCCTGGAAGAGGCAAATGTCCCGTTTGAGTGTGTCCAAGATGTGGACGCACGTGGTACTGAGCCTAGTAATGGAGCTCAGAAAAAGTCTGAGGTATTTGATTCAGTTGAAAAGGAATGCAGTCCTTGTGGGTCAGATGGGCTTGGTTCAGTGAAGAAAGGGTTAACCTTGGTAATAGTGGGAAGTGAGAATTCCCAGTTGTTTGTGCTCGAAGGTGTGTTAAAAGTTAGTGAGGAGATAAAAGGTGGTGAGGTGAATATTATTATTGAAGGAAAAGGGAAAAGTGTAGTTCCCAAATTCAATGAAGAAAATTTAAAGTCTGGACTGGTGTCAAAAGCAGTAACCAGGCTGAAGGGACAATGGCTTGTTAACACGGTGCCTGCGAATCAATTACAGTTTAATTTGGAAGGTAAAGGTGCCCCACACGCTATTGTTATTCAAGAGTGTGGTGTGAAAAAGCAGAATTCGGAATGCTGTTTGAACAAAGAGGGCTCGCTTTCAGATTTTAAATTGAGAATTAATCGCATGAAGGGTCCTGAAGGGAAAACTAGCAACTTGCTTAAACTTAAAAGAATTGTGTGGAAATTCAGAAAATGGTCTAAGTTTGGAACACATTGCTGATAAAATAACTCCTATGAAAGGTGCGGGCAAAAGCCTATTTCGCCATGGGGCACAAGCTCACCACGTGGGAGTTAACTGGAAAAGGGGCAAGGGTTGACGGGACGCCATTTTAACTGACAGGATCCGGTTTTAAGGGATTTCGACAAAGCATGTGAATAATAAAGACAACCCCCATGGAAGACTGACTGTTCAGTTTGAAAGTAACATAAAGATTAGTATTTGCATGAACTTTTGTAGTATACACGTAAGCTAAGATCACAACTCTTTAGTTTTTGTTGGCTGAAGAAAAGGAATAAAAATAGGTGGTTATTAAATTGGAGTCTGATGCTACAAGACTGTAGTAAGGTACAAGATGTTAAGATATTAAAGGAAGTCACAATATAATTGTTAACTGTTTAGATGCTGAATTGATAACTGTATTACTTGATTATTGTATTTATTATTATTAATAACTGTATTATTAATTGATAACTAATTAATAACTGTATTACTCTGTAGAAAAAAAAACACTTTTGTATGGTGTTAGATTCTAAAATCCTGTAAGACTCTGTATTACTTCGTTTTCACCGATGGTAAAAACGCTTTGAAGAAAGGGGGTGTTACGAATGTGCCACAACTCTGAGGGGCCGAAGGGTACAAAGTAGCCCCTCCTTTTTGAGAATCGCAAGATCGCTATTAATTCGGGTCTGGGACTCAGGAAATAAGAGAGAATCCTCAAGGTTTTGGAATGTCCTGGCCCCTCAGCGATACAAAGCCACAGATAACGGCCATTGTCTCTTGGAGATGGAATTGTGTATTGAGTACTGTACTATTCACTGAAGCCCTCAGGGAATGACCAGAGTGGGCTGGTTGAGGGATTGCATCATCCCAACCTGATTGACATCTGAGACCCCGTGAGTAAGGATAAAAGAGGGTCTGGGGAACAACCCCTTCAGACACACCAGGAGAAACGCTAGAAATCCTGTGACAGCATTTAATAGCGACAGCCGGTGGGGCCCACGTGCGTCCTTTCCCGTTGCCTGGGATTGGCGGGACTGACCACGGAAGAATGGCTTAGCTAAAAAGAAAAGGACACCAACGAAATTTCGAAGGATCAACATCATATAAAAGGAAAATCTGGCAAGTTCCAAAATCTCTCTCTCTCTCTCTCTCCAACAATTGAAAACCCAGCGGTCCCCAAAGGCGGAAGCCTGCCTGAACTGAATGACTTTTATATTTCCATCGGACAATCCATTATCCCCTAGACAACAATAGAGCTATTTCTTATTGATTATTATTATACCCGCGCTTTTAGATTTAGTATTGACGACGTATATTATCTGTACGTTTGCATTGATATTATTTTTGTGTATTTTTATCAATAAATACTGTTAAAAATAGTACCATCAGACTTCAACGGACCTCTCTATCTTTGCTGGTAAGTGACCCAGTTACGGGGTACGTAACAAGCGTTTCAAGGTGGTTGCTCACGATTACCTTATTAAGAGCAGTCAGAGATGGGCAATATATATGTTGCCAACAATGATCAGATACTAAAAATGACTTTCAAAAGTATGCACTCAATTCACCATTGATTTCCTTCACTTACTAAAAATAATATTTAACATAGCAATAAAAAATTTAGAGTTTGGTCTTTTATTACTATACTAAGAAAACTAACTCAGTTTTCAAGATAACACACATAAAATATTGGAAGAACTCAGCAGGCCAAACAGCATGTATGGAAAAAAAAAGCACAGTCGACATCTCGGGCCGAGACCCTTTGGCAAGACTGGAGGAAAAAATGAGTAGATTTAAAAGGTGAGGGAGGGGAGAGAGAAACACAAGATGATAGCTGAAATTGGGATGAAGTAAAGCGCTAGGAAGTTGATTGGTGAAAGAGATGCAGGGCTGGGGGGGGGGGGGGGAGGGGGCCTGATAGGAGAGTACAGAGCCAAGGTTCATAGAACATAGAATAGTACAGCACATTACAGGCCCTTCAGCCCACAATGTTGTGCCGACCCTCAAACCCTGCCTCCCATATAACCCCCCACCTTACATTCCTCCAAGTGTTCTTGCCAAGTGTTTTGAGAAAGCCAATATAGTTAAATATGGCATGCTTTGAGAACACAATACAAGGCACTCATGCAATATGTAAAAATACCAGCTAAAATTCACCTACCTGATGACTGGCAAAATCGAGATCCAGTCGCAAGCAGAACGTTTTCCATGATAGGCTGTATTTTTTGTTCATCGCTGCTTCCTTCTCCAGGAAGATCATGCTTGTCCATTTGCTCAGCTGCTTCATCACCATCTGACGAGGATGAAGAGGTTTGCTTTCTTTCCATAGCTCTTTTCTTGCGTTTCAATCGCGTTGTTTTCTCTTGAACAGATTTTGCAGAAGCTTTCTCATCATCTTTGAATGAATCATCCTCATCTTCCTCTGTCGCCTGCTTTTTTGCTTTCTTTGAAGATGATTTTTTTGCAGCACTGATTTTACTCAAGTTCTTGATTTCCTTTTCTAGGTCAGAATCATAGTTGGAGGAGTCAGAATGATGTCGTCTTTTTTTATTAATAACGCAAGTCCTTTTACTAGTTCTTTTTCTTTCCTTTCCACCAACATCTGAACTGGAGGTCGAACACTTCCTCTTCCGTTTAAGACCATCTGTGCTATTTGCTCGTGGCATTCGTTTTCTCAGGTCAAACAACCTTGTCTTTTTACCTTTTTGTGATGAATCACTATCCTTATTATCAGCATCAGATGAACTATCATGTTTCACTGCTGCCTTTCTCAGCACCTCTGGTATCTCATCAGAATCAGAGGTAATTTGTTCACCAGGTTTATGCAATGTATCTGATTTATTAGGATCAGATTCTTCCATCTCAGACTTGACACTCTCATTTGATGTTTTTGATCGGCCAGTTTTGACTTTGCCTGAAGAATTTACTTTTTCATTGTCCTTTGATTTATTTTTTGATTTCCTCCGTTTTTTGCCACCACCACTATCAGTGTCTTCCTCTGATCTAGAATTGACAGTCCCTGCCCCTCCAGGACGTCTTAGGGGTGTAGTCTTTATACGAGGTGAGCGCTTTGTATCAGGGTCCTCCGACAGAACCAATGCATCATTTGCAGTATCGTTTTCAACATTTTCTTCATTGGATTTTTTCTTCCTTCTTTTTGTAAAATTTGTTTTGCTCATTTCAGATTTCTCTGCAATCTTTTTGTTTTTAGTTATACTGCCTGCAGCACTGATGCCATCCCCAAGCCCTATATTAACTTGGTCACCATTTCTGTCACCACTGTCTTCTCCAGTATCATGGTTCTTATCTTCACCTGTATCAGATGCTGATGCAACTTCAGCACCACTATTGTCATCAACTTCACCAGCATCAGTATTATCCCTCATTGCTTCACCTTCACTCCCATCCCCAGCAGCCTCTGCATCACTGCCAATATCCCCAGGAACCTCAACTTCTTTGTCATCATGCCCTGCAGACTCAGCTTCATTTGCCCCAGCCTCTGCTTCACTATCACCACCACCCCCTGCCTCAACTACACCTCGTTTACTCCTCTTCGGCAAATTTTTCCCACGTACACCCTGTGCTGTTTTCTTACCCTTCTTCTGTGAAACGGAGGGCAATTTTGTTGAAATTTCACGTTTCACTGAACATTTTGTACTCGAATCGGAGTCAAACTCTGAAGATTTTTCTGAATTATTACGACTTTCAACAGGTGCATTTGATAACACAGTATCTGGCATTGCACATTGATCTGCAGAATTATTCACTGTATCCATATCTGGTAGCAATGAGTCAGAAGCCTCAAACAAACCTCCAGTTAGTGAAGAAACACATCCCATATGCAATGCCTCATCTAAACTGTTAAGTAAAGTGGCTTCTGCCATTTCTGATTCAAGCCCCTCACTTGAGCTCCCTTGTGGAGCATCAGAATTGTTTTTGTCCAAAGGGTCACTTAATGAACAGTCATTAGCAATACTATTTACTGCTGGATTAAGCATTAATTTGTCTTTGTCTGTCTTTATTTTTTCATCTTCAGTAGCCTTATCAAGTTCACTTGAAACCAAAGTCACTTCCATTTGATCAGATTTGTCTTCTGTCAAAACTGATTTTTCTGCAATTGTTTTACCAGGTACTGCATTATTCTCATTTTTAGTGGATTTCTGTGCCTCAACTTTGATAACACAATCTTGTAAGGATTCAGAAGATTTTTTTTGCTCCGTTTCCAAGTCTTGAATTTCTTTATCTATAACCTCCTCCAATGCATGATGTACTTTCTTTAGATCACCAAGCACAGATTTAAAAGCTCTCAATTGTCTCATGTTTACATTAGGCTCAGACTCACCCAAGTCTTTTTGTTTTAAAAAATTAACAAAGCTAATATTCAAGTTAGCAGTTGTATCAATTAGCTTGCGAGCCTTCTTCAGAATCTCTTTTGGTACTTTCAATGCCTTGTAGGAATATGTAATAGTTCCAGATCCTGAAGAAAGACTCTTCAATGAACTTGTATCTTTTTCCTGTCCATTACAATCTTTACTGGAAATTCTTTGAGTATTTTTATAATCTTGATCTACAGACTTGTCACTGTCATGAGGGCCTGGAGACTTGCATTTCTCATTGTCAAATTTAAACTTTTCGAAGTCTTTCTTCCTTTTGTTTTGTTGCCATAGCTGATCAAGACACTCAAATACACTGTCACAAGCTGTGACCAAATCCAGTAAAGGCTCTGGATTACATACATAGCAGTACCACTTTTTGTTTTCATCCATAATATTGGAAAGTTCTTTTCTACCCAGGTTACGCAATATGCAGCTTTTACAAAATGCATTGTGACAAAAGTCACAACAAATCAGATTTCCACCTTCAGCACACCATCTGCAGCGAAGAACAAATATGAGTACAATAAAAAAAACACACTGTGTCAGAGGAATAATCATCTTGATCCTTGAAATTATTTTCTTTAATAGATGACTCAAGCCAACAGCTGCAACAAGAGCAACATGGCAAGGAATTGCATCACATGCAGTTTTAGTACAAAAAAATTACATTCATCTCATTGAAACTGTTAAGAATGAAATACAAAAATCTGATTCCTACTTAAACATGTATCCAAGTGCTGAGCTGTAAAAAGCATCCAGCTCTGAAAATGGCTGTTGTATCTTCATGATAGCTCAGTCTTCAGCCTTTTAAAAATTAGTAATTATCTCAAGTTTGAAATGGAAACCTCCCATTAAACTGGTTTGTTATATCTTTGCTTTACTGGTTCAGAACTTAAGGTCAACTTTAATCTACTTGAAACAAAGGTGCGCAGGATTCATGCTATGATCATGTTAACACTTTCCACACCCTATCCACCCCAATCCTTTTCTATAATCACCCATGACAATGAGACAAGAATCTCGGCAGCCCAGCGAGAGTGGATATTTTAAATGGCACCCTGACTATGTATCCTGAGGGAAGGGGAGGGAAACAAACCTAGGAACAAAATAATAAATTTGTCATAATTGCAGAGGTACAAGAATTGAATCAGGCAAGCTTCAACAAATACCCTTGAGCCACAAAGTCTAATCAAAATGATCCTTAAAATTTGATGATTAAACTTTTCCAATCCTATTTTTTTGTGCTACGAGGTTTTAGGCACTTAACCCAATGGAGCTTTAACACCTGAAAGTTCTAATGTTAAATTTTCATTTTTTAAACTTGTGTAAAAAGGGAATGAATAAAACACCACATTGATTGAACCAGAGTTCAAACTTCAGGAATGTGACTATAATAAGTAAAGGGAAATAAAGCTCTGCTCACCTGCACTGTTCATCCATATCATCAGCATCTCTGCTAATGTCATCACTCATATAGTACTTATGACAGTTCTGTAAAATGTACATTAGAACTCAGTTACATACATCATGAAAGCATTTAAACAGCTGTATTATTACAATCCTTTACTTAACTCAGTTACGCCACTGCTCTGCCAAGTATATTGAAATCAATCTTCACAGTAACTGCAGCCCTTGCCCTTGCTTGCTCCAAAAGAGGAATTCATTAACAAAACGAAACCAGAGAATTTATTCCAATAAAGTGGTATGCTCCATAATTAGAGGGAGAAAACCTTTTGAATTCTAAGTTATGTCAGCAGTTGGTTATGAAGGCCTATTAAGCATCTGACATCTTATGAACAAGATTCTATTTTATTATGCAAGCTATCAAGTTTTGAAAGACTATACTTCCAGTCTTACAAAATATAAATCAGACTTCAAACTCTACAGCATAATCAACATTACTGACTCAGCGATACCTTGCGGAGCAGGCCATTCCTGCACTTCAAGCCACCTCAACAAACCCAATTAACCCCAACCTAATCACAAGATAATTTACAATGACCAATTATACCACCAGATACATCTCCGGACTGTGGGGGGAAACCAGAGGACAGGGAGAAAACCCATGCATTCGAGGAGGAATTACAGAGTCTCTTTAGAGAATGGTGATGGAACTGAACTCTAGAACACCCCGAGCTGTATTAGCATCATGCTAACATTATAAAGTATCAAAAACCCATCTGGCCAGAGGATGGTGCCTATACATCAGATTCTCAAGAAGATAAAGTGACTACCCTTGCAATTAATTAATGCAAATCCATGGATTTCCACATTGTATGAAACGTTTAAGGATTTAGCCTTCCACGTCAGCCAAATAAAATTAACCTGATAAGACCTCCATACAGGAGCATTCTTAGTCATGCTTAAATTTGCCACTTATTTAATTGCTTTAAATACCTGATCATTACATCATAAATAGCTGCTCATATTTCACTGGAGCATGGTATATTTGAAAAACACCTACCTTACAAATAAGAACTTTCAGTGCAGGATGCCGCTGGACTGAATCCTTGTGAAAGTGGTTTACTTGCTGCCCGCAAGCAGTGCAGCTGACTATTCCTTGCAGATTTTCATCTGGCAGTGAAAAGTGTCAAGTTTACATTGTATATTAGCTCAACAGCTGCCAAAATAAAAGACAGAACTGTATTTCTAATGCAATCTAGTACCCAGAATTATGTTGCACACCTTCAGGTGCAAAGGGACCAACAGCCAATATATCCATGATAAAAAATCACCCTTACTGCATTCAAGACCGGTTGTAAGGATTAGCATACCACTAGATTTTAAGTTTTAAAGTTCCGAATCAGAATTCTAGAAATAAATTCACTTGCTAACCCAAATCAGGAACTACATTAGGATAAAGATTAATCCAGGCAAAACCAATGAAGCAAAAATCTTCATCCCAAAATATCCTTTAAAGTCAAAATTCTGAATAATAGTTAATTTTTAAAATAATAAGCACAGGAAATACTTAGCATCTATGGAGAAAGGGCAAACTAATAAATTAACCAGAAATGGTAATTATTTGTCAGAGCATCTACAGTGCCTTGAAAAAGTAGTTTGTCCCCCACAACTATTTTCACATTAGTCCCATTTTCTAAATTTAAAATATATTGAAGTAGGATTTTTTTGACCTAATCTACAAACATTCTCCATCATGTCAAAACAAAAGAGAAATTACAAAATCTGTCAACAATATATTAAAAATCATAAAACAAAAATGCGAGGCTGATAAAAATATTCATCCTGTTTGTAATTACTATGCTAACTTTCTGCAGGTACAATACTGGATCTTACCAACTCACCCAATATGTAATGTACCTAGATAATTGAAGGATCACCTGTTTTCAATGAATTCAATAGAATAAATATCCACTCTCTCTGTAAGGTCTTAACAGTATGGTAAATTTTCAACAGACCAAATCACACTACCCTGCTCTTTAGACAAAAGAGCATTCAGGACAAGTCAGAGAAATTACCATAGAGAAGCACAAATCTGGGAAAGGGTCCAAGACCTCGAAACGTACCTGCAAGCTCAGTGCAGTTTATTGTGACAGTGGAAAAAATATGAAACTGCAGACACACTGCCTAGGTCGGCCCACTAAACTTAGTCACCGGAGAAGAATGGTACTGCTAAGAGAAGTTTTGGTGATGCTAAGTGAGAAGTATGAGTGAGCTGAACGAGTCAGTGGCTACAACTGGAGATGAAGTTCATGGCTCCACAATCTCTAAGGCCTTGCACAAAAAGGGTTTTAATGGAAAAGTAACAAGGAAGAAGCCCTGGTTAAAATAAGCACATCCTTGCCCATCACTTAGAAGATACTATAAACATGTGGAAGAAGGTCTTGTGGTCTGATTGAGACTAAAGTGGAACATTTTGGCCTCAATACTAAGCAGTACATGTGAAGTAAATCAAATATTGTGTGCATCAGCCAAGTAACACCATCCCTACTGTAAAGTATGGTAAATCTGGTCAAGATTGATGGGAAGATGAAAGCTGCTAAGTATAGAGAGATCCTGAATAAAAAACTAGCCACTGCCAGAAAGCTTAAACTGGGGCAGGAAGAGTACAAAAGGAGAACATTTTTTTCTTTGGCAGTTTGATCGAGGAATGACTGCAGAGGCGTGTGGACATCAGCGAGTTAGACCGGCACGAAGAGTTTAAAAAGAAGTAGAGGGAGTCTAAGTACGAGGGTTTTGGCTCAACAGAGCTTCGGCGATAATGGGTCGAGGCGAGGTAACTTATTTGCAAAGAATAGGAAGTATGTCTGTGAGACTGGTGTACTGTACTGGGTGTCAGATGTGGGATGTCCAGGAGACTCCCAGCCTCCCAGATGGCCACATCTGCACCAGGTGCATCAAGCTGCAGCTCGATGATCTTCGTCTGATCAGGGAAAGTGAAGAGGTAATAGAGAAGAGCTATAAGCAAGTAGTCACACTGGCACCTCAGGAGACAGATAAGTGGGTAACAGTCAGGAAAGGGAAGGGAAAGAGTCAGAAACGGTGGCTGTCCCCCTTTAACAAGTACTACTGTTTGAGTACTGCTAGGGGGGAACCTACCTGGGGAAAGCAACGTGGCTGTGCCTCTGGCTCAGAAGGGTAGGGAAAGGAAGAGGATGGCAGTAGTGATAGACAACTCTACAGTTAGGGGGTCAGACAGGCGATCTGTAGACACAGGAAAGAAACACGGATGGTAGTTTGCCTCCCAGGTGCCAGGGTCCGGGATGTTTCTGATCGCATCCACAACACCCTGAAGTGGGAAGGTGAACAGCCAGAGGTCGTGGTAATATTGGTATCAACGACATAGGTAGGAAAAGGGAACAGGTCCTGAAAACAGACTATAGGGAGTTAGGAAGGAAGTTGAAAAGCAGGACCTCAAAGGCAGTAATCTCGGGATTACTGCCTGTGCCACGCGACAGTGAGTGTAGAAAGAGTGAGGAGGAGAATAAATGTGTGGCTGAGGGATTGGAGCAAGGGGCAGGGATTCAGATTTCTGGATCATTGGGACCTCTTTTGGAGCAGACATGACCTGTACAATAAGGATGGGTTGCACTTGAATCCGAGGGGGACCAATATCCTGGTAGGGAAGTTTGCTAAAGCTATTGAGGAGAGTTTAAACTAGAATTGATGGGGGGTGGGAACCGAACTGAAGAGATGGAGGAATGGGTGGTTGGCTCACAAATAGAGAAAGCTTGAGTACAGTGCGAGAGGGAGGATAGGCAGGTGATAGAGAAGGGACGCCCTCAGACCGATGATTTCAGATGCATCTATTTTAATGCAAGGAGTATCATGAACAAAGCTGATGAGCTTAGAGTCCCCTATCACCGCTGCCATCCTCTTCCTTTCCCTACACTTCTAAGGCACAGGGCCGGACTCTGTGCCAAAGCTGTGGCCACTGTTGCTTCCCCCAAGGAGGAGGCCCCCCCCCCTCCCACAACAGTACTCAAACAGGAATACTTATTGTTAAGGGAGAAAGCCACAGGGGTACTCTGTACTATCTGACTCTTGCCCTTCCCTCTCCTGACTATTACCCATTTGTCTGTCTCCCGAGGACCCGGTGTGACTACTTGCCTATAGCTCCTCTCTATCACCTCCTCACTCTCCCTGACCAGATGAAGGTCATTGAGCTGCATCCCCAGTCACTAACACGGTCCCTAAGGAGCAGCAGTTTGATACACCTGATGCAGCTGTCGCCATCTGGGAGGCTGGGAGTCTCCCAGACTTCCCACATCTGACACCCATTACAGAATACCAGTCTCACACACATACTTCCTGTTTCTATTCTTCACAAGTAACTGAACTCGCCTCAACCCATTAACGCCTAAGACCCGTTGAGCCAAAGCCCTCCTACTCTGTCTCCCTCTACTCTGTTACCTGCTCTATAAAGCTGTCTTCTTTTTAAACTCTTCTCGCTGTTCTAACTCACTGACGTCCACGCGCTTGTGCAGTCGTGCCTCCATGATGTACAAAGACTGTTGAAAATCTAGTTAAGAAGAAAAGAAAAGCTTACTAAAGGTTAAACAAAAAAGTAGTTAATGATAGAGATGTAGAAAATTATAAGGCTAGCAGGAAGGAGCTTAAGAATGAAATTAGGAGAGCGTGAAGGAGCCATGAGAAGGCTTTGGCAAGCAGGTTAAAGAAAACCCCAAGGCATTCTACAAGTATGGGAAGAGCAAGAGGATAAGATGTGAGAGAATAGGATCAATCAAGTGTAATAGTGAAAAAGTGTGTATGGAACCAGAGGAGATAGCACAGGTACATAATGAATACTTTGCTTCAGTATTCACTACGGGAAAGGACCTTGGCGATAGTAGGGATAACTTACAGTGGATTGAAAAGCTTGAGCATATAGACGTTAAGAAAGAGGATGTGCTGGAGCTTTTGGAAAGCATCTAAGTTGGTTAACTCACCAGAACTGGACGAGACGTACCCCAGGCTACTGTGGGAGGCGAGGGAGCAGATTGCTGAGCCTCTGGCAATAATCTTTGCATTATCAATGCGGACGGAGGAGGTTCCACAGGATTGGAGGGTTGCAGATGTTGTTCACTTATTCAAGAAAGGGAGTAGTGAAAGCCCAGGAAATTATAGACCAGTGAGTCTTACTTCAGTGGTTGGTAAGTTGATGGAGAAAATCCTGAGAGGCAGGATTTATGAACATTTGGAGAGGCATAATATGATTAGGAATAGTCAGCATGGCTTTGTCAAAGGCAGGGCAAGCCTTATGAGCCTGACTGAATTAGATTTCAGCAAGGCATTTGATATGGTACCCTATGCAAGGCTTATTGAGAATGTAAGGAGGCATGGGATCCAAGAGGACATTGCTTTGTGGATCCAGAAATGGCTTATCCACAGAAGCCAAAGAGTGGTTGTAGACAGGTCATATTCTGCATAGAGGTCGGTGACCAGTGGTGTATCTCAGGGATCTATTCTGGGAAACCCTTCTCTTCATGATTTTTATAAATGACCCGAATGAGGAAGTGGAGGGATGGGTTAGTAAATTTGATGATGACACAAAGGTTGGGGGTGCTGTGGATAGTGTGGAGGGCTGTCAGAAGTTACAGTGGGACATTGATAGGATGCAAAACTGGGCTGCGAAGTGGCAGATGGAGTTGAACCCAGGTAAGTGTAAGGTGGTTCATTTTGGTAGATCAAATATGTTGGCAGAATATAGTATTAATGGTAACACTCTTGGTAGTGTGGAAGATCAGAGGGATCTTGGGGTCTATGTCCATAGGACACTCAAAGCTGTTGCGCAGGTTGACTGTGTGGTTATGAAGGCATATGGTACATTAGCCTTCATCAACCGAGGGATTGGATTCAAGAGCCGAGATGTAATGTTACAGCTGTATAGATCCTAGTCAGACCCCACTTCGAGTACTATGCTCAGTTCTCGTCACCTCACTCCAGGAAGGATGTGAAAACTACAGAAAGGGTGCAGAGGAGGTTTATAAGGATGTTGCCTGGATTGGGGAGCATGCCTTACGAGAGTATGTTGAATGAACTTGGCCTTTTCTTCTTGGAGCAACAGAGGATGAGAAATGACCTGATAGAGGTGTATAAGATGAGAGGCATTAATCATGTGGATAGTCAGAAGCTTTTTCCCCAGAGCTGAAATGGCTAACATGAGAGGGCACAACTTTAAGGTGCTTGGAAGTAGGTACAAAGGGAATGTCAGGGGTAAGTTTTTTTTTAAATCAGAGAATGGTGAGTGCTTGGAATGGGCTGCCAGCAACTGTGGTGAAGATGGGTACAATAGGGTCTTTTAAGAGGCTCCTGGATAGGTACATGGAGTTTAGATGAATAGAGGGCTATGGGTAAACCAAGGTAATTTCTAGTATAAGTACAGGTAGCATTGTGAGCCGAAGGGATGTAATGTGTCATAGGTTTCCTATGTTTCTAAGTTCATTCTTCATCAGGACCCAATGCACACTACCAAAGCAAACATGCAGTGGCTTCAAATGAAGAAAATTGATGTCCTTGACTGGCCCAGTCAGAATCCTGACCTTAACCCGAATGAACATTTCTAGCAAAACCTCAAGATTGTTGTCCTCTGCTGTGCCCCATTGCTTGAGCAATTTAGCAAGGAGGAATGGGCAAATCTTACTCCATTGTGTTGTGCAAAGCTAATAGGGATTTATCCAAAAAGACTACTGGCTGTAATAGCTGCAAAAGGTGGTTCAACTAAGTAACGAGCAAAGAGGGATGAATATTTTTGAACTGCTGCTATTTCAGTTTTTGAATTTTAGTTTTTCATGGTTTACAATTTTCCCTGTTTTTTTGGGCTCTACCGTAAAGAAAAGGAGCACGTGATTCACAAATTAAATTCTCAGTTAAATGGATCAAAATCCCTGGTTGTAATGCTCATTTATGTGCACAAAGTGGTGGGGCTGAATACTTTTTCAAGCCACTGTATGTTTGTTTTATTTCAGATTCCTTATGTTTGCTTTTCAATTCAAATTACTTATAATTTTAGAATTCCTTCTGATTAGTTAACAATGTATGCTGTCACAAGAAGATTCCTAAGCCAAGTCGTTTTGAAAGTCTAGGAAAATCAGAAATGCTATTAAAAAAAGAGGCGGAAACAATAAAACAACAGTCATGTCCTCACTCCATTGGCATCACACTTTGCAGCCGGACTAATTGCCAAACAGTGAACAATTATGGAGTAGACCATAAAACAGACATTAACTGAAGGCCTACAGTATATAAATGCAGTCAAGTTTGAAATCAGTCATTCTGGACAATTTAGTATTTAAAAAGTTAAGAAACACGAAACAGCAGCTGTCTATAAATACAGATAACTGAACATACTGATCAGATTTAAAAATAGTTGTATGCTAGCCCTTACGTACAAGGGCTTGAATGCAATATTCGTGAAGTTTTACTGTGACAATACGGCTACTTCTCCAATTACATCCAAAGTTGTGCACACAATTCTGAGTAATACTACAGTTTGGAAGTGAGCACATCACAGAACCACATTTTTATTAATGCCACTCCATGATTTGATTCCGAGATTAAAATTACAGGGTTTCATTTGTTGACACATTCAGGGGCAAATGGGGGAAGTTTTAAAAGGAATTTGAAAGGTTGACAGATTTTTGCTGATGAGAAGGATAGGACAAGATGACCTACGACAAAATCAAAATCAGGACAATCAAGAGAGAAATTAATGAAAGCCTTAACAGCACTTACTTGCACATGGGTTACCTGTTAATGTAACAATCTTAAACCCAGGGTTCAGGATTTTGCTAGGTTTTAAGGAAGTGAACACAGAATTTAATCCCTCTCAGTCTTAGCTGGTGACTCATTCCTAACCAATCATAATCTCAATAAAAGGAACAGGGCCGAGGGATTGAATTCTTGTCCAAAAACAACAATTGCTGGTTTTAAAATTATTACTTATGTTTTAAACCTTATTTTCACACTTAAAAATCGAAACCAAATCCATTCTTCCTCTGCAACCAGCCTGGACAAGACTCAAAATAATTTCAATAACTTAATCAAGCATTTAGAGAAAACTACAACATCATTAGAATTTTAATAGTTGAACAAAATATTTTGTCTACCTCCACGTTTCTTAGATGTTTCCATTTTGTTCTTAGGATTTCTGTTTCTAAATTCAGGTCCTCGAAAGTTATCTTTATCTTCATTCCATACTGGTTCAGGCTGTACAACTACTGTGCCTTAAAAGGTGATTAAAAAAAATTTAAATGTAAAATATTAAACATTATTAAAAATAGACAATTAATATTAGCTATTTTTCTTTAAAGAGAAAAGCTGTTAAGTTAACAGGAGATAGAAGAAGCTGGTGGCTTACTCCTAGCCAGATATCAGTGTTGTACTGAACCAGCTACACACAGCAGGAAAGAGAAACCCACACTGGACTATCCTTTTGATGTTCCCCATGTCCTGTGGAGAATAGTCTGGGCAAAGTCTCCATTGAGGCACCATTAAAATCAGGACCTAAGCACAAAGGGAAGTTACAAGGCACCACATTCTTCACATTCAACACACTTTAAACAAAAGATGCCATACATATGAATATCTGGGTAAAATCTGTGTGCATTTTAGGTACCATCTCTGACAAAGTATTTAACAGTTTTCCTCGATGCTCTAATGTAAAAAATGGTGTGGCGTTCTAGAATTTTCAATGCTAGATATTCAACTTAGATTCATCGAACAGTTTACATTTTATCCTCTAGAAATTATAATGATTATTTACCAAGTCATACCATAGCCATTTTCAATTACCAAAAGTGCAGATTTGTGCTTACAGCATTTCCCAAACATTTTGAAGTGTACAAAACTGTGAGACCTACCTTTAGGCAAACAATTCACATCTAAATCGTCTGTGTCCTCAATATTTGAAGTTAGTTTTTCACAATCAGATGTATTGTCATTTGATGTTTCATCATCTGATACAATGTGCTTTGTAACAAAAGAGGGTTTCCTTCAAAAAGAAAATTAAATATCGCTTTCAAAGTTTGCAAAAAGTTTCACCATCAGAAGCACAATAGCACCATGGATCACTGGAATATTCATGGTGTGCCACTTTGACACCGCTACTTTCATTAGTGTAGGAGATGCCAGCTTCAGTTATTTCCAACAAACTTAAAACTACCAAAAGTTTCAAATGGTTTCCTTCAGTGAAGCTGGCAAGCTGACAGTACTCAAGACCTTTTTTCTTAAAAATAAAAATCTTACTCACGGCATTATACAGCTCCTCAGAGTTGGTGCAAGTTATCAAGCACCTACTTACACTAACCCCACTTTATTCTCCTTACATTCCCATCAAATCCCCCAGATTAAAACACTCATCTGTACACTAAGGAAAAATTATAGTGGTCAATTAACCTAGTATCCCTCATCTCTGGTGTGCGGGAGGAAACTGGAGCATTTGGAGAAAACCACAAAGGGAAAGTGTGAACTTCACACTACAAAAAGTAGTGGATACGACCCACTCCATCACAGGTAAAGCCATCACCACCACTGAGCATATCTACATGGAGCGCTGTTGTGGGAAAGCATCCATTATCAGGTACTCCAACCACCCAGGTCATACTCTCTTTTCACTGCTGCCATTAGGAAGCTGGTACAGGAGTCTTAGGATCAGGATCAGGAACAGTCATTAACCATCAACCATCAAGTACTTGAACCTGTGGGGATAACTTCACTCTCCCCATCACTGTACTGTCCCCACAACCTTTGGACTCACTTTCAAGGGCTTTTCATCTTATTTACTTGATATTATTTTTATTAGTAAAGTAGAGGTCTCCATTAGGCAGAGTTGACCATGGACACTGTGTGCTAGCTGTTGCCTATGTAGCAAGCTCCCCCTCTCCATGCATCTGATGAATCCAAAGGAACTAACCAACGTTGGTACTAGCAACGTTGCAGGAGTTGCCAGTCAGCAGTCTGCATTGAACTCAGTGTAGGACTGAATGCCTTCGGTTTTCCCCTATATCCTGACTGGATATAGCCTCAAGGCAGCGGAGGTTTGAGATCAGAGTTTTCCTTCTCCTAGATGAGCTGCCAACTGTGGCTGACGAGCCCCAACTGCCTGAAGCGACTGGTTTTAAGGCGCAGCCTTTGCCCCTTCCCTGTTAGTAGAATTTGTTTGGTCTTATTTTTATTATTACAATTTTATTCCTTTTGTATTTGCAGTTTGTTGTCTTTTATACATTGGTTGTTTGTCTGTGCGGTTGGGTGTGGTCTTTCACTGATTCTATAATGGTGCTTGGATTTACTGAGTATGACTGCAAGAAAACAAATCTCAGGGTTGTATATGGTGACATATGTACTTCGATAATAAATTTACTTTGAACATTGGACAACACTGGAAGTAGGAAATGAATGTGAATTGCCAAAGTTTTGAGGCAGCAACACTAGTGTTTTGCCTTTTGCTAAAATAACTAATCGACACATCGTCACAGAATCCAGAACCTATCAGTAGCAATATTCACATTTACCTCTTGATCCTATCCTTTACAAATTATCAGAAGAAAATATGTTATAGAGCTAAAAATGAAGCCACTTTCCCCTTCAAAAGTAAAATATCCCCTGCAACCAACTCTTAGGGAATATGTAGCAATAGTCCAGTCAAAAAATATCAATCTACAATGATGTAATTGAATGGAAGAAATTTTTCCAGTTCCTCATACATATAAAATACTAACCTTCTAGAACGGGATGATCCCGAAGACTTTGATTTTTGACTGGACACCTTTAAACGTAAAGGAACAGATAAACTTAGGCTCACAAATGCTTCATCACAAAGTAACTAAAATGAATTGATGTGTAGTTAAATAAGTTTAAGTAAATTGATAATTAACTTTGAGAATAATATTGAAGAAACATATTTTACAAAAACATGAAGCCAAGTTAAATGCTGAATTCCAGGCAAACTATCAAGGATGAGAAGTCACAAATGATTCCATTTAGTTTAGTCATCTTCGGGAGCTTAAATACATGCCAGTGAGGACACAGTTTGATGCACCAAAAGCTGGTAAAATCAAGAGCAGAATAAAGCTATTTGATTCAGATACTAAATCGAAGAATTTTGCCCACATACATACAAGTGGTTACTTGATGATGGGCCATGGGAACCATGGAATTGCAAGAGGAAGTTTTTTTTTGTAGTTAGAGAGAATGGGGCTCAAAGGACTGTTTCAATTCAAGACTTGAAACTAAGGGAAACATGCTTGCAGAATTGAGCTGCCACAGAAATGTTAACAAATTTCTTGTTAGACAAAATTAATTATATTCATAAGACCATAAGGTATAGGAGCAGAAGTAGCCCATTCGCCCATAGGGTCTGCTCTGCCATTCAATCATGGGCTGATCCAATTCTTCCAGTCATCCCCACACCCTTTGATGCCCTGGCTAATCAGGAACCTATCTATCTCTGCCTTAAATGCACCAAATGACTTGGCCTCCACAACCTCTCGTGGCAACAAATTTCACAGATTTACCCCCCTCTCACTGAAGAAATTTCTTCGCATCTCAGTTTAAAAGGATGTCCTTCAATCCTGAAGTCATGCCCTCTTGTCCTAGAATCCCCTACCATGGGAAATAACTTTGCCATATCTAATCTGTTCAGGCCTTTCAACATTCAGAATGTTTCTGTGATATCCCCCATCATGCTTCTGAACTCTAGGGAATACAGCCCAAGAGCTGCCAGACGCTCCTCATACGGTAACCCTTTCATTTCTGGAATCATTTGTGAATCTTCTCTGAACCTTCGCCAATGTCAGTACATCCTTTCTAAAATAAGGAGCCCGAAACTGCACACAATACTCCAAGTGTGGTCTCACAAGTGCTTTATAGAGCCTACTCAAAGGATTTTCTTCAGCTATTGGGAAAAAAATCCTCCTGGTCATCCTATTGTGACATCCCACTTCTTTTTTTGCGATAATGGAGTTTCCAGTTTTTCTTTCAAAGAAGGTTTGTTTGCATTGAAACTGTTACTAATTTATTTCCTTAATTTTGAATAATATTACTATGCAGTACAAGGTGAGTCAATAATTTCTCAATCAATATCATTGACTAGATACACATGTGGAAATGCTACTTCTGAATACCAGCTCAAAAGTATTCCCAATTTTATTCCTTTTCTTCACATCCACCACAACAAACAGTAAAACCAGTCATAACAAATCAGTTATGACTCCTATCACAGTTACTGCTTGGCAAGGTCATGGATGGATCTTTTTCAATCTTCCACTGCTGATATAAATAGATCTCATTCACAAAATAATGACAGCAAGTTCTAACTTGAAATTTGAATGTATTATTACAAAGTACAGAAATAAATTACGTGCTTTCTTAAGGTAACCTCCCATTAGCATTTACAGTTGATTTACAACTACTAACAATAAAACTACTAGCAGTTACAATAGTTCAAAATTATATCATAATGCATTGTCTACATTTAATATTTGACCTAATTTTATTCCTCCAAACAGTGCCGCCTTCTTGAAAAAGAAAGGAGGAAAAAAAATTCTTTTACTGGTTGAAAACTTCTACATTTTATTTCTATCCTTACTACAAATTCTCACTGGATTAAAATACAGGAAGACAGTTTATTCCAGTTGTACATTCTAAGAATGAGAATTTTCCTTACTCGGTGCTCCTACTGAGTTCTCTCCTGTCACTGAACATGTGCTAAGCGGAAGGCCTTCAAATTGAAATTTTGAGATTAAAGAGTTTGTATGCTCCTGTCAGATTAAAAAGGTTTATGGAACCTTAGTTTTCGAAGGATATTGCAGCCCTGGTTAAGAAGGACATATAGCCAGCTAGGAACAAACAAGGTACTTGAGTACAAGAAATACCAGAAAACACATGAGGAAAATCAGGTTTAAAAGAAGGTACAAGGTTGCTCTAGGAGACAAGGTGAAGGAGAATCCTAAGGGCTCCTACAGATAAGAGCAAAAGGATAGCAAGGGACAAAATTGGTCCCCTGAAGATCAGCGTGGTCATCAATGCATGGAGCAGAAAGAGATGGGGGAAGATCAGAAATCGATTTTTTGCATCTGTATTTACTCAGGAGACAGACAGTGTGTAGAAGTGAGGCAGAACAGCAGTGTGCTCATGGACCATATATAGATTACAGAGAAGGTACTTGCCGTCAGAAGGAAATTAGGGTGGATAAATCCCTAAAGTCTGACAAGATTTCCTATATGATCTTGTTGGAGGCTAGCACAGAAATTGCAGAGGCCCCAACAGATGTATTTAAAGCATCCTTAGCCATGGGTGAAGTGCCAGAGGATTGGAAGATAGCTAATGTTATTCGTTTGTTTAAGAATCACCCTAAGAATACACTGGGAAATTATAGGCTGGTAAGCCTGTCATCAGTAGTGGAAGTTATTAGAAAGTATTCTAAGAGACTGGATATACAATTACTTGGAACTGATTAGGGATAACCAACCTGGCTTTATGCATGGTAGACTGTGTCTAACCAATCTTATAGTTTTTTAAGGCAGTTAGCAGGAAGGTAGATGAAGGAAAGGCAGTGGATATTGTCTAGATGGACTTTCGCAACGCCTTTGACAATGTTGGGTAGGCCTTGCACAGTGAATGGTAGGGCACAGAGGAGTGCAGTAGATAGAGGGGCCTGGGAATACATATCTGTAATTACTTGAAAGTGTTGTCACAGGTAGATTGTATCGTAGAGATAGTTTTTAGCTCATTGGCCTCCATAAATCAAGTTCTGAGTACAGTAATTGGGATGTTGAAGTTGTACAAGATGTTGGCGAGGACTAATTTGAAGTAGTATGTGCAGTTCTAGTTCTGTCCTACCTACAGGACAGATATCAGTAAGATTGAAAAAGTACAAAGAAAACTTACAAAGATTTTGCTGTGTCTTGAGAACTTGAGTTGAAGGGAAAGATTGAATAGGTTAAGACTTTATTTCCAAGTACACAAAATTATGAGGGGTAGAGGTAGGGTTTTTTCCACTTAGGCTATGTGAGACTAGAACTAGACATCATGGGTTAAGGCTGAAATATAAAATGTTTAAGGGGAATATGAGTGAGGTCTTCACTCAAAGGGTGGTAAGAGTATGGAATGAGCTTTGAGCAGAAGTGGTAAATGCAGGTTCAATTTCAACATTTAAGAGAATTTTGGATAAGTAGAAGAATAGTTCAGCAGAGCAGACAGGCCAAAGGGCCTGTTTCCGTGCTGCAGTTCTCTATGACTCTTCCCTCCAATCCATAACAATTTTTTTAAATAAAAGAATACAGTTAACATTTCAGGCCAAAATCCTTCGTGAGTCCTCATGAAACGTCTTGGCTGGAAATGTCAAATGTACGTTTTTTCCATTGATGCTGCCCTGCCTGCTGAGTTCCTTCAGCATTTTGTGTGTGTTGCTTGGATTTCGAGCATCTGCAGATTTTCTTGTTTATTTTTTGGAAATATTGCTGTCAATAAGATACGAAAACCAAAAGCAGAAATATTTTAAGAATGCAGATGAGATAAATAAAGCAACCATTACAATGCAATTGTTGGACCTTGTGGTCTATCTAGACAAACTTGCTAATGAATGAATCAGAAGGTAAGAAAGAATAGAAATCATCCACAGAAATCTAAAACAAAATGTAATGAATTTTCAGGATTAGCCTGGAAAAAATGTGCATACAGAATAATAAAGAACACTATGTACAACACAGAAGTCTCACAAATGAATTAAGAGCATGATGTGAGGCAATTTTAAAAATAGCCCACAGGAGGACTTAAGAATACTGAACAGAAGGAATGAGTTTGTAATTAATTCACATTCCTTTCAACTCAGGACAAAAGAGTTAGAATTTACAAATAGATCATCCAAAGGGTCACATAAATTAAATAATTAGGGTCAAAAGCAGATGTTAGGCAAAGAAAATATTGCAATTAAAATTAGGTAGTCAAGAAGCCACTAAATTTCCCATGCATTCTTTTATAGAGTAAAAATAGAACAAACCTCCTTATGCTCCATACGTGAAATAGAAAAAAGAGCCGGGTTCCCTTCACCTGAAAAAACAAGAATCACCCACATTCAGACAGTTTTAAAACCTTTTTATTGAAATCAAACAATCTCCCAGAAAACATATTTACTAAGTATGCTTACAACAGAAAAGTTTTTCCAAAATCACATTAAAGATATTAGAATATAAACTAATTGGCAGCAAAGACAAACTTTGCTACCAATTCCTAACCAGCTCTTATTTTCACTTAGCCCGTATCTCACTCTACCCTTGCCTTCCTATATCTGCTTCACCATTATGTTCTTCTTGGAGCTCTTGCCTCCCTCCCCGAGAGGATTTTAATTGTTGTAGAATTTAGATCTGACCTCTTGTTGATTTAGTTATATGCTCCAGTTTGGTACTGCCTTTGTTTGCTGACAGCAAAAGCTGGAAATTAAGAAATCCAGGCAGAAAAGGCTGAGAAGCCAAAACTACAGTTTCTAACCAAAATCCATTGAGCCCATAAATTCCTACGACTTTCCAATATTTCCTGTAAGAATTACATTTTCCTGTTTCATTGCATCCATTCTGATAATAACATTTTCCATGCCAGTATTTCCAAAATGACTCCCCTCTTCCTTAACAGCTTCTACTCTTCTCCTCTGGCTGCATTAACTACAATTAACTAGACTTTGTCACATTCCCTCATTTCAACCACACCTCCTATATCACTGCATCCCTTTATCATTTTTCCTTTCACAAACACTCCCAACTGTTCTCACCACTCTTTCTCTATCTTTGCTATTTAAAACCTAACTTATTTCTAACTTTTCCTTGTTTTGCTGAGATTTTGACTTCTCAGCCTTTTCTGCCTGGATTTCTTAATTTCCAGCTTTTGCTGTCAGCAAACAAAGGCAGTACCAAACTGGAACATATAACTAAATCCACAAGCGGTCAGATCTAAATTCAAGAATCCTCTACACGCAGTCACAGAATTAACATCTTATTGAGGAGGGAGGCAAGAGCTGCAAGAAGGACACTATCCAAAATGACTACAAGAACAACACACACAAAAGGCTGGAGAAACTCAGCAGGTTAGGCAGCACCCATGCAAATGAAGAAACAGTCAATGTTTCAGCTCGAGACCCTTCTCCAGGACTGGAAAGGAAGGGTAAAGACGCCAGAATAAAAATACAGGGGGGTGGGGGAGAAGGAAAGCAAGAAAGAGATGGGTAAAACCAAATGGGTGGGAAAGGTAAATGGCTTGAGATGAAGGAATCTGACAGGAGAGGAGAGTGGACCATAGGAGAAAGGGAAGGAGGAGGGTACCGAATGGGAAATAATAGCAGTTAAGAAGTAGTAAGTGTCCAGGGAGAGAATAGAAGAGGAGAGGGGGAGGGAGAATTATTTTACCAGAAGGAGAAAGCAAAATTCCTTCCACCAGGTTGGAGGCCACCCAGATGGAAATCAAGGTGTTTCTCCTCCACCCTGAGGATGGCCTCACCTTGGCACAAGAAGAGGCCATGAAATGTTATGTCGGAATGGGAATCAGAATTAAAACACTGGGCCACTGGGAAGTTCCAATTTTGCCAGATGGAGCGGAGGTGCACAACGAAGCTGTCCCCCAATTTACAATGGGTCTTACCAATGTAGAGGAGGCTACATCGGAAGCACCGGACACAAGAGAAGTCCCCAGATTCACAGATGAAGTGCTGCCTCACATGGAAGGACTGTTTGGGGCTCTGAGTGGAGATGAGGGAGATGGTGAATGGGCAGGTGTGGCACTTTTGGCTAAATGCAGGGAGGGAAATTATAGGGAGGGATGAATGAACAAGGTAATGACGGAAGGAGCAATCACTGGAAAGCGGTTGGGGGGTAAGGTAAAAAATGTGTCTAGCAGTAGGATCCCTTCGAACATGGCAGAAGTGATGAAGAATGATGTGTTGGATGCAGAGAATCATGGGTGGTAGGTGAGAACAAGAGGAACTCTATCACTGTTAAGGCATCAGGAAGATGGGGTGAGCGTGGATATCTGGGAAATGGAAATGATGTGGGTGAGGACAGCATCAAGGTGGAGGAAGTGAAACCCCATTCTTTGAAGGAGGGGGGCATTGCTATATCCTGGAAAGGAAAGTCTCATCCTGGGAATAGATACAGCAGAGATGAAGGAACTGAGAAAAGGGTATAATAGCATTTTTACAGGAAACAGGGTGGAAAGAGGTATAGTCAAAATAGCAATGGGAATCTATAGGTTTATAAAATTGTTGGTCAACTATTTGTCTCCAGAGATGGCAGCAGAGAGATCAAGAAGAGGGAGGTGTCAGAAATGCACCAAGTGAATTTGAGGGCAAGGTGGAAGTTGGAAGCAGAGTCGATGAAATTGACGAGCTAAGCATGGGTGCATGAAGCAGCACCAGTGCCATGGAGGAAGAGTTGGGGATCGTTACCTGGGTCCATGTGGGTACCCGTGGCTACCCCTCAGGACCAGAGAAAGTGGAGGGTGAGGACCAGTTCTGCCACATGGAAGAGGATGGTGGTGGTTCCCCTCCATAGTGATGCAGGAGCCATCATGTGAACTCCAAAGACAGCCAAAACATTTGCGACAAATCTTCCACCAAAAATGAGAAGTTTAAGCAGAATTGTCAAGAGATAGCTCTAGCAACCCAGATTTCAATCCTGACGTTAGGGTGCTGTCTGTGTAGCATTTGCATGCTCTTCACATGACAGCATGGGCTCACTCCACCAGCCCAAAAACGTGCAAGCTGGTAGGTTGATGACCACTGTAAGCTGCCCTTTTTCTCATCTTTCCTCTTGAGTTCAACTGTTTGAATCATGTTTGAACCAAGAGACTTCGAAGAGATCTGGAGGACTCTGGTCCTGGAAAAACCTAAAATAGATGTTAGTGAGAATGCTATTGGTGGTATTTGAAAAAAAGCTTCCATCACTTGATGACTGAAAACAGACTAACTGAGCAGTAATTCTAATCAGATTTATGTTAGATAGCAATTGCTTGGGCAATTTTCCACAAAATTGTCCAAGTTGTTAATGTTGTTACATTGAAACAGTTTGGATAGCAGCTTAGCTAGTTCTGGATCCTAGATCTTCAGTAACATAGAAAAACCTATAGCACAATATAGGCCCTTAAGGCCCACAGTGCTGTGCCAAACATGTACTTACTTTAGAAATTACCTAGGGTTACCCATAGCCCTCTATTTTTCTAAGCTTCATGTCTGTTCCAAGAGTCTCTTAAAAGACCCTATCGTATCTGCCCCCACCACCATTGCCGGCAGCCCATCCCACACCTTCACAAATCTCTGCAGAAAAATCTTAACCTCTGGTGTTTTTTTTTAAGTAACCAATTCAAATTGAGTCAACACTGTATATACAGTATTCTGTGACATGGAGAAGGCAGTTAAATCTAATTTTCTAGACGTTGTCACCAAAATTCAAGCATCACTTATAAAAGAAACACTGACTGAATTACAATGAGCTGGAACTCTGTAATTAGTGGTGTTCTAAAAGGCATCTGTGCTGGGATTTCTGCTATTTGCAATGAATATAAATGACATGGATGAAAATGTAGATGGGTGAGTTAGTAAATTTGTAGATGATACCAGATTGGTGGAATTGTGGATAGTGTAGGATTAGCAAACAATACAGCACATATTGATCAGTTGCAGATATGGTCAGAGAAATGACAGATGGAATTTAGTCCAAATAAATGTGAGATGTTACCCCATGGTAGGGCAAATACAAGGAGACAGTACACTGTTATGGGCAAGTGCTGCTGATCAGAGATCTTGGGATCCAAGTTTATAGCTCCTTGAAAGTGGATACACAAGTTGATATAGTGATTTAGAAGGCTTTTGGAATGCTTGCTTTTATTAGTCAATGCACTGAGTTCAAAAGTCAGGAAGTTATAATGCAACTTTATAAAACTCTGGTTAGGCCACATCTGGAGTAATGCATACAGTTCTGGTTGCCCCACTATAGGAATTACGTTGAGGCTTTGGAGAGGGTGTAGAAAAAGAAATTTTACCAGAATGCTGCCTGGTTTACAGGGCATGTGCTATCAGGAACGGCTGAACAAACTTGGACTGTTTTTTCTGGAATGGCAGACACTGAGGGGAGATCCGATAGAGGCTTATAAGGCTATGAGAGGCATAAGTAGAGTAGACAGCGAGTACCTGCTTCCCAGGGTTGAAATATCTAACACCAGAGGGGTGGCACATTGAATGTGCCGGGGGGGGTGGCGGGGCGGTTGAAGAGCGATGTGAGGGATGTTTTTTACTCAAAGAATGGTAGATACCTGGAATGTGCTACCTTGTATGGTGCTAGGAGGCATGAACATTAGCTTTTAAGAGGTATTTGCATAGGCACATGGATGTAAAGAAGGTGGAGAGATTTGGACATTATGTAGGTAGAAGAGATTAGTGTTTGGTGTTTTTGATTTGCTTTTTAACTGGTTCAGTACAATATTGAGGGCTGAATGGCCTGATCCTGTGCTGTACTGTTCTATGTTCAAATGTGTGCAATTCTAGGGACATTGTAGTTACATTTTTTAAGCTAAGAAAGAACATATTGTCCAGTTTTTCAAAGGTCGCATCAGTAATGGGAAGAACAGTTAAAAGAGGACTGATAGTTAACCAGAATAAAGAATACACTGGTACCTTGCTTAGCACCCACAACACATTCCAATAAACAAGAGCACTAACTAATCAGAAATTACAGAGTTCATATCAGCATTCTACAAAGAAAGAGGCATTACCAACAAGTGTCAGCGACCTGGTACAAACTCAACCTCCACACTGATATGTGCTGCGTCAACGTGAATCTAGCTGTACCCGATGTTTTACACAGAAATGGGTACAAATTCTTGATGGCAGTCCAGGAACAATGAAGCAGTTACAAGGACAGTGTAGAGAGAGACTGCCCGTCAGCATCAGTATTGGGAATGCCAGTACTATACCTCTCCATGTGTTGACACAATATCCAGATTCTAGAATTTTCCCTCATTACCTTTTGCTAGATATGTTTGAAGTGCTATCTCCCATTCCCTTTGCTCAGCCGTACTGCTCTCCTCCGCCAGAAGATTATTCAATCACAATAAGCTTCAACAGCCAGCGCAGTGACCTGAAGCCAGTTAGTTACACAAGCTTTCTGGAACATTTTCTTCATCTTGCCAATCTTTTACTTTTCATCTGTACATGACCTCATTGAGAACAGTGATTTAAAGTGATTGGTTAAACAATGAAAGATAAAAGGTCGATGACTGAGGCTCTGAATTGCTAGCATGACAGCATGTTGAAAACAGTCAACAGGGACATCCAAAATATTGTAGAATATTCAAAAGAGAAACACAATGGCAGGGAGTGAAAAAAGAGTGTGCAATGAAACTCAGTTGAGCTACACTTACTTAACAATATCTTACTGACTTATAGCTCACTCATTTTCACCAGCGACCTGGCTCCATAACTCATCCTTGCTCCAAAACACAAACCAGAGTGCTGAATAGCAGAGGTGAAGCAACGTTGATAGCCCTCACTATCTAACCAAGCATGGCATCCTGGAGTCCTGACAAAACTGAAGTCCATGGGTATTAAAGGAAATAAACACTTCAATGATTGAAGTTATACTTCACACAAAGTAAGACAAGAATGATTGTTCAAAATCAATCTACCCTGCCCCAAGACATCGCTGCACAGGTTCCAATGATAGTGTCCTAGACTCAACTATAGGTCATAAAACAGGAACAGGCCCTTGGCCCACATTGTTGTACCAAACTAATTCCTTCCGCTGACATAACGTGCATATCCCCGCCATTTCCTGCATGCTCATAAGTACCTGTCTGAGTCTCGAGAATGTCTCTACTGTATTTGCTTCAGCCACCACACCAGACAACACATTCCAGACACCCACCATTCTGCAAAACAAAATCTTGCCCTGCATAAATCTTTTCAGCCTATACCTCCACCTTAAATACATGCCCTCTGGTATTAGACATTTCTATCCTGGGAAAAAGATTTTGGCTCTCTACATAGACTTCTCATAATCTTTCAAATATCTGTCAGAGCTCCCTTTAGCCTCTGCTGATCTAAAGAAAACCCAAGTTGTCTGACCTCTCCTCATAGTACATACCATCTAATCCAGGCAGAATCCTGGCAAACGTCTTATGTACCGTCTTCAAAGCCTCCAAATCCTTCTTATTATGGGGTGACCATAGCTGAACGCAATAATCTAGATGCAGTCTGTCTACTTTTATAAAGCTGCAACATAGTTTTCCAACTCTAGAGCTCAGTTCCTTTATTTAAAACAAGCATACCATATGCTTTCTCACCACACCGTGTAGCTAATTTCAGGGAACTATGGACTTGGATGCCAAGATTCCTCTGAATATCAATGCTGCTGAGGGTCTCACCATTAACTGTCTCTTTACATTTGATTTCCTGAAGTTCAAACTTCAAATTTAGCTGCATTAAACTCTACCTTTTTTCAAGTCATATCTGTGATCTACCTCCTGCAGTATCATTTGCCAGTCTTTTTTGTTATCCACAATACCAATCTTGGTATCATCTGCAAACTTACTAACCTACCCATCTATGCTTTCACCCAAGTCATTTATATAGCACAAAAAGCAGAGGTGCCAGAATGTATGGCTACTAGACACAGAATGGAAGGCTACTAGACACAGAACCCCAGCCAGAACAAGTCCCAACGACTACTACCTTCCTCCATCTTCTATGTGCAAGCTGATTTTGAATCTATATGGCTGATTCACCTTGCTTTCCACACATCTTCAACCAATTCATCAATGACCTTCCTTCTATACTTAGTTCAACTTTTGAAATGTTTGCTGATAATTGCACAATACTCAATTCCATTCATAGCTACTCTGCAAAGGAGCATGTCTATACCTGCATGCAGTAAAAACCACACAATAATCAGGCATAAGTTGATTAAGTGGCAAGTAACATTCACAAGAGAAGGAAAAGGACAATCTCCAACAAAAGAGTCTAACTATTCACCTTTGGAATTCAACAACCCCTCTCCCATCCAATTCCTTGCTTCCCCCCAGACCCCCACTTAACCAGACTGGTTGGCCACATCAATGGGTGCCAAAAGGAAGGTCAGAGGGCAAGTATCATGACGCAATCCTTTCTTGATCTACAAGATAATTCATGAGCATGATGAAATGCTCATAACTTTACTGGATAAGTATAGATCCAAAAGTTCTCAAATTCAACACCACGTATGCCAAAGTGATAGATATGAAATGCATCAATCTACAACTCTAATATATGTTTCTTCCATCATGGCAAACAAAGACAACAAAATGTACCATACACAAAATGCACTGCAGTTATTGGCCCAAATTACACAGACAGAACCTTTCAGATATGCACTGAGGACAGGGTCAACAACAATATGTGAACACCATCCCAGGCTGCACAACATTTATTAGAAATAAATCAGTGCTTGATAAATGTTGGGTCTAAGTCCCAACTCTGCCCTCTCTCCAACACAGACACCATCTCGAGAAGAGCTGCAGCAGCTCAAGATGGCAAAACATACTTAGCTTCTTAACACTGATCACGTAGACACAACTCAAACCCCAAAATGTTATGAATATAAACTCTAAGCTCAATGATAGGTAAATTTCTATGTTCAAAGAGAATGTGTGGATTGATTAGAGAAAGCCAGCATGGCTTTGTTAAAGGTCAATTAAGTCTAACTTGCATGATAGAATTTTTTGATGAAACAAGAGGTTTAAGAAATACAAGAACACAAGAAATAGGAAAAGGAGTAGACCACGAGCTTCCTCGATCTGCATTACCATTGAATACAACCATGGCCTCAACTCTTATCTGTGCCAATTCATCGTAACTCTCAATTCTGTGAACTTTTGAAAACTTATGTCTACTTTAAACATATCTGATGATCTGGTTTCCAACATGCTTGGCAGGGGGAAGGTGACAAAGAATTCCAAATATTCACAATCCTCCGACAGAAGAAATCTTTATGCTCTTGTTGTAAATGACTGACCCTTTATTTCACAGCTATCTTCCCCTTGTTCGTGACTTTGAACTTAAAATAAAATTGATAAGGTACTATTTATAGATAAGTTATGCAGACCATGAAAGAGAAAGTAAGACCTGCAGCAACATGGATAGAAAATTGCAGAAATAACGGGAAACAGAGTCACAGCAGTTACTTTTTGATCTAGATAGAAGCAAATAGCGGAAGGTCAGTATTTATATTTAAATATTCTGTGTATTAATACTCTAGACATGGATGTACAGAACACAATCTCCAAATACACACATGACAAAATTTAGAAGGATAATGAACTAGACTTCATAGAAACAGATGGTAGATGTAGTAGATGTAATTTAATGCCAAAAATCAAGAGGTGTTTCATTTTGGTAGGAAGGGTAAGCAAAAGAATTTGAGAGCACAATTCTAAAAGACATTCAAGAAAATAGTCTGTGGATGTAACTGTGGGTGCAGGACAGAATTGCAAGTAGTGCAGCTGTTTCAGCACCAATAATCTGATTTCCAGTGCTATAGGTAAGGCTCGTGTTATTTTCCCTTGTAGCCATATGGATTTCCTCTCATGTCCCAAAAATATGCTGGTTCCTAGGTTAATGAGCTACTGCAAAAAGTTAGTGGGAGAACCAGATAGGTATTAATGGGAACTTGTAACGCATTAGATGTAAGAGTAGGATTAATAGCATTAACACAATTGGCTGTTTCTATAGGAACTACTGCATATGACAGAGGAATAGCACTATTGAAAATGGGACTTTTTACATTAGTTTGACTTTATAAATAAAAACATTCAGTATTAAAGCAAGGGAACTATAAGAGAACTATAAAAAATGTTTTTACCATAACTGGAATATTGAATCCAATCCTGGAAACCACACTTAAGGAAAGATGAAGGCTTTGGACCGAGTGCAAAATAGGATTTGTCAAAATGGTTCTTGTGACAAGATACTTTGGTTATGTGTTTAAGTTGGAGAAGCTGGTATTTTTCTTCATGAGCAGAAAAGAATGTCATATCTGTTAACTTAAGAGTCAATTCAGAGAATGTTTCTATCAGTAAAGGAGAACGTTGGTAGCTGGATTGCTCTTGCACCAGTACTGATTTGACAAGGCAACCTGCCTCTTTGGTGTAAAATCTCAAAATGAGTGCAGAAATTCAGAGAGTTCCAGAATCATGGATTAGGATCTTAGATCACATGGGATTCAGGGGTAAATTGCTAACTGGACTCAATAAACTTAGTGGTAGGAAGCGTAGGCTGATGATCTTGGAATGGAGGTCTATATCTAGTGATGTATCATGGGTCAGTGCTGGGACTTGTGTTTGTAATTTATATAAAAGTTTTCAGTGTGAATGTAAAAAGTTGGTGAGTAGGTTTGAGGATACAGGCTGTCCCGGGTTACAAACGAGTTCTGTTCCTAAGTCCGTCTTTAAGTCAGATTTGTACGCAAGTCGGAACAGGTACATCCAGTATTATTTAGCGTCAGTTAGTCAAACGTTTGTCTTACATATTTTACCTTCCTATGCATATAAAACACTTAAGAAACGTATGTATTTCAATAATTAAACCACTGCTTTGCTTAGTAATAATTGTAGCTTTCATCAGGGCATGGCCTTTCGCATGCTCCATTATTCTCACTTTATCCTTTAAAATTGATCCAATTGTTGACTGACTGTAGCCAATGCTTTTGACCAACGCTTTTGACTGTTGATCAATGCTTTTCCAATGACCGATGGCGTTTCACCTCTTAATGATCGCTTTATTATTTCCACTTCATTTTCAATCGTAATTATTTCCCGTCAACCGAACAGAAACACTGCAGACTCAGCAGCAGCTGTGGGCGCTCCCCTGGGTGCTAAAGTCCACCCGCACTGAGACAGGTTAAATGGGACAAGTGGGGGCGGTGCTGACTGGAAGGGGGGAGGGGTCAGGGTGAATCTTGCTAAGAAAAAATTAAGCCAAATACAAAGTAACACACTCAACACAGTGAACGACAACGTGATCCAACTTAAAATGGCAGACGGCATTCTCCTTCCTCGAGCCGACCAATTTTTAATATAATGGGCTTTATGGCAGGCCATTCGTAAATACGAGTTGTTCCTAAGTTAGATGTTCATAACTCGGGGACACCCTGTAATATTAAAATAGCTGGTGTTGTAGACTTGAAAAATTACAGGAGAATTTCGATCAGCTAAGAATGTGGTCTAAGGACTAGCAAATACCTTTCAATCCAGATAAACTTGAGGTATTGCATTTTAGAGGATCAAACCAGGACACGATGTATGTAATGAATGGTGGGGCCCTGGGGAAGTGTTATGGAAGAGTACTGAAAGCATTTCACAGGTAGATAGGGTGGTGAAAGATTTTTTTTGTATGCTGGCCTTTGTCAAGACACTGAATGTAAGACTTGGGAAGTTATGTTGCAGTTATATAAGCTGAAGCATTGTGTACAGTTTTGGTCCCCTGTAGGAAAGATGCTACTAAACTAGGAAGAGAATGCAGAAAAGATTCACTAGGATGTTTCCTGGATTTGGGGGCCAGTTACAAGGTGAAATTGCGTACACTAAGATTTTATTCCCTGGAACATGAAGATTGAAGGGTCACCTGAAGAGGTATATAAGATCATGAGGAGCAGAGACAGAATGAAAGCACAGCCTTTTTGCTCCCCAGATAGGAGGTGCTAAAAGCAAGAGAGCACAGTTTTAAGATCAGAGGCAAGAGAATTAAAAGATCAGAGGTAGCGTGTTCATACGAAAGGTGGTGAGTACTTGGAATAAGCTTTCAGAAAGTGGCTGTAAAGGGCAGATTTAAAAGCCATTTAGGTAAGGAGCAAGCATAGACAAGTAGGGCTGAAGGTCCAATTTCCATACTGCTTGAGCTCTTAAGAAACTCTTTGAATAGATAATAGAAAACACATCTCACCGGTTTATAGCAAATGTTTGGGGGGGGGGGGGGGGGTGGTACAAGAATAGATTTGGTTTGCCATTGCCTCCTTCTGGGCAGTAGCATTACAAGACAGGTGACGCCAGTCATTATCAATACCTTTTCAGAGATTGTCTACCTGGTGTCAGTAGTCGCATAACCAGGAATTGTGATATGCACCAGCCACTCAAACGATCATCCACTACCTGCTCCCACTGCTTCACGTGCCCCGATCTGGGGGTGGGGGGGAGAAAATGGGTGGGCACTACACTTTGACAAAGGGTAACCCGCAGGCTAGCAGAGGGATGAAGCGCCCTACACTTCTTCTGGTGGAGGAATATCTCCAACCCACCATGCAGAATGCAGTAACAACAGTAACAGAATGCAGTTACAAAGAAAGTGCAATGCCGGCTGGAAAAAAGAGATGTGGGGTCATAACAACATAGACGGTGAGGTCATGAGGCTATCTTAAGTCTTACAGCAGTGAGATAGAGGCTATTCTTGAGCCTGGTGGTACACACATGCTTTCAGATTTTTATATCTTCTGACTGATGGAAGGGTAGAGAAGACAGTGTGTCTGGGGTGGGGTTCATGCACCTGAATGCAGAGCAAATTAGATGTAAATGAAAACTGCATGTCCCATTCACCCAAGTTCAAATCATCAAGAAGAAAAATATTATTTCTACTAACTTGGGAAGGAACCCAACACATCTACTCCAATCTTCACAAAACATATCATCTTCACGCTATTTTCTGAAATCATATCAATTTCGCAATACACTGCCATTTTCCTTTCACTTCCCTCCAGCTAGCCTGGATATCAGTATCCATTACATTTAGCACAGCTAGTAACCCAAAGATCAACTTTGGAGGCCCTGATCCATAATTTTCTCCAAATATCTTTAGATTAAGACGACTTGTCCTCAATACAGACATGGACTGCAACCTCTGGCTATTCTTTATTCAACCTTCCAAAGAAACCAACAGCAGCTCTTATTTTAAAAAAAAGTATTTAAAATCTCCAGGATGCATGTTAAATTCAAAATAGGTTTTGTTTTATTTTTAGTTGCATACAAAACTCAGTAAGAAGCATGTGCTATTCTTTACCCAACATCAATCAGAACCCTTTGGTTCTGTGTAGCAGATGCTTCATGTTAATCTTTCACTTAGTCTTGAAACAAACAGTCAACTGTGTTATACAAGAAAAATCTGATTACTGAATACAAAAACATCTAATGACTCAATGGAACCTTCCAAATAAAGGAAGTATTTTCCTTATCTTCCCTTTCATTACCAATTTGAAATGCACTAGCTGTGGTTTTTCAGCTAGAGGAAACAGTTAAAAAAAACCTGCGTGTAGCAGCAAAACTAACCCAAAATCAAAACAAGCTATTTGCTGTTTGCCTGCAACCGTACAGAATGTTATACTTGTGACATGCCCATAGCTACAAAATATTGCAAAAGCATTTGATCCTTTATCAGCAAACATCCAATTGTTGAGTGTTCTCAGTAGTCAGTAAAAATACCTCAGCCGATCCCAAGCTACAAATTGCTACAAAATAAGCAAGAATACGCAACTTATTCCCTTCACTTTTACCACATCCCCACTCATGTAACTAGTTACCATAATAAACCCCACAGCACAGAATATAAAGCAGATAGAGAATAGATTCATGGTTCCTCCATTCTAGTCCCCAAACTATTATACTATAATAATACAACTACATGCTATCAAGACACAGGAGACATGAAATCTCCACATTTACAATATCATCTTATGGTAAGCAGTCCATCTTGGATTGTGCTCTGTTCCTGACAAACCATGTAGTCCCTCTTGACTGCATTCAGGAAAATCTGTCTTGAATCGCTGCTGCCAAAACTCACCCAAACACAAAATTAAGTCCCATTAGCTGTCAGCTCTGGCCAAGCATAGTGTCTTCCACCACCATGATCTCCTTTCAACAGTCCAGTAATAGTCCAACCTAACAATTGTTCTGATTGCATAGGGTCCACCATTAACACTCCAAATTACTTACAATGGCTTCAATGCTTATGCACATTCACCCCTATCAGCAGCTCAATTTCTGGCAAATAAACATGCTTAAGGTGAGACTATTCCTGAAGATCTGATGAGGAATGTTCCCTTTGTGGACAGGCTTATGTTGCTGTATACAAACATTAGAAGTTCACAATAGTTTTCATTATCCAAGTCAGCCACCTCCAATCCTGAAATGGTGTGGCTACACACAATCTTCTTTGATCCATCACGTGTAAAATTCCTGTCAGGTTGAGCTTGTTAATGAGGCTCACTGTGCAGAACACTGTTGTACTTCCTTGATCTAGGAAATAATAAGTAACCATTGTCTTGTTACTCTTCTTAAACTCCACCTGAACTGGAATTATAGGAAGTTACAGTCATGAACGCCTGTCTCCATACACTGCTGTGTTTGCTTCACTCATGGCCTGTTTTGAATCTGCACCCTTTTCATCAGCTCTGGGTTCAGTTTCAGCTCACTTTCCACAATACCCAGAGTAACTTTTGCTTATCACCAAAATGCTCCCATAGCAAAGCTTAGTAGGCCTTTAGATATCCTTTTGAAAAGCTCTCGAGTAACCTCCAGTGAACTGTTCAAGAAAATGGAGATAGTCACCATAATCCTTAGTCTTGGCTTCAATGCTATTCTTGAAAGCCCTCATAAATGAATGATACTGCAAAGGATCTCTTTTTAGGCAGAGATGCAATGCACTGTTTTTGCATCACTATGCTTCTTATCTCCTTTCGTGTCTTTATGGCCTCCGGCACTGCATTTAAACCTTTATCATCTGAAACACTAGTGTCATCATATTGTAAATTAGTATCAGAGGCACGATGTGCTATTGGTGCAGGCTGAGAGTGAACTATCCCTTGAGGTTCAAACCTGTGGTTCATAGATACTTGTTCTTTAGAAGTATCCACCCTGACATCAAGCATGCCGGATTTTCCCTGTTTCATGTCAACATGGGAACTCTCACCATGGATCTGCTCTGCTGCAGCACGTTTAGCACCCATAGCACTTGAAGCTCTTAGCACTGTAACTCTGGCCACCTTGGCTGCAATTTCATCCTGCAAATTAAGCTGCTCCATTTTACTTCGAAGTTGTTCTTTCTGTTCTTCCAAAGCGTGTTCCATTTTCTTCTGAAGCTTTTCCACCTTTTCCTCCAAGGTGTGCTTATCCCTCAATATTTGTTATCTCAGCTAAATCAGCCTCCATTCTAATGCATGCCGATGTGGTATGACACATGGGTTGATCTGGTAACAGCTGCAGAACATACTACATGTATGTTATGACACTGTCTCCAATTTTATACGCAATCATAGGATGCTCTTTGCCTTTGTAAATATTTTAATTTCCCCCAGGGAATTGACCTTTAACATCACATTTGTTTAATTTCTCTTAGTCTTAAGTTCAAGGTCACTGCTTCTAGCTGAACTCATTTTGTCTCAGACAGAACATTAGCTTCAATTCAGCTTTTCAACAATGGAAGTAATATTTCAGTTCTTCAGCCTTTCAACACAATCAAGGATCGAACAATTCAGGCAAACGCCACTACTGAGCTTTTTAGTCGAACCCAGTTGGACACGGCAACAATGACCATTCAAAACTGTGTCTCAAACCCAAACACACAGCGTGAATCAACAAAAGGTAATTACTTGCCACAAGCTGCTCCAGGCTGCAGTGCTTCTAATTTCTTGGACACATCTGCATGCTGAAGCTTGTTTGATATAACTGTCTAAAACTTTTGACAACAGAAATGTAGCGGCAAAACTAATCCAAAATCAAAACAGAATACGTATCTTATTCCCTTTGCTTTCACCACACCCCTACTCATGTGACTAGTTACCATAATAAACCCCACAGCACAGAATACAAAGCAGATAGAGAACAGATACATAACTGCTAAACTATGGTTCCTAATTTTGTACACATCAATTAAGTCTCCCCTCAGCCCCCTCTGGATGGAGATGTTTAGTCTTGCCCTCTTTTAAGATCTGAGTACATAAACTCCAAGGTTTCACTATTCCTCCAGACTTCACAGTTCACTGCATGTTCCCTTGCCCTTGTCTCCAAATTACCTCATTCCTCCTTGGAATAAATTCTATTTGCCATTATGATGCCAACTATCTACATTCTCCAGCAGTTAAAAGCTTCCCTGCCCAAACCTATTAATTACAAAGCCAACTACTGCATCATTCAAAGCAATATACAAAATGCTGGAGGAACTCAACAGGTCTTGCGGCATCTATGGAAATGAATAGTCAATGTTTTGAGCCAAGACCCTTCATCAGGACTGGAAAAGAGGGGAAGAGCCAAATAAGAAGGTGGGATGGGGGAAGAGGAAGGAGTGCAAACTAAAAGGTAAAGGTGAATTGAACTGACTTTACTTCTAACATCCTTCACATACATGAAGAGTAAAAACCAAGTGGGTGGGGGAGGAAGTAAGAAGCAAAGAGGTGATGGATGGAAAATGTAAAGGGCTAGAAAAAGAGGAATCTGATAGAAGAAGCAAGTGGATAGTCACAAATTTCCCCATCATGCCTGCTAAGTTAAAGTTGATAAATTCAATTTAAATGATTTACCTGATGCTTGATTTACACACAGTTCTGGAGAGGAGAGGGTTTCTTCACCTTGCTCTGTTGACTGAGCCAGATATTCATGAAGCTTCTGTACTAATGTATTCAGCTTGCTTTCACTGTAAATATAAGGTTTTCTTTTTTAAAAAAACGTGCTATTTGTATTTAAAATTGCAATTACAAAGACCCAAAATAAAAAAAAATTGTGGCTAATGAAATACAATTTAATTAAATCTTGACAAGTACAGATCCCTGTTTGTGTAGGCACAAATTCACCATAAGTTTCTAGATTATTATTTTCTCAATTTCTTCACATCCTGCCTAAATACATTGACTTGAATTGGATACAATACTTGGAAACTAGAACACTGATTAATTACCTATGGAATCGGGTGGAAAAAAGGTCTAAATGGCAAAGTAATTGATGTGCAGAACACACCTCAAAGTCAGCATGAAAATTGCTTGCAAGAGTAAAGAGGTCAGACTACAAAAAGTGATTTAAAATATCAAACATTGCAAGAACAGAATCAGTTAGCAGCTGTAATAAAAAAAACTATTAAGGAATAATCAAAAATAAAAAACACTAGCCAAATTTTGAGGTCAGTAATGAATGAATATCGTTTATTAACATCACAACTTTCCTGGACTCTTCTTGAACAAATGCTTGAAGAGAATGTCTCCACATTGATGTTATCATTAAAGCACATTCAAAACAAAAAACGCAAGAGATAGATCAGCTTACAACACAATTAAAAACGGAATCATTTTTGTTATTAGTACCAGGAAATTGATTTTGAGTAAGCATTTTATGAATGGTGAATGCAAAACTGAGGTAACAATTCAAGGTATTAAAATTTAATTTAGGTAAAGCAATTTTAAGCTTGCCATTGTTAACTCAGCTGAGCTGATGATGGTCAAGGCTCCAAGAAATATTGTAAGTATTCAAAAGGCATTTAGTATAATATAAACAGATACATATTCCCATAAAACTAAATCTCAACATGTGCTCTATAGGAACCATGACACAGTAAATAAATAAGCACAAAGCTCATAAAATAACCTTGCCTGAATACAACAAAGCAGCTATCAAAGCTAACAATAAAAATTCAAATACATATTGAGTTTTAAAAGGAGACGAAAAAGCTAGAGGCTGTTATGGACAGCAAGGAAACAAGTTTCTTGCAATGAATACCTTTTCACTTCCCTCCCCCACCGATTAGAAGTGCCAAAATCTCCTTTAACAGAACCCCTCACTCCCATGCCAGTGTTCTTAACAGAATACTTTACTTCCATGTTAAGACTTTCAGGCATGCATTAACATTCCTGCTTGACTTACACTTAGAATGAGCAAATGGATCCAACAAGAGCCATTACCAAAATAGCGGTCTGCTTTTCGTTTTAATTTTAAGCTCCCGATACAGTAAAATTCCAACTGTACAGTAGGCTCAGGAATTTTGGTGGTGCCATACTAGCAGATTTTCACATTATTGTATACTATATCAATTAATTCATTTAAAAGTTAGTAGTATAATAAATTTTCCAGTAGTTCAGGCAAACTCAAGAGTGGAATCCATTGTAGTGTTATCAGTTCAATGCAACTAATTTTGCCTTTTATTTTTAAAGTTCCGTTCAGCTGTTTTGTGCTAAAGATCACTCTCATCAGTAAGCTCTCCAAAGTCACATTCAATTGGAATAGAGAGATTTGCCATCACACTCTCCCTGTTATGCTTGAATCTTAAAAGTTTAAAATGTTTAAATCAAAATTTCCCATTGTTCCTTTAGAAAATGATATTTTATATTCCTCTGCAATTGTGGTTCCACACAATAATAAATTTAATTGCACAACCGCAATTAGTGACAAAGAGAGCACTTGGAAAATAATGTACCTACAGGAATTTAGAAGCTACCTAAAAAGCTGCGTAAGCTACATCAGATTTTCAACAGCAATGAGTAGGATGAAATTAAAAACAAATTCTCATACTCAATTAACTTCAACACTTTTTTGAACAAAGAAATACATTCTTCATACACCAATCCTCTGGCACTACTGTGGCCAGTGAGGATGCAAAGATCATCACTAAAGGTACAGCAATCTCTTCCTTGCATCCTGGAGTAACCTGGGATATATCCTGTCTGGCCTTAGGGACTTGTCTATACAGTTGGCCCTCCTTATCCGCGAGGGATTGATTCTGGGACCCTTTGCGGATACCAAAAAACACGGATGCTCAAGTCCCTTCTTCAACCTGTCTCAGTGCGGTGGACATTAGGACCCGGCGGCCAAGTTCTAAACCCACAGTGCTTCTGTTCACGAAAATAATCACGATCGAAAATAAAGTGGAAATAATAAAGCGATCGGAAAGAGGTGAAACGCCATCGGTCATTGGAAAAGCGTTAGGCTACAGTCGGTCAACAATCAGAACAATTTTGAAGGATAAAGTAAGAAAGGCCCTGCCCCGAAGAAAGCTATAATTATTACTAAGCAACGCAGTGGTTTAATTATTGGGTTTTGGAGATTTGAGTTTTCGATCCTTCACATCAACCAGGCACGGAAGGAGAACGTGCTCAGAAGTGGTCTGTCACTGGATGGAATTGGGGAACTTCCTGAGCCCGGCACTGAAACATATACTCTTAAGTGCTTTATATGCATAGAACTGTAAAATATATAGAAGATATTAAAACAATCGTTTGACTGACGCTAAATAATATCGGATGTACCTGTTCAGACTTACATAGTAAGAGAACTTCCAATTTTTTTCCGGTATCAATCCATGGTAACCTACGCACATCCTCCGTATACTTTAAATCATCTCTAGATTACTTGTAATACCTAATGCAATGTAAATGCTATGTAAACTAATTGTTATACTGCATTGTTTAGGGAATAATGACAAGAAAAAAAAGTCTGTACATGCTCGAACAACAAGTGCTGGAAGAGCACTTCCGGGTTTTCTCGATTCATGGTTGGTTGAATTCGCGCATGCAGAATTCACGGATAAGGAGGGCTGACTGTACTCATCTTTTTCAAAAGTTCTGCCATGTCCTCGTTCTTAATACTGACATGTTCTAGCATATCCACCTGTTTTATCTTGTCCCCACATATATCAAAGTCCCTCTCATTGGTGAGTACTGAAGCAAAGTATTCATTGAGAACCTTCCCACTTTTATCCCTAATCACTCCCAACCTCACTCTAGTCATCTTCCTGTTGTTCACATAAATGTAGAATGTTCTGGGATTTTGCTGAATCCTTCTTGCCTAGGCCCTCTCAAGTCCCAGTCCAGCTCCCCCAAGTCCTTTCTTAAGCTCCTTCCGGGTGAACTTGTAACTCTGTAGAGACTTGTCTGATCTGTTCTTCTTAAACTTTATGCTTCTTTCTTCATCTTGACTAGATCTTCCTCATCTCATCTCTAGATGGAAGGATCCTTGTTATTATTTGTATAAATGATTTGGATGCAAAAGCACTAAATTTGATCATTAAGTCCACAGACGACACATAATTAGTATGTTGCTGATAGTGAAGAAGGGAGGTACTCTTAATCAGGTGAGGAAATGGGCTGAGGAGCGGCAAATGCATTTCAATACAACCAAGTAAGAGGTGTTGCATTTTGAAACATAGGGAATTAGGGAGTATAATGCAACAAAGAGACCTAGGAGCACAGGTGTATCATTCTGGTCACAATGGTGCCTGTATACAACGCTCCTTCAGTCGACATCTTCTGGATGGATCGTGAAACCATTTACACCACTTTTATGTCTTTTACACTTGTTTTTCATCTTGAATATAATCCTGGAACTGTTGCAGCCTGTGATTTGCAGATTGGATATCGTTTGGCTGTTTCAGCACTCTGCCATTGCCATGAGGATTCCAGGAGGCAGAGGCAATGTGCACGAACTTCGTGGCAAAAAGGCTGCAGGCCGTGAACTGATGTTTCACATGACCTTGCTAATAATAACTTCCACTGTTCACCAATTAAAGCAATGAGGGAGATTGAAACATCAAGGTGAATGTGGAAGGTGAGTACCGGCTGCCTGCCTTTTGATCGCTGGTGGGATCGCTCCGCTGCCAGAGAGGGTAAGGGCTGCCAAAGTACCTGGAGAATGTTACCCAAAATTATTTTCTTTCATGGTTTTGTGGCTATCTGCAGAAGGACAATTTTAGAGTTGTATACTTTAATAACAAATGAACCTTTGAACTTTATTTGTTGAAAGTGGAGTGAAGTGATGATGGCGCTAAACGGTGACTCCTTTGTTTGCAACTTCAGAAACAGCTCTATTTCTGTCTTTGCTATCTCTTTGTTTCCTTTTCAAGGTTCTTTTGAAGACCCTGACCTGGAGTTACATTCTGACTTTGGTTCTTTGCAGGAATGGGACTAGCTCTCAGGGTCTCATGACCGGCCGCTTTTTGATATCCCAAGGATGCAGCCTGGAGGCCTAGTGAGCCTTCAGGGTGTTAGATTTTCATGGCTCTGGAGAAGGGCTGATTCAACGCCAGTGACACTGACTGAGGCGCCGCGGGAGAACACGAAACATCAGGAGCAGCAGGTTAGCTCCCAGGGGCTGTGTGCCCAGAGATCTGAGCCTTTTTGGAGGCCAACTCCAAAAAAAAGACTCAGAAAAAGTGGTGGGTGCAACAGACTTTTAATACCATAAATCAGCCAGTTGTTGTACCTCCCCTCTTGCTGTGAAACAAGGATATCTCTTTTTCCCTTATTAGGGGGAGGGGGAGGGACAGGGAGAGGCACTGTAGTATGTTGAATAACCAGGTGAACAGGTAGTCTTTGGGGTACTGCAAGTCTGTGTCTTTAATGATGCCTTGCTGCACGCTTGAGTGCTCGGTGGGGGGGGGGGGGGCGCTGATGATTTATTGCTGGTGGGGAAAGAGGAATCATTGCCTTGCTGCTGCTTTTGCATGGTGGGGGTGGTGCTGGGGATGCAGCTTTAGGGTTCTAATGTTTAAGTGTCATTCATTCTTTGGGGCACTCTCCTGCTTCCATGGATGTTTACGAAGAAAATAATTTCAGTATGCATACTGTATACATTTCTCTGACATTAAACGTACCTATTGATGTGATTGCACAGGTTGATAGGGTAGGGAAAAAGGCATTTGCCTGCTTACTTTCATCAGTCAGGGCACTGAGTATAGGAGTTGAGACATTATGTCGCAGCTGAATGAATGAGTCTTTGGTGAGGCCCCACTTAGAGTACTGTGTACAGTTTTGGTCACTATGTTTATGAAAGATGTAATTAAACTGAGAAGACTAGAGAGAAGATTTACAAGGTAGTTGACAGACCTGAGGGAAGATGTTAGATAGGCTGATTTTTAATTCCTTAGAACATACAGAATGATGGGTAACTGTAAAGAAATGCTTAAAATTATTAGAGGCATAAATAAAAGTGGATAGTAACTGTCTTCCCCAGGGTAGGAGTCCAAAACTAAAGCGTAGAGTTTAGATTGAGAGGAGAAAGATTTAAAAGGGACCAGACTGGCTACATTTTTCCCCATGCTGAGGGGGGTGATTATATGGAACAAACTGCCAGAGGAAATAGTTGAGGCAAGTGCAATAGTTTCATTTAAGAAACAGAGCTACATGGCTTCAAGAGATATAGGCTGAACATAGGGGATTGGGACGAGCTGAGTGGGTACCGAGGTCAGCATTCACTTGTTGGGCTGCAGGGCCTGTGTCCCTGCTGCACTGTTCTAGGACTCAAATACATTTAGCACAACCCTAGTAAATAACAAAACTCTTTACTCAAAGAGTTCATCACAAACATTCACTTGGCCTTTATTTCAACAGCAAAGTAATTGCATGCAGATTTTTTTAAAATTAAAGCTGTTACCAAATGTTTGGAAAATTGTGAACAAAATGGGAAGAGGCACTTTTAGAATGGCATCTTCTACAGGAAATCAGAAGTATGTAAAAGCAAAAGTATCCATTTTTAACCAAACCCAGATTTGCGCTCCAAATAAAGGTGCAGAAAATATCAATTGAATAAAAAATTGCCTACAAAAAGCAAATGGAGAAAAAAGTTTGGGACAGATACAAAAGGCAAAGAAAACATGCCATTTGATGTTCACTTAGAAGTGAATGCACAAACACTATTGTGCCATATTAAGTCACTAATAAAACCAAAATTATTATTTTTACACAACTCATAGAGAGAAACTAAAAAATCTTCCAGAGTTCAATGGTCATTTGTGCCATGGAGATGAACATCTCCAGATCAATGCTGTATGATTTAACAGCAAACAGCAATAGCTTTAAAATAACTCTCAACACAAAAATTGGCCCATTGTTGTTTGTATTTAGATTTTCTTCACTACTGTTAGAAATTTAGTCCCATGCAGTTGCTCTGATGACTCAGAGCAGGTGATTTAGTGAAGACATCATGTAGTTAAAGGAACAATGATGTTTTGTAAAGTAAGTTTTGAACTACCGCATATGTGAATGATATTTTCTTCTGAGGAAGCCTTCTGCAGTTCTAGCTGGCTGACAAAACCAACATGCGACCTGCAGGCTTTCAAAGCTGGGGCAGGTGGTGCTTGACCAGGCAAGTTGTTTCAATGCTGGTAACGCGGGTCCTGCGAATGGTTTCGGCCTTAAACAATAAATGTCCTCATTTCCTAGATGCTGCCTAAGTTCCTCCAGCATTTTGTGTGTCATGCTCCTTCCTCTGATTATGCTAGGTTTAAGCTCCATCATGAAAGATTGCCAAGATGATGAAGGAGATGTTTCATCTTCTCACAGTCTCTAAGAACTAGTGTTAATAATGTAGCTGAGTCACGAAAATCGATGGGCCCATGATTGCTTACGATAGAAGAACATCTTGGATGGTGCTGAAAGTCGAAGCCATTTGTCTGCAAAACTTGATAACCTCTTTCATGATGGAGCTTGGGATGCCCATTTTGCGGTCTGCTGTCAGGAATAAGAAAGGCATGAACTGGCAAGTCAAACCAAATGAATATAATTATAGCCCCATTGCTGAGCAAGTTGACCGGGAACAGAATGCCAACATGGTTCACTTATCTTGCCAATGGACTTAGGGTTTTGCAGAGACGTATTTAGAACTTTACAGATTTGGATTTAGGATTTCTTACTTATCACACGGCGATGGTAACAACTTGTAAAATGATACCCAGGATTACGCCAAATCACACGGAGTCTAGTGTTTTTGTATAAATTCTGGCCATATGCCCTGGAACAGATCAGAGGGGACTGTCTAACAACTTGTTGGAAGGTGGAAATAAGACAACTTGAGTTTCATTTCAATGTCAAAGAAGCCATATTTTCTTTGCAATTAGAACCTACACCTATCACACACTGCAATCTGATGCAGGAAGCAATTACAGCAACAGTGGCATCATGAATCTGCACAATTCCGACAACTTTAGTGTCAATATTATTTTATCATTATAATTTTGACACTAAACATACTAAATAAACCTATTATTGCTCAAGCAACACTAGAAAATTTCCTGGCAACGTGTTCATGTTAAGCGGCATATCCAGATTTACTAATTGGCCCTTTTCATTTACAAAATTGAACACCTGTGAGTTCACTAACTAAAGAATAGCAGAGAATTGGAAAGGGTGTCAGACACATGCTCATCCTTCATTGGCAAAAATGAAGGGGGTTTTTGTTTTTAATTGTCAATGCCAGAAACCTAGAGCAAGAACAGAATGCTGAAAATCCTTAGCAGGTCATTCAGCATCTTTGAAAAGATAAATAAGTTGTTTCAGATTGAAGTTCCTAACATGAAACCTTCATTTTGTTTCTCTTTCCACTGATACTACTTGACTTGATGCATAAATTCAGAAGAGCAAGGAAAAAAGAAACTGCTAGTTTAATATTGAACAATTTACAGTTTTCGACCTCAGAAGTGCTTCTTCTGCGCAAATAAAAATACATGCTGAATCACAGTGGATTAAAAATCCTTTCAAACCATTCTAAACAACCAAAAAATTTGGGTATCCCAATTATCTAATGTATAAATGGTAGAATATAAAATATACCAGCAAAATACCCATGAAGCTTTTTATTTTGTAAGTTAATAAGGACAACACCTCTGATCTTTGATAAATCTTCTACATCTTATTAAGTTAACCATGACAAATGTTTAACATCTCATTCAAATCATAACCAATAAAATGCATGGTTGTGTCTGGTGGTCTAATACAGTTAAGCCCAATAGACCTTGAACCAAGCTTGAGGAAAACATTATTACCAATCTTAAGCACTAAAGCTCAGAAACATATGTCAGGATTGTTACAACTGCATGATGGATCACTTACTTTAGGTCACTAATAACCAGAAAAATTAGATTGTATTCCGCACTAAATTAGTTGACAACAGTGTAAAAGATGTTCCCTACAGATTGGTTGCAAATGCAGGAATTCATGCAGGTAAGACATATGGATGATATCTACCTTAGTTGTAATACACCCCATTGTTAAAGGGACAAGAATTCCATTTTAAACTCATAAAAATGGTCAACCAGAACAAGGTGCCCATGATAATCAGCACCCATGGAACTCTACTCTCCCAAGAAATCAGGAACCTAAGGAGGAATTAAGGAAAACACACTTTCTTGCTTCAGTCCTGCAAACCAGTCAAGTGTAATAGAAGACAAGAAATGCTGCAGATACTGGAAATTGATGGTAGTATACTAGAGGAGTAAAAGAAATAAATTTCTTTGTGGTGCTTTTTTGAATTGGGCTGTTCCTTTCCTCACAGAATACTTCCCATCTAGGACGCATTTTGCAGAAGACATAAATCTTAAACAACAGAGGTCAATCAGGTCCAGTTAAGTGCTTTCACCTTTAATTACAGAGCATGACCACACCACATTAAGGAAACCTTTGCTGCCTGGACAAGCTTTTTGCTAGAACTGATCAGAAATATTTTTTTTCCTCACTCTAAGCACATTATTGGTCTTGAATTGGTCAGATTTTTTGAGTACATTCTCGAGAGAAAGAACAAGCATGTTCTGCCAGAATCAAAGAGTAGATAACTAATTTTTTGCTGGTCATTTCAGAAGCCATCTTCAACTAACCTGCTGCACTTCATATAAATTGCAGAATCAAAATCCATTGGTCACAACAAAGCCTGCAAGCCTTGAATACAATGCATACTGTTCCAGAACCAGCCATGCATCAAGTTGAGTTATTCCAGCCCAGCAATATTAATATCCACCCAATGAAGTGGAAAACTGACCACCCAGTCCAGTTCACCAAGTGCTTGTTAATTCCTCTCGCCAATTATGGCCCTTTAATCTATCGTCAAGCAGAATGGTAGAAAATGTTATAAACAAGTTGCATTTAATCATGAGTAACCTGCTCACTACTTTTCAATGTTCTGCTCGGACCACTCAGCTCCTGGCCTCTTCAGTCTTTGTCCAAACATTAACAAAAGTAAAAACCAATGCAAAGGAAAATAGTTATTGCTGCTGGAGGTCAATCTCAGCCCAACATCATCATTGCGATAGATGCTCAGGGCTATGCCCTGTGTTGAACCATCTTTAATTCAATGTTCATTCCATCAGGCTGCAGACTACCAGAAGGAACATGAAGCACTGTTCCTCTAGTTGTTACATGATCTATCCCATCCCCTCCCACCATTAAAAGGCCAAAGATGGAGATAATTGTTTGTGCTTGCAGTTCAACATATTGGATAGATGTCACATCTCAACATCCTCCTCTGCTAGGGTGAGGCCACACAATCTGGAGAAAGAGCACTTCATGTTCCTTCTGGGAAGTCCACAATCTGATGGCACAAACACAGAACTCTCCAATTCAGTTAACCTGTCTTTTCCTCTATCCTCCTAGACTACCCAGTTCCTTCTGCACACACCCATCATCTCTCCGTTTCCTGAATCACCATTTCTTTCCCATCCACCACATAATCCATCTGCTCACCAGAACTTGGTCCCCTGCCCCCACTGCTCTCAACTGCCCAACCACCTCCCTTACTTCGTTCCCTGCTCCATCTTCTTTTCCTATCACATTCCATCACCTACAGCCCTTTGTTTGCCACCACCTATCAACTCCAAACCATTGCTGCTATATCCACTCTTTTTGGCTTCATCTGCCCACCACCCCTCTTCGCCTGGATCCACTAAGCACTTACCACCCCTAAGCCTCACCTCTTTAGACTAGTTATCTCACTGCTACTCATTCAGTCTAGATGCAGGGTATCAACCTGAAAGTTGACTGTCCATTTTTCACTACAGGCGCTGTTTGCTCTGCTGAGCTCTTCCAAAAGTATATTTTGCTCCAGATTCCTGCATCTGCAGTTTTATGTCTCCAAAGCAGTAAGAAAAATTCACACCCAGCATAAGCCAATAAACAAATGTCTCAAACAAGTCTATGTGGTGACAAATAATCTCCAAAACTATATCAACATTAAGGATATCACTGGTTAGAAATTCAATCAGTTACATATGGCTTCAACAGGTTAGAGCTTTGTATTCTGCAATAACTGACAACTCTGAACTGTTTTAAGCAAAGCTATTACAAATAAGCAACATGATAGTCAACCTTCCACTGTATATATGCTGCTCCAATGACATTCAGGATAATACTGGCCATTTGATTGAAACTCAATTGCCAACATAAACTTCACCAGCAAACCACACCAAAGTATATTATCTACACAGTAGCAACTCAAAGACATATTCAACAGCACCATCCCTGTTGTTTAGAAGGATAAAGGCAGTTTGGCAAAGGAAAGACCGCCACCTGCAAACCTTCCATTATTCCTACATTGCTTCTAACTACCAACCAAGAATGCCAGAGAATTACCGTAGATTCCGGATTTTAAGCCGCTACTTTTTTCCCACATTTTGAACAGCTTTGAACTCTGCGGCCTTTAATACGGTGCGGCTAATACATGATTTTTTTCATGCCAAAAACATTTTGCCTCGTAACAGTAGACCAATAAAATTGATGAGTAGTTCACAGAGGTCCAATGAAATTGTAAGATAAATCAAGCGCACTTTCACAATTAAATTATTGTAAATCAGTCATTTGTACTCACCCTCATCAACATGGAAAACACTCGAAGAAAAGCATTGTGCTGCCTTTATGGCAGTTATTTAGTTTATAATATTTTCGCTTAGTAATTCATTTTCTAGTTAAAGTTAGAAGAGTTTTAACTATATTTGTTTTCTGTACTACATCGCGGGATGCTATGACGTCACACCCGGTTTCGCCGCGTCTTGTGGGAAAAATGCCAGTTTGCGATAAACGGGACTGCGGGGGGGAGCACATTACGCGAGCGGCGGAGCGAAAACGCTGCTTTTAAGTTAAAGGCGATCAATAACTTTTCCTGGTAGGCTGCAGTATATACCATAGATTCCGGACTACAGAGCGCACCTGATTAAAAGCCGCTGGCTCTAATTTTAGAAATAAAATCAATTTTTTAATTGTAAAGGCCGCACCGGAGTTTAGGCCGCAGGTGTCCCACGTTGTAATATGAGATATTTACACAGAAAGATATTACACGTGAGGATTTTTTAACTTTTAATTAAATCCATATGGTAACAAAAACAAATACATATTGCAAATGCTTTTTTTCAAACCGTGCCCGTAACGCGGCTACTTTTAAATATACGTTGCGTATACTTCTTTACTGAACAACATTCCAATATCTCCTAACGACTGGTAAAAAATATATATACTGCAGCCTACCAGGAAAAGTTATTGATCGCCTTTAACTTAAAAGCAGCGTTCGCTCAGATCCAAAGCCGCTCGCGTAATGCGCTCCCCCCTCCTTTCCGCTTATCGCAAACCAGCGTTTTCCCACAAGACACCGCGAAACCGGGTGTGACGTCATAGCATCCCGCGATGTAGTACAGAAAACAAATATAGTTAAAACTCTTCTAACTTTAACTAGAAAATGAATTACTAAGCGAAAATATTATAAACTAAATAACTGCCATAAGGCAGCACAATGCTTTTCTTCGAGTGTTTTCCATGTTGATGAGGGTGAGTACAAATGACTGATTTACAATAATTTAATTGTGAAAGTGCGCTTGATTTATCGTACAATTTCATTGGACCTCTGTGAACTACTCATCAATTTTATTGGTCTACTGTTATGAGGCAAAATGTTTACGAGGCGGCATGAAAAAAATCATGTATTAGCCGCTCCGGATTAAAGGCCGCAAAGTTCAAAGCTGTTCAAAATGTGGGAAAAAAGTAGCGGCTTAAAATCCGGAATCTACGGTATATTTTTTACCAGTCGTTAGGAGATATTGGAATGTTGTTCAGTAAAAAAGTATACGCAACGTATATTTAAAAGTAGCCGCGTTACAGGCATGGTTCGAAAAAAAGCATTTGCAATATGTATTTGTTTATGTTACCATATGGATTTAATTAAAAGTTAAAAAATCCTCACGTGTAATATCATTCTGTGTAAATATCTCATATTACAACGTGGGACACCTGCGGCCGAAAATCCGGTGCGGCCTGTACAAGTAAAAAATTGATTTTCTTTCTAAAATTAGAGCCAGCGGCTTTTAATCAGGTGCGCTCTGTAGTCCGGAATCTACGGTACTTTCACCACATAGGTTACAAGTTCAAGAAAGCAACTCTCCACCATCATTCCAGCTGAAGTGAGAACTGAGAAATGCTGGCCATGCTAGCAAAGGCAGCGAAAGCTAAACCACTGACCAAAAATATTCCCAAGTCAATTATAATAACTTTAAATAGTAATTTATTACATTTTAGCTGTTTTCTTACTGAATTTACTGGCATCCAATAATGGCACTTTCTCAAGGCAAAAAAGAAATCCAACTGGTACAAAAAGAGCACGAACAGCTTCCATTAAATTAAAAACAAAATTATTAAGTACGGTAACTTGCAGCAACTAGTTATGACTCTGCAGGTTTGGATTGTAACTATTCGTTAGATAGAGCACAGAAACAGGCCTTTTATCCAAATGTCAACCATTGCAAAATCAAGTTTACTGATTTGTAAAGATGGTGATAAGGGTGTAATAATGGATGTGGTATGCATGAACTTTCAGAAAGTTCTAAATGTCACGTAAAAATACTTGATATTAATCAAAGGATGTGTACCACAATAAATCAGTGACGTATAGCTATGCTCAAACTATGTCCATCACAGACGGTGGGTTCTCGTTCTTCAGAACTCGCTGAGCATCCCGCGCTTTCGTATCCCTAGGAGCAGCTTGGTAGATAGTTACTTTATTGACCCAAAGGAAATTACAGTATCACAGTAGCATTACAAATGCACAGATATAGAAATATTAGAAGAGATGGAAGAATGAAAAAGTTACCTTAAAAATTAGATGTACAAGATTTACAAGTTCACACTGATAAGATGGTAGTTCAAGAATTACCGCAATATTATACGGTAATGGGTACAGTCACAGTGATGGCAGTGCTGCACAGGGTGTCTGCGATAGCAGGGCGTGGTAAAGAGAGATTAAACAGAGGTTAATAACCGGCTAACAGGAGGGGTCATCACTCCCCCAGCTATAGGTTGACTCATTATACAGTCTAATGGCCAAAGGTAAAAAACACCTTATAGCACACTTTGGAGCAGCGCAATTGTCTTAGTCTATTACTGTAAGTGCTCCTCTGATCAGCCAAGGTGGAATACAGAGGGTGAGAAACATTGTCCACAATTGCTAGGATTTTTGTTCTACCACAGCCTCCAATGTGACCAACTTGAACCTGCTGGCAGCATCCGTGTTGATGCCACTGCCCCAGCATACCACTGTACTGAAGATTGTACTGACGACAACAGACTGGTAGAACATGTGAAGGAGAGGACTGCATACTCCAAAGGACATCAGTCTCCTCAGGAAGTAGAGGTGACTCTGGCCCTTCTTGTACACAGCCTCTGTGTGGTGCTCCACTCAAGTCCATCATCCAGGTGCAGCCCCAGGTACTTGTAGGTCCTCACCACATCCACGTCCTCACCATCAATAGCAACAGGGAGCACTGCAAGTTTGGTCTTCCTAAAGTCCATCACCATCTCCTTAGTCTTACTGATGTTGAGCTGCTGATGATTCACCTTGCACCATTCAACCAAGTCCTCCACCAGGGCTCTGCATTCATTACAGTCCTCCCTTCATACACCTATTGCTGAGTCATCAGGGAATTTTTGCAGATGACATGACTCAGTGTGCCTTTAGGGTGTGGCCCTATGGACGACCTGATTCCTCGCTGATGTTACCAACTGAAGCGTTGCAGGAGATCCCTGGGACAGCAGGTGCAGCTGTTCGAGGCCTCTGCACTCGATTGATCAATCACTCTCACACGTGAAGTTTAAAGAGAATCTGCTAGTTCTCGGGTTGAGGGAGCTCAAATAAGCGACACTACAGACTGTAACATTGAAAGAGCACGCTACTGGTCTTCCCTCCTGCTATGGCAAGAGTGTTATCTTTCTCTCCCTTATTAGTGAGAGATAGGGCCTGTTGAAATGTCAAAGTGTTAGGATGGACAGTAGTTTTATGATGGACTGGAAAACATGGTGTCTGGGGCTTGCCACTGCATGGTGGGTAGTGGGGGGGGGGGGGAAGAAACTAATGCTTGCTGAAGTAAGGGGGGTGGAGGAGGGAGAGGGTCGATGCTTGTGCGTGGGTACTGACATTTTTTTGACATTCACTCTTTGGAGTTCTTCCTCTCTGTTTTGTGGATGCCTGTGAAGAGTAAGGATTTGAGGCTGAATACTGTATATATTCTCTGATATTAAACTGAACCAAAAAAACCCATTAAGGAGCAGCAGTTTTTGGGATAGTCAAAAAACTTATGAAATATCAATAGTTGTTTTGGGTGCACTCTTACTACATGCACAAAACACGTGGACTCAATCTGCAGCTACAGAAATGAAGGTACATCTAATGAATGCGCTACACACCAAAACACTGACAGACAGAAGTAGTCTTACACAGCAAATGAAAAGTGAAAGTGAGGCGCTGGATTGTAAAACAGAGTATTACTGTATTTGCACGTCTCTTATGTCCATAAAGACAAAGCACCTTTTAGAGCTGTCGATGTAAGGTGACAGCCAATTTATACAAGTTTCCACAAATATTACCTGGGCACTATCACATGCATTCCTAATACTGATTGTGCATTTCTGGCCATGATCCACGGTGATAACTCTTGGAGTCTTTTTTGAATCCCATGCATATACCAGGCTGCAGACTAAGGCTTAGTTTAACCTATCAATTGAGTACGCTGAACTCCCTGCCACAATGAACAATTGTTTTGATAGCTGCACAAGGACAAAAAGAGATCCACGTCAAGAGATATACAGGTATCAATAGTTGAGTCAATGGCAATTGAAATGCATACGTTACAAAATTATATGAAATGTGGAGATTTAGAATAACCGTAGTTTCTCCTTTTCAAATATAAACTTATTTGATGCTGTTTTGATTTATGTACAATCCTACACTTCTGGGTGATTCGTTAGCTTCTGTGCGAGAGAGGGGTTGGGGTATTTGGGTCTGCGAGATTTTGCTTCTTTTGCTTTTCATGCTGGGGGGGGGTGGAATTGATGTCTTTCAACTACTTATATCGATTTCTGTATTCTATGACTACCTGGAGAAGACAAGTGTCTCAGTTGTATTTTGTGTAGCTACTTCAATAAAATGAATGTTTGAACAGACGCTCACCTGGTAATATATTTAAAATCTTGTAGGTGCTCTCCCTAGCAACTTTTCAAATAAAAATGCACGGTTACTTCATAATTTGAGTTTCACATGTACACATCGCCATTGCACCCACCAGCTACTAGAAGTCCTAAAATCAAGAAACTATTCACATAACAAGGAGCTTCCATTATAAGGGCCGGAGGGAAAGGTCAAACACAAGAAATTCAAGCCAAATTCAACATTTCTGAAAGCTTGAGCAACAGATAAAATTATCCCTGGGCTAAATTTATTGAGATCCTCTGAAACCTTTCAAACAATAAGGTCAAAAACAACTTGTTCACTTCTATGCAATGGTATGAAAGGATAGATTGTACCTCATTTCTGCTTGTATACTTACAGTCTTTGGTTTTAATGTTGCAAATTGCTCGAGCATACTTACTTATTATGACCAAGAACACATATGCAATGAACATCTAACTTTTTTAAAATTTCAAAATGCGTAATCAAAATCCTGAGCAGCCTCAAACGTCGCCGACTGCTTTATTTCCATTCCACAGAATCTGCAGAATTTCTCCAGCATGTTCGTGGGCGTTAATCGAGAAACAATGTTTGGATAGGGTTTTGAACGGTGCCAACTCACATCAACCTAACCTGCATACCCCCTACCTGGCCATCAGGACCCAAAATGGTGAATCGACCGGCAGGCCTGCGGCCTAATGTTGAAGAGAAGACCCCAACGCATCAGATCCGTTATATATGCGTGTGTGCCTAAACGGGTTTTCTTTCCACAGAAGCTGTCTGACCTGCTGAGTGTTTCCGGCGTTTACTGTTACTTTAGACTTCCGGGATTTTAAAACGTCCATACATTTTAAAATGTTTGAGTTTCCACAGACTGCATGGGGGCATACAGAGTAGGGGGTTCGATCCCGGGCTCCCTTCCTTCCGGATGTGCTGAATGAGTGGAGAATGTGGTTGAGGATGGATGGTAGTGTGTGAGTGAGAGGGGGTTGAGTGAGGTCGTAAGCAGGCGGTAAGGTCGCCATTTTATTTGAAAATGGGGCCTTGAGTGGATAATAGCGCCGGGGGAGGAGCAGGTATATCACTGCTGATGGTAGCGGCGCCCCGGCCAGGCCTGCCGGATAAAAGCGACAGGGGGGAGGGGCGGCACCTGCTCTTACTTCCTTTCTCCTCCCCCCCCCCATCCCTCCCTCCCCGCCACTTCCTCCGCCGCTGCCGTACAAACCCGACAAACGTATGGCTTTTCACCTAGAAAGTACCTCCGCGGCTCCGCTGTCATCTCTCCCGCGGCTGCTGGAAGGCGCGGCGTTCTGCTCTCATCGACGGCGCTGGCGCTCTCGTCCCTCCGCCCCGAAGCCCGGGCCGCTCTGTTCCCCCCCAACCCCCGGCCGGCCGCCCGCCTAGAGCCCCGACACACAATGCCGCGCCATTGCTCGGCCCCCGCCCCCCGCAGCCGATCGCCGACGCGCTCTCCTGGCGCGAACACCACACCCCCGCCTGCCCTTCCAATTGGCCCCGCCGCCTTCAGTATCCTTCTCGCCCATTGGTCTTTCCCAAGGGCATGCGTTGCCCCACTCGGCGGCCTACCCTCCCGCTTCGTTCCACCTTGAACATCGGGGCAACGGCGCAGCCTCGCTGTACTCCATCAGCAACTGGGAAATCTCCCCCAGACTCACCATGGTGCTGCACGAAACAAACTCCGTCCTTAATTAGTTCGATCATCACGACTCAAGGTCCCGCCATTACCGTGAAAGGAAGATGTTCCTATGGTGACCACGGCTGTCAGCGAGAAACATCATGTTTCCCCTGCTCCAATTGGAAGGGGGATTCTAACGCAGACGTCACGGACAGATGGTTTCCCGGCAGTAATACGCATCGCTAGTGGTTAGTTTCGCCGCTTCAATGAATTGATTGGTTGCTGGTTAAGTTACCTGGTAACTGTGTTGCTATGGCAACTGAGATGTTCAGCGATGTAGCAAAGCATAGAATGTAATATTAGAAAACATTTTCAAAATGTAGGTTCATTAATGTGAAGGTGATTCGATATTCCTTCTTTCTGAATGTAATGAACACCCGTTTTTGGTCAAATTGCTCATTATTTTGTTCATAGTCCTGGTTGGAGGTAGTCCATTCAATCCACTGACTCTGCTTTGTCATTCAATACGAATTCCACCTCAACACCATTTTCCTACTGTGTCCACTTAATTTCTCTGATATCCTACAATCTGTTGATCTTCGTTTTAAATTCAGTAATGGCTGTAACTTTCAGAGTAGGTATTCCAAAGATCCAGTCTGAAGAAATGTCTCCTCGTTTCAGCCCAGCCCTTATTTGACATTAGTCGTGACATCTAGTTCTAGAAACCTCAACCAAGGCAAAATCCTTCTGCAATCTAGCATGTCAAGGCCTCTATAAATTATATATGTTTCAACAGAATAACAAATAATGAAAACTGGAGAATAGAGGCTGAGTTTACTTCTCATATTGACAAACTTGGCATGCAAGAAATAAGTTAGGTGGATCCTCCTAGCATCCTCCAATAGCAAATACATATTTTAGATTAGGAGAACACCCTAATGTATTTGTAATGGCAATATCTGATTGGTTGGTATGTAAATAAGTTTTTCACCACATATACATGTAATTCCTCTAGTGTCATTATCTCTACTACTACAAAATATTCCAGGTATGGTCTCACCAAAGCCCTTTATAGATACATTATTTAGATATTTAAACATATTTAACTCTTGAATTCCATCCAAAATTATTAGAATTAAGCTCAACATACCATTTCTTCCCTAATTGCCTGCTGCGCCATTAATATTGGCATTTTACAGCTCTATTAATATCTGTATTTGTAGATGAGTATCAGCATCTCTCTTGTACTCTAAGGAAAACTCTCACCTCTCTGTTGGACCTATTTTAAAAGATATCTTAAAATACTTGAGTGTGACACCAGTTGACGAGAGGGAAGCAAAATGTTGAACTTAAATGATAAGCCAAGAGCAACTGTATGGAAGAGATAAATAAGCTGAGGAATTAATTGACAGCACAAAAGAAGATGACAAGTATGAACCGAGAAATTTGGGAAAAGGTTATAATTTTTAAATTTATGTCAGAAGCAAAGTTTACAATGTAGAAATTCTTAAATGGAAAAATACTTAAAAGACAACTATGTCCAGAACTGTCTAGAAGTGCATCACGCATGGGTAGTTGATTAACTGATTATGTTACCTTCAATCCTAGATTTGTTGGGTAAGGTTGGGTACAGGTTTATAAGGAAGCAAATCAGGTTTATTATTTCAGTTTGTGCCTCCATTCCTTGATATTCCTGTTGAACTTGTGATAAACTTAAAGGCTCAATTTTAGAAGGAAACATTGTTCTGTTTCTCCCTAATAAGACCATTGATCCTTCACAATATTAAAGGTATTGAATAAACAAAAATGTTGCTTAACTTTAGATATTTCCAATAGATTGCATCACAATGGATATCCAGATATCTTGCTTTGATATCTAAACTGTTACTTTTAATTCCCACTGATATGAATTCTTTCATTATTACTCCTTTGTTTCCATTTTTATTTCTACCTTCATTCACAGTCGTTTTTATTTTATTCATGTTTTACAAATGGAAGACATTTCTATAAGTTTAATTAGATTTCTAAGTGTGAAGGCAATACCTACTTCACAGTGGTTGAATATTAAAGAGGCTGATAAGGATTTCATGCTGAACAACTATTTAATGCCCTTTGTGCCTCAGACAACAATGGTCTGAAGTGGCTGGAATATATACGCAGAGGTGTCTATCAAATATATCAAGAGAGACCCTTGTATCTAAATGTGTGCAATTGTTAATGACTTCTAGGTTATTCTCATTAAAGTTATCCTCCGGTTTTCCTCTTTTCCAGATCCAGGATTAATGTCATTTCCATACACAAGTGTGAAGGTGAACAAAATAACTGTTACTCTGGATCTGATACAGTACCAAAAAAAACCACAAGATGATAATGAACAGAGTGATTAAGAAAACAATTGTAAATACATAACTGTATGTATGTGTGTATATAAATGTTAATTTATGTCCATAAAATGATACTCATCGCAGGATTAATTGTATAAAAGATGATTCTGACTGGAAATGATAAAGTAGTTGGGCGGAAATATTGATCAGCTTGGTAAAACTGTTTTCGAGTCTGGTGGATCTGACGTGGACGCTACATAACCTCCTTCCTGATGGGAGTGGGATGAATAGTGGGATGCTTCATGATATTGCTGACCTTTCTCCCACACCTTTCTGTATATGTCCTTGATAGCGGTTAGGCTGGTGCCAATGATGCACCAGATCTGACTACCCACTGTAGAGCCTTCCTGTCAGCCACAATGTAGTTCCATTACAATGATGCAGCAGATTAGGATGCTTAACTTCACACAAGTAGGACATGAGTAATTATGTGCACAGTCCAACTCCCTTCATCCTCTTCAGAAAGTAGAGATGTTGGTGCGCTTTCATGATTGTGTAGGATGCATTCTGGGACCATGAGAGGTCGTGCGAGATGTGCATTCCCTGCAGTTTCCACTGCTGTAAAGAGGGGTGGAAGTGGCGTGAGTTCCCGAGGTCAATAACCATCTCCTTCGTGTTGTTGACATTGATAAAGGTTATTTGCCTGGCACTGGGTCTTGTGCTCTTGCACCTTGGAATGTGAGGTGAGGTTTTAAAAAAACTGATCATACATATAAAAATTTTTGTGGGGTGGGAGTAGAGCAGTTTGTAAGAGTAATTTAGAAGATACAGGATCATTTCATCCCAAAGCAGCAGCATTTTAAGGGGATGAAGAAGCAATTGTGGCTGACAAGTCAGAAAGCCTAAAAGCAAGAGTGTATACAATATTGCAACTGGCAGGAAGTTAGATTTGGGAAGCTTTTAAAAAGCAACAGAAGGCAACTAAAGAATAAGGGGAAAAAGATTAAATATGAAGGCTAACCCATAATATAAAAGTACAGTATATCAAAAGTACTTGTATTTTCAGATATATAAAAAGTAAATGAGAAGAAAAAAGTTAACATCAGACCACTTGAAAATTATGTTGGAGAGGTAGTAATGGAGAAGAAAGAAATGCCAGATGAACTGAATATGGTTTTTTTGTATCAGTCTTCACTGTGGAAGAAACAGGCAACATACCAGAAATTTGGGGGGGGGGGTGCATAATTGAATGCAATCACTTTACTAAAGAGATGGTGCTTGGGAAGCTGAAAGGTCTGGAGGTAGTAGCTAAATACATTGTATAGAGATTAGTAGTAGTATTTCAAGAATCACTGTAGTCAGGAATGGTTCCAAAGGGCTGGAAAATCGTAAATCTCACTCCACTCCCTCAGAGGGAGGAAGACAAAATAGGAAATTTTAGGCCTGGTAGCCTGATTTCAATGATTGGTAGGATTTTAGTCCATTAAGTACAGTACAAGGTTTCTGGATAATTGAAAGCATATGATCAAATCTGCTGAAGTCAGCATGGTTCCCCTAGGGGAAATCTTGCCTGACAAATCTGCTGGAATTCGTTGTAGTAGTGAGCAGGGTACACAGAGAGTCAGTGAATATTGTTAATCTAGATTTTCAGAAGGCTGCTCAACAAGATGAGAGCCCATGGTATTACAGGAAAGATATTAGTGTGGATATATTTAAAGCAGAGTTTGATAGTGGATATCAATTGTTTAGAGAAGGCAGGAGAATGAGGTTGAGGGAAAAAATACAACCATAATCGAATAGCAGAACAAACTTGATGGCCCAACTCTGCTTCCACATCTTACTGATTTATTGAGATACAGTGTATTATATAGAACCTGCTGGCCCTTTGAGCTGCACCACTCGGCAATGCTCGATTTAACCCCAGCCTAATCACAGGGCAATTTACAATGACTAATTAACCTACTAACTGGTACATCTTTGAACTGTGGGAGGAAATCAGTGCACCCAGGAAAAATCCATGCATTCCATGGGGAGGACATAGAGACTCCTTACAGGTGACATCAGAACCTAACTCTGAGCTCCGATGCCCCAAGCTGTGGCATCCTCTCTTGTAGTGGAATTGTGTGTTCAAAAATAAGGGGACACCACAGGACAGGATGAGCATTCAGAATTTTCTTCCAATAGAAGCAGACTCAATAAATATTTTTAAGAAAGAGGTAGTTAGACACTTACCAAACGTGGATAGAAATACAAATTTGAGGTTACAGTTAGATCAGTTGTGATCTCATAAAATGGTGGAGCAATAATGAAGACTTAGCTCCTTATTTATGAGTTCAAATGCACAGGCAATGAAGAGCTTTTTTGTCAACATTATTGGACATAAAAATAGGAAGTAACCAAATGTTAGTCAAATCCAAAACATTTGGCCAAGTCATCTGACTTGAAGATATGATGAATTATCAGTCAGCATCAGAAAATTCTCCTAGCCAGTGTTGCAATGGTTACCCTCATTCCAATGCAATAGCAAGATAAGTACCAGTTTTCTGCTGATAAGCTGTGTTGTTTTAATTTGTTAAACTCCTGTTGGACATGGGTCCATTTTCTTTGTGGCAATTGTTCAAGCATTGATATAGGTTGCATGGAAATTTTACATCACAGAATTAATGCTTATTCTCTTTAGTGTGTATTCATTTTGAGTTGGTGGTATGAATCTCATTGTTATGGATTAGGATTTATCAAATAACAAGACAAATATTTGGAACAATTCTTTCTGAACCTCCAGGACCTTAAACCTTAAACAGAATATACTGTACCATCAAAGTAATACAATAGCAAGTTTTAGGGTTATTTCAGGGTTATTCCCAGAGTTTGGGAATTCACAGGGTTTGTCTCTGTTGATTTGCATGCATATTCTTAAGTGTTCACCCAAACTGGACAATTAGAAACCACACAATACACTTCACAAATAACAATTTTAAGACTCTTAGGCAGAATAATAACTTTCCGTTCTTTTCTAAATTCCTCCAGCCTTGAAGCTTTGGATATGTCTGAACCACTGTAATTTTGATTCATCACTTATTCCAGTTAAATATTTAAACATTTGGTCATCTATGCTAAAATCTCTTAAAATATCTCAATAAATTTCTGTTAAACACTTTAAGATATACTTTGTTCATTAAAATGGAAGTTGTTTTCTACAAGGTGTCTCAACAAAGAAAAATCAAGTAAATTTATTATCAGATTAGCAGTTCTACATAGGTAGAGAGAAAAAAAGCATGAGCAGAATTAACCAAAATTCGTTTCAGCTTTTAGAATTTGCCTTACTGTAAATTTTACTCTAGAGACCGGCAACTGCCTATATTAGTGAAAAGTTAATGCAGAACATCACAGAGAAGTATTTCAGCACTTTGTGCAATTACAATACAGCAAATTTAGAGAACAGTTCAGTAGAATTTGTACAAGCCCACTTGGTCTAATAATCCTGCCAAAATTTATTAGAAAAGACAAATATACTGTATACAGATGATTTTAAGACTTAGAATGTAAAAATATAAAGCAAAACCAGTTACTAATAGTGTTTAGCTGGCAGGAGTGAAATGATAAACAAGGTACCCGAACAATTTAGGTCCATTCCTTAGTTTTACTGGTCTTCAGATGATAATAAACAGTACGTGCACATTGTATTAAATTACATATGAAGGCAAAATGTTAAGAGTAGTACTTAAGCCACAGGAAAACAAAATTAAATTATTTAGGAAAATAAATTAAAAGTTATATGTAGCATTGGATACAATACCACTAGAAGCAAATTTAAATTTCACTGAGTGTGGAGTAGATATCGAATCAGTTACTAGAAGCATTTCTGTAGCACAATTACAAAGCGCTATTAAACCAGCAAGATTTTTAAAAAATACCATCAACAAAGCAGTGTTAAAAATCACATGGTAAAGAGTACCATAATATTGTTTTTTTGGAAGGTATAAAACACAGTTAAAATAATTCCCAGCTAGATTCATATCACCACCCTCCCAGCAGCTAGTATTCACATAGCTTCAATTAATCAAGGTTTCAGGTTCTTACAATTCATGCAATTCAAAAATCAGGTAATACAAGGCAGCTAAAATGCAAAATGCATGTAAGCAAGAGATTTGAATATGTAAGAAAGCTTTGATAGGACTACACATGTAGAATTGAGTTTTTCATTTAATGACCAGCCTAAATTCCAATTACCAGAATGAGGTGATCTATTATGATACCAAACAGTCCAATTCAAATATGTTAATTATACAGAACTAGTTTGACATTTAAAACTTGTTTATAAGCTTTTTTTTATATACTATTACATCCTATGGATGTTGACTCACCATATTAAGAATGTAATTCCATAAATTACAGTGACAATTTTAGTCCGAAATATTATGTGGCCTTTAGCATTGCTCCGGAACTTCATTAATCTGCCTATATGGCATGAAAATTGAACTTAAACATTCATTCTATTTTTCCAAATATAAAACAATGAAAAGTTACATAACAAAGACTGACAGTACGTGGGGTTTAGCAGTAGCAAGGGTGAAAAAGTTGTTTAGACCAGTTGTAAGCAAGGGAATTAATCCTTCATAACAATGGACAAGGGTTTTGAATTATAATAATGTTGTGGAATGGGAATCTGGAAATAGTAATGGAATGTGTTGCTTGATTTATTGGCCTCCATCACTGATGCATTAGAGATTAGAGTGCAGGAAAAGAGAATACTAGAAAAATGAGATAGGCACATGGGTCATTCAGGTGCCAGGTATAGAAGTTGGAGGAAGCTGTTAGAGGGTAAAGACAGGTACGTTCATTTGTCAACACAAGGAAACCTAGTAGCATCAGTATGTCAAAAGATGTGGTAGACTGGGGGAAGGGTAGGCAGCATGATCTTTCTGTAATCACTTCCTTTGTTGCACTTTAAAAAATAACCACATAACCAACAAAATCTACCCTCTACACACAAGTGTAATAGTCACATTGTAATAGTTCAATGGTGGTGATTATTATTAGACTTGTGTGACTGAGTGAGGTGCAAAGGTGGAAAAGGGTAGCAAGGGTGCCTCTTTTACACCCAGCTTGAAAATCAGTTCAAGGAAACCTCTGGATGGGCAGTACAATATTGTTCTTGCCTGTCAAACTGATATTCTGTGAAAGAGAAAGTAATTCACTATTACTTCCAGCAGATTTTAATATTTAATAATAAAGCACCAGAAAATCAAAATTGGAAATGCAGGATCAAATAATACAAATATAAAGAAATGGCTCAGAAACCACCAACGAGAAGCCAAACTGTAACTAAAGAATTGCAGAACAGCCAAATGCAAGATCATACTTGAAATACCATTTTGAATCTGTTCTATTGCTATCTAGGCTATTGTTCAGTGTTTAGGTTAAAAGGTTCTTAAGTAATGAAAGAATGCATTCAGGGATGACTGTTTAACTCTGATGCCACCTCACCACTGCCATCCTTCATCTTGCTTATCTGTATTAACATTTAACAGAAAAACATCAGGAAATTTCAATAGTATGTCCTTGCTGAATTTCTTTTCCCCATGCCTGAGAAACCAAGGCAAATAACATGTAATACACAATTCCAATTGAAATCAACAAACAAAAGAGGTAATTTTAAAACAAGTGTTGAAATGATTATTTTGTTCTGTTGGTAGCATTTCTAAAGTTTTACAGTTTATATTGGGAACTGAAGAGAAGGTTACATATTACTTTTGATACTACACATAGCAACAAACTTAGCTCACAGATATGAATTCAAATTTGTTGCTTTTTAAAAAAAAATGTAAACTGTTTTCATACAATCCAGTGTCGCAACTTGAGGTAACCAACAGCTTTTACTTAAGAGTCAAAGAACACACTATGCTATATTTTAAACATAAAGATTAGTTATAAATAACTTCTGCCCAGTTTTACTCCCCTTCCCGTTTCTTCTGAATGTAACACGTCGTTGAGTCCTCAATCAAGTACTGGGAAAGAAATTCAACAGCAAGCAATTTCACATCTTTGTGGTAATCTATCAATCTGTACACTTCTAACAGCATTGACTGTATTACAATGTATTTCAACTGTATTCGAAATTGTATTGCATGATTTGCACTGGGTTTAATAATTTCATTCTTGTGATGCATTACATGGCAAACATAAATGCATTCAGAAATGTAGAACAAAAATTAACTGCATGGTTAGATGAAGTAGCTAGTTATATGAATTACGTCAAACGTAAAAATTAATATCAGCTTATATTTTACTCTTTATCAATATCTTCAACAACCTTGCTTATGAATCCAGACACCAAGAATGCACCACACACATACTTTTATTCTGAAAAATACAAATTAAAAAATCCGCAGATGCTGGCAATCCAAAGAAAGTAAAAGCAAAAAATGCTGGAATTAATGAGAGAGATGGAGAGATGGGGGGGGGGGCAGAGGGAGAGGGGGACAGAACATTTCAAGTTGATGATTTGCTGAGTATTTCCAGCATTTTGTGTTTTCTTATTTTTATCCAAGTTGCAGTAACATTTTGCACTGTAAAAATTTTACAGAATCAACATTCAACGTCTTAATCTTTTACTTAGATGCTCACATAAAGTGGACTGTGTAAAAATTAATTTTAAGAGTTGGAAGCACTGACCTGGTTATTAAAATACAACGGGCATCAAGTCATTGCTTTGTTGTAAATGTTATATTAGCCAAGTTCACAGTGTAAGCTAAAGCTGACATAATATACATAATGAAATGTGATATTAAGTCAACTTATTAAAATATTTCAAAAATCACACTTCACAAGTTCAACTGTATGCAATTCAGCCCTTTGAGACCTGAATCTTGGAATAATTCCATTTAAGGCACTTCATTCAACAGAAATTACTCGTTTTTTTAAAAAAGCTGCAGATTAATTTTGATAATTTTCTATTTTACCCCAATAATACCCAAAATCTTATTAGTAAATAACTATTTTAATATTTTTTTTGTTGGCCATCAAAAACCTAAGGCACCACAGGCTCTCTTTGGTTAAAGTCTTCTTCTGAGAGACCTCAAATTGAATTGTATTAGGGAGGTATTCTGGAACACAACTAACTTCTAAATTTGATGTTTAGTTTTAACTTCTCACACTACGGTGTGGTGCTGTGCTGTTCTTTCAGCTTTTATCTGTTTCTCCAGGATTAACTTATAAGAAAGCTAAAAAGGCAAAAATAAAAAGTGTAAGGTTTTAAATTAAATTCCATGAACATCATTCCAGAAATATCATGCAAATAGGTAGTTTAGCAGCACAATATAACTAATTTAAGGCAAGAAACATTCAAAATATCTTAAAAATGCAACTATAAAAGCAGAAGAAACTTTAGGGAGTACTTTTTAATTTGCTCACTGTTTGCAGGTGTGATAAGACTCTGAAAATTTTTATGGACTTCCAAATTTCCTAAAAGATCCCTTATTTCTCATCTTAAACCCTTGCTTTCATTTCCTTTAGAGCAATAACAATCTGACCCAGCAGTAAGGAAGTTCCAGCCAAAGATTTGGTAGTAAATTGATGTTTTAAAAACTGATCAAAATTCTCACCCTGCTTCACTCACCCTAGATCCCATGTAACTTCATCTTTTGGATCAGCCTGCCAGGTAGGACCTGGTCAGAGGCTTTACTAAACCCACATAGACAACATCTACAGCTCACTGTTGTCAATTCTCTTGGGCACCTCTTCAACAAACTCAAACATATTCATGACATAATTATTTCCCACATACAAAGTGATGTTGACCACCCTTAATCAATCCTTTCCAAATACTAGTAGATCATCTCAGATTCCTTCCAACAACATTTAACACATTCTTCCCAGCCCAAGGAGTAAGGATTGAAAAGGAAGAAATCTATTGAAAATGAAATGCAAAAGCTTGTAACTAAATGGTGAAGGATAGCATAATATTTCTTACGACTGGCTTTAATAATATGAACATTTCTAACAGCCCCTAATATGGTCAATGCAATAATCTCTTCACTAAATCACATCTGCAAAATAAACCACTGACCGATAAGGAAAACTGCCTATGGAAATGAATTAGTCAGAACTCCCTTTTACAATGATCGTAGTACATTACAAATTACAATGACATTACAAAACAAACACATTTTTCATTTTATATTTAGTGGCCAATAACTAAAAAACATTTTAAGCTGTATACATCAACATCTTACCTGTAGGGATATCCATGATATTTCGCTCTGAAAATGGACAACATCAAACTGAAGAAAAACACAACCAGTCCTAGTCCTGCCATACACAAAACTGCAAGGTAAAGAATAAAATAAATATGAATTTCTGGTTAAATACATGTTCCTATTCAGTTCCTTTCTTAAGGCCAATCAACGAACTACTTCAACCGAAATATCACTCATTTTCCAATGAAACCTTCACAAGCACAATGCAGGCTCAAAATCACCACAGCTTTTGTCGTGCATATTTTACAGGAATCACACACAAATGAAATATGGGATTTTAGATGTTGAGCAGAACAACCGGCTGCCTTTTAACAATAATAATCAGGTGAAACTTGATGAGCAAATGGAGCATGCCATTTCTTTCAATGTGCCCTGACACAGTCTTCTTTGGCATAGACCACTCCCAGCTGATGAGCAAAGCCTGGTGTAGGATTCCTGAGGACATAAGTGACCATTCCACCCTCTAAGCTTGCAGACCCGCAATGTTATCATTGAATAGTTGTGCTCCGAGAGGCACAATCAAAGCTGATACTAAAAATTAGATATATTTAAATTAATTGAAATAAGGATGATTACTTATGCTCTGTAGACAAAATATTCTTTCAATTTACATAGGCAATTTTCCCAGCCTAACTGCTGCTAAAATTCCACATTGCTCTGATGGAATCCTGTTAAGAGAACTGGAACAGTGTGTGTGCTGGAAGTTAGTTGAATCCAAGGCTACGCTTTAGCCTGTGCTCCAGATTCCTGAGATCTGTCGAGTCAAATAGGTAAAGGCAACAGGTCTAAGCAATTCTTCTCTTTCAGTGAAGATCAGGGACAATATTATTATACAAGTTTTGGTTAATATATTCATGCATTAACACTCTGCAATATTGCTAGCTTTTAAGAGAAATAGACAACAATGACTAAATCAGATAGTTGCATTTTTTTCCCAACAGCATGGCTACGATGAAAATTTTAACAATAGATCTCTTCCCAGTCAAAATGTCTGCTTCCTCCTCATAAAATGTAGTAACACGCCGCAAAGCAAATTTAATCACATTACGAATCCAATACAATATAGACAACTGCAAACACTACAGACTCAAATAAATGCTCATTTTACTATTATCTGTGAATGAAAAGCCAACAAAGGAAATGTTGCAGCTTAAAATAGAACATACCCATGAGCTTATCATATGGTTTGATGGACTTCCTGTATTTTATATTAAATTTGACAAAATAAAGGATGACATTTTCATGCAAAAAAAGTCACGAAACCTTCAGTATTACAATTATCTGCAGGTTCACATTAACAATAAATGTACTGGGCATTCAACAACTTAAGATTATGACATACTTTGTATTTGCAGTAAAAATGCAAAATGGATGCAAAAGTCACTACCACTCAAAACTCAGCTGGAGTCAAGGTCTTGAAGAATGGTTAGAATAGCACTGTACATTTGAATGGTTGCAAATTGGTAAAATTGCTAAGCTAGTTTTTAATGACAGTATATATTTTGATAGCTTGCTCAAACTCAAAAAAAGTTTAAGTGGTTTAAAGTGTTGGTAAAATAAATTAATCCTCATCAAAATAATTATCCTCAATAAAGCAGTAACTGATCACACAGCAGGATGTTGTACTTACTTCTTCGTTTGCCTATATCCATATCAGATGTGGCTGCTTCATGAAGTAGTACCATTCCTAATGTTATAGCGGCATCTGTATTGTTGGTTAAGTATAACATCCTTAAAATTGCATGGGTGAACTTACTGATAAAGACAAGTTCTGTACAACTGTCATTCAAAACCTCAGGTACTAAATTACCATTAGTTAACTAAAGACAAGGTGAGATGACTGAAAAATACATTTGCAGGTACTATGGGTCCATACATTTAACATGATGACAAAGTCATAATCGTGAAAAACTGAAGTTGATGTATTGATAGTAATAATTTCCTGAAGGGATACAATGAAACTAAACTGTTTTTAAGATAGATCTTCACAGAACCTGTCATAATGCCACTGAATAGCAGTGGACTGGAGGGAGCAAAGTTAAAGACAGCAGTAATTATTCATAAGCTAGCTGATTTGATAGTGGTACAGAGACAGACACGTACTGTATATGTAGAGTTTATTCAAAAGGTAAAAGAACAGTTGGAAACTGGCAGGCTTTTAAAAGGGTCCAGAGGCAGCATGTGAGAGACAGAGCTTGAGGGAGAGCAAGAGAGAAAAAAAACACCTGACTTTAAGGAAAAAGGAAGTGTACTTCACGTTTAGGCAGCTGGGTCCCCTTAAAGACCATCAGGGTCACTTATGTTTGGAGCTCCAGGAGATGGCTGAGATTTTTAATATTTATTTCTCTTCAGTATTTAATAAGGAGAAAATCATGGAATGAGGGTAATAAGGAGCGAGGTCTTGTATCATATGCATATTATGAAGAAGCACACCAAGATAGGCAAATCCACAGGGCCTGACCAAGTCACTTCTGGGTCTTATGGGAGGCCAGTGAAGAAACTGTGGAGGGTACTGCAGAGATGTTTGCTTCATCATTAGCCAATGGCAGAGTTCCAGAAAATTACAAGGTGGCTAACTTTATTCCATTGTTTAAGACGACAAGGCTGGGAAACTACAGTCCAGTGAAGCTGACTTCACAGGTATGGAAGTTATTGGAGAGAAATCTGAGGGACAAGATCTACCATCACTTGGATAGTTAAGGACTATCAGGAATAGTCAGAATGGTTTTATGCGTACATGATTTTTTGGAGTTTTTCTGAAGAAGTAACAAAGGGGATTGATGAAAATAGCTATTGGCTATATGGACTTTAGTAAAGCCTTTGATAAGCTCCCACATAGCAGGCTAATCTGGAAGGTTAGGTCGTATAGGATTCAGGGGGAGTTAGCAATATGAATTCAGATTTGGATGGATGATATGATGCAGAGGATGATGGTTGAAGGTTGATTCTCCAACTGGAAGCCTGTGAGTAGTGTGTTGCCCTAGGGGTCAGTGTTGGGACCTGTTATTCATTATTTATATCAATACTGTGAAAATGAATGTACGTGGCACAATTAGCAAGTTTGTTGGTCATACTAAATTATGGGGTCTCATTGATAATGAAGCAGGTTACAATTACGAAAAGAAATCTTGATCAGAAATGAGATGACAAATGGGAAAAAAAAATTGAGGTAATGCAGTTTGGGCAATCAAACCAGGGTAGGATAGGAAATACGGTGGAACAAAGGGGCCCAGGATTACAAGTACATAGCCTGCTGAAAGCAGATGTGCAAGCAGACAGAGATTGCCTAGAATTTCACGCTTCCCAACCAACCTACGTTTTATATTAACAGTAGTATCTACACTTCAAATATATCTTGCTACAAACATGGGTAATAATGCAACCAGAAGTGCGAATGAAGGTTACATTTTAAGAATCATTTCCTATTCCCAGAAAAACACTTCAATATTTATAAAAGGTCAAAGGATACTTAACAAAATAACGATGTGTGTTTCAGCTACAAATTGTGCTTGACTGCTTCCATGAATGTAACTCTGAAAACGGCAAAGGTAACAAAAATAAAAAGTTCATAAAGATTTCAGTTTCAAGCAGTTTATAACTTTACAATGTTGATGAAAAACTGTACAGTTCATCTGGTCCAAAATTTATCTTTAGCATGAAAGCATTTATGTAGCAATACTTATACTTGAAACCTACCAGAACTTGTACTAATATCAGAAATAATACAATAATAGCCATCATTTGAACCCCCCCCCCCCGAACTTAAGTCCCATTGTTATATGTTGTTTAAAAAGACACATCAACCTTGAGCACCACCTAGTGGTGAGCCACATCAATGTCAAATTTTAAACTTCATTACATTTTTTTTCTAGTTTTAATTTCTCTGGTTTTCAGAGGAGATAAAAATAAAAATGTTATTATGTGTCATGATTTTCCCTATTTTTCAATATAGGGAACTGAACATATTATGTAACTTCTGTCATCAATGACACTTTGAATGACAGTATCAAAAATTAGTTGGCTTGACAAAAAATAATTAAAATATACAAATCATGAAAATGAAGAATTGAAAGTTGTAATCACCCAACACAAGCAATAGGTATAAAATAATATACTTTGAAAATTAAGGTAGATTGAATGACTTACCACTTGACCATTATGAGGGTTCTTATGTGCATATGGCGGACCTCGGATGTGATTCCACATCTGACCAGAAGTCATTGCAAGTACAAAACACTGCAAGTGAAAACACATCAATAAATGAACATGCCAAATTTTGATACATTACATTTTGCCACTGAAACTCTCAGATCAAAACAAATTTGTCCCCAAACTTACTCCAAGCTGAAGGGGAGGGGGATCACATTTGTGAGCCAAATTGAACAAAGCATTTCCTTAACCAGTGTGATGTCATAAACAGACTAAAAGAAAATTCAAATAATTTTAGCACAGAGAAATGAAGGAAAATAAGTTTGACTGAACTTGTTTGTAGCAACATATTACGGTAAATGAAAACTATATCCTTTATGCTTTCTCTGAAAAATTGAATCCCTGATGGAATGAAGTGCCAGTATAATTTTTATTGCCCCAGGATTGATTGGCACTCTTTCATAGGAAGCAAATATTTTTAGATACTTAATATTTATGGTAGATGGAGAAACTAGTGATCCTATCAAAAACCAGGTTAAAACACAATCTTAATGCCAATGTTGAATATATTACATCTCTCAATTTTATTCTTAAAGCATACCATTTCCACTGAGCTATTTTCAGTCATGCATTTTTAACAAAATTGAAGTTGTATTATCTAGTTGTTCACAGTCAACCATAGGGATAGCATTAAAATAAGTTGTTTCACCTACCAAAGCAACAAAGGCCCAGCCATTTTTATTATAGAGAAAGTCAAGGTTATTCCGCCTTAGATATACGAGTCCACCAATTATAGCGAGTAAAAATCCCAGCATTAAGGGACCAGCATAGTTAGGTGGCCTTATCACACGAATCTGTTTCAAATAAAATATAATTCTTATTTTGCTATGATATCACAATAGTTTTGAGTACAAAATAAAGTACGCCTTTTAATTATACATATCAATGTGTCAAAGCACACCCCAGAATAAACCTGACACAAAAAACAAAAGATGTGAAATTTATAACTTGTATATGATACTATTAACATTAAACATCATATTTGTTCTCAAATGTACATAATGGATTCTCTAATTTAGCATAGAGTCATCTAAATGTGTATACTAATATACTTCAAAATAGTGTCCCTGGTTATTTCATAAATATTTATGAAGCCTTATGATGTGAAAATTAACTGTGATTACATTTTAAAAACAGTTCAAATATAAAATGTATGTGATTGTGTTAAGTATTATACAAAACCCAAGCTCTCTTCTGACATTGAATTGCAGGAACGCTCAAAGACTTTAATTCATATTTCATTTACACATCTGATCTTGCTGAGTATGCTATTGATCTATTCAAAGCGTTCTCAGATGCATACATGTTATGTGCTCATCTACCCAACATCTGCTGAAACAATGCCTTCAAATACTAATCTCCCTAGTAGAGAATTTTTCACTAAGTGTTTCCTAAGGAGCATCACAAGTCTCATGGGCACAAGAACTAATTCATATCCAAATGCCAGACTGCATTTTTGCCTTCATCACGCATTCCTACTTAGTATGATAAAGATGGGCAATGGATGCCTGGAACTGTCACAGTATGGAACAAAAGTACTCCCTCATTGTTATAACATAGAAGTTCCAGAATATTGATCTGGTGATAGTAAAACAACTAAAAAAGCACTTGAGGCAAGTGGTCATGTGAACGTTGCAGTAAGTGCACACCTGCTGACTCCTCATCCTTCTGCATAATGGATGTCATAAATTTGGCAGCAGCATTCAAAGACTTACTTATTGTAGTGCTGCAATGCATCCTGCTGACACTTGCTGAGAATGACTACCCAAGCACAGTAAGGGTGTGGCACTTTATGTAAGTCCAAGTCATTACTTTTGGGAATTAAATAAAATATAATCATAGATGTATAAAATACTCCAAATATTTTTTTCATTTTCACATTAATTTCCTTACCCAAAACATCAACTCAGTCAAATGTCATTCAATGCAAGAATTTAAATGAAGCACTACAAGACAACTAAGGTTTCAGTACGGAGGACACGTCTTCATTTGATATCTGCAAATACTCCTCCATTTTAACTCAAACAAGAATTGTTCACTGTCTGAAGGTTCATCTACTCATTGAACTGGAGAAGGCCTCCTTAGTTTTTCAATGCAGATCAGAAACAGCTTCTGAAGACAAGCTACTAATTTAATGGGGGGGGGGGGGAAGCACATTATAAACTCTGGAAAAAGCATTGTAGGTATTCAGCTGAAAGAGATACAAGGAATAATCTTGTTCTGCTGACTTTGAAGGTACAACATTTCCAATATTTTACATTTTTTTTGGTTAAGAGAGAATTGGGGGAATAAACTAACATATACTTACATTTATTTCTGTCCGATCAGCAATCCAGCGTGCAATCTGTTCAGCTGCAAATCCTCGAACTTGAAGTTCATAAGTGTCTGCTCGCTTTGGTTTCCCTTTAGCTGGAAAATGCATGAATGTTGGAGCAGAATTCATATTGAGCTAAACAAGAAAAAAAGTTACAAATAGTTAAGCTTCTTAATTTTAATACTTCAAAACTACATTTGCTGATCAGAAGTTCTTTGGGGCCTGCAGCCTTCCAATACTTGACTTAAGTAGCCATTCTCATCCATGGCAGCAAACATTTTATGAGGAATTTACGATACAGGAAACAGAAAAGGGCTTTCCGAGGAGTTTTCTACGTTTAATGTTCACAGGATCCTATTACACTAATTTGTTTATCTGTCATGCACTAGTGAGACTCAGTATGTTAAAATCAGGAATGTCAGCTGAATAAAGGCAGAGATAATGATCAAACTATTCCATTGTAACATCTCAACATTTTTTGAGAGCTTCTAGAATCAAAGTTACATTGTCATAAAAATGGTGGGCTCTAAACCATCTCCTTGTTATGCTCTGTACTGACAAAGAAGGAAAAAAAGATGCTCAATTATCAAGATCAATACAACATAATCATTTCTTAATGCTGAACTGTCTGCACATGAAAGACTTTGAAATCTTATGTAAAACAAATTGAAGAATTCTGCTTCATCTTAAGAAATTAAAAGGCTCAAAACAGAAAAAAGTATAGATGCCAGACAGCTGAAATAAAACATGTTAAAAATACAAACACTAAGATTCAAGTACATGGCCATTTGTCAGAATTAATAAAACAAAGGAATCAATACATTTTAAATTGCAGGGAGAGGGGTGGAATAAACATTGGAACTGCCTTTTTATGAACATGAGAAAGTCTGCAGGTGCTGGAAATCTTTTTTTTAAATTTTCTTTGAGTTTTCAAATGATTACAGAAGGAAAGAAAAAAAAATTATCAACCCTTCCCCCCCTCCCCCCTAACATATCCCTATAGAAGGAAAGGAAAAAAAAGAGAAGAAAAAAAGAAAGAAAGAATGCCTGGATATCGGAAGATCCCCACATGCTCCATGGAGTTCATAATAGCTTTAGTATATATATTTATTTCTTTCCCCAAATAACCAGTAATTTTATCTTCGGAGCACCTATATATTTAGTCCTATCTTTTGTAAATAAGGATGCCAAATTTTCAGAAATATTTCATATTTATCTCTTAAATTATAAGTAATTTTTTCAAGTGGAATACAGCTAAAGATTTCGTTCTTCCAACGATCTATACTTAAGTATGAATCCAATTTCCAAGTAACTGCAATAGCCTTTTTGGCTACTGCCAATGCAATTTTTATGAATTCTTTCTGATATTTATTCAATTTGGGTTTCGGTTTTATCCCTTCAATATCGCCTAGTAAAAATAATATTGGGTTATGTGGAAGTTGTGTTCCAATAATTTGTTCCAGTAAAACTCTTAAATTTGTCAAAAAGGTTGAATTTTAAAACAAGACCAAGTAGAATGTAAAAAAGTACCAATTTCTTGATTACATCGGAAGCATTGATCAGATAAATTTGGGTTTAATTTATTTATTTTTTGTGGTGTAATATATAGTTGATGTAAAAAATTATATTGCACTAATCTTAACCAGACATTTGTTGTATTTGTCATACTGTCAAGACATAGTCTTGACCAACTTGTTTCTTCAATTTTAATATTCAAGTCAGTTTCCCATTTTTGTCTTGACTTATGAATTCCTTGTTTAATTGCCTGCTTTTGAATCAAACTATACATACAAGAAATAATTTTTTAAGTTTTTCCTTTTTGAATTAAAGTTTCTATTTCATTAGGTTTCGGCAATAACATTGTTTGACCCAGTTTATCTCTTAAATAAGCCCTTAATTGGAAATCACGAAAAAAGAGTGTTGTTTGATATTTTGTATTTATTCTTTAATTGATCAAATGACATTAATATACCTCCTTCAAAACAGTCTCCTATATATCTAATCCCTTTTTGAAACCAGTTGTATAGAAGTTGGTTATCCATTGTAAAAGGAATAAGTTTTTGAATTAAAGGTCTCTTTGCTAATAAAGATTTCCTTATCTCATCATCAACATTTATCTTATTCCATAAATCAATCAAATGTTTTAATATAGGAGATTCTTTCTTTTCCCGTATCCATTTAGATTCCCACTTATATATAAAATCTTCCGGTATATTTTCTCGTATTTTATCTAGTTCTATTCTAATCCATGCTGGCTTATCTTCATCAAAAAAGATGCAATAAATCTAAGTTGATTTGCTTTATAATAATTCTTAAAGTTTGGAAGTTGTAACTCTCCTAGATCAAATTTCCATGTCAACTTTTCCAACGATATTCTTGACATCTTACCTTTTCAAAGGAACTTCCTCACATATTTATTTAACTCTTGAAAAAACTTCTGGGGTAGTTGTATTGATAGTGTTTGGAATAAATATTGTAATCTAGGGAATATATTCATTTTTACAGCATTTACTCTGCCTACTGTTATTGGTAACATCATCCATTTATCAAGATCTTCTTGAATTTTTTTCCAATAATGGTAAATAATTTAATTTATATAAATTCTTTATATCATTATCAACTCTTATACCTAAATATTTTATACCATTTATCGGCCATCTAAATTGAGTTATTAATCGACATTGACTATAATCTCCTTTAGTAAGAGGTAGAATTTCACTTTTATCCCAATTTATTTTGTAGCCTGATATTTTCCCATATTCTTCCAATCTAGAAGATAATTTACGTAGCGAATACAATGGGTTTGTTAAATAAAGCAGAACATCGTCAGCAAATAAGTTAATCTTGCTAACTTGTTATCTCCTGGTTAACTTTGAAACCCTTAATATCTGGGTCTGTTCTAATTAATTCAGCTAATGGTTCTATCGCCAACACAAATAAAGAAGGTGATAATGGACAACCTTGTCTAGTTGACCTTGTTAACTGAAATGATGTTGAAATTTGGCCATTTGTCACCACTTTAGCTTTGGGGTTAGTATTTAAGGTTTTAATCCATTTTATAAAGGATACCCCTAATCCATATTTTTCCAATACCTTAAATAAAAAATCCCATTCCAATCTATCAAATGCTTTTTCTGCATCTAAAGCAACTGCCACACTCATTTCCTCCCTCTTTTGTGCCAAATGAATTATGCTAAGTAACCGGGTTACATTATCTGCCGATTGTCTATTTTTGATAAATCCTGTTTGATCCATATATATTAATTTTGGTAAGTATTTAGATAATCTACTAGTTAAAATTTTTGCTATTATTTTATAATCGGTGTTTAACAAAGAAATAGGTCTTATATGATGTTGGCTTTAAAAGATCTCTATCTTTTTTTGGCAATACTATTAAAATACCTGTCGAAAAAGATTCTGGAAGTTTATGCGTTCTTTCCGCTTGGTGTATTAACTCCATAAAAGGAGGAATTAGTAAATCTTTAAACTTTTTGTAAAATTCAGGCGGAAAACCATCTTCTCCTGGGGATATATTACTCTGAAGTGATCCTAGAGCTTCTTTGACCTCTTTTAATGTAAAAGGCAAATCTAATCCCTTCTGTTCTTCCGAATCCAATTTTGGAAGTTATTTGTGATAAAAACCTTTCTATCTCGACATTATCATTTTGTGATTCTGATTGATACAGCTCAGAATAAAAATTCTTAAAAGTTTCATTAATTTCTAAAGGTTTTTAAGTAATTTTATTTACAATTGTTCCAATTGCATTTATCGTTTTGGAAGTCTGGTCTGTTTTTAACTGCCAAGCAAGAATCTTGGGTGATCTTTCACCTAGTTCGTAATATCTCTGTTTAGTTCTCATAATTGCTTTTTCTGTTCGATATCACGTCACGTGATGACGTAGGATCAAGACGTGGAAATCCAGCTCTCCCTTAAAAAATCAGTAAATTAATGTTTAAGTGAAGAAAACTTAGTAAATACTTTCTAAAAGTTACTTATAAACTACTCAGGATTGTTCCAAAATATGCCTCATAAGCAGAAGCAGAAGAAAACTACTACCTTGAAGACAACACAAGTTGGAAAAGAATCGGGGCCCGCTGCCATGAAAGAGCCGCGGGCTCAAGTGCATTTTACCTCCGGCGATACAGAACAGGAAGCTGCGGCAACATCAACCATCTCCAAAGAAAAAGAGCAACAAGAATTGCGCACGTGTGAAGGAAGGGGCATGTGCAAACACGAGCAACCTGAACTACAAATCCCAGCTACATTCGGAACTGGAAGTGAAAGTGAATCTGAGGTAGATTCAGATTCTCTGGATAAATCAGACAAAGATGAAGGTGCTGGAAATCTAAAGCAACATACACACAAATTGCTGGAGGAACTCAGCAGGCCAGGCAGCATCTACAGAAATAAATAAACAGTCAACATTTCAAGCCAAGACATTTCTTCAGGAACGTCTTTTGTCAGAGAAACTGAATCAGTTCAGTTTCAGTTTATTGTCAATTAGAAACTACAAATGCAATGCAGTTAAAAAAATGAGACAACGTTCCTCCAGAATGATATCACAAAAGCACATGACAAAACAGACTACACCAGAAAATCCACATAACATTTGGCAATTCCCAATCCAGAGTCCGGAGAGGCTGCTGTGTATTAATATCGCACTACCATCTTAGCGCGTTCCCTGGAAAGGAGCTCCAAACCCACCAGACAAAACAAGACCAAAAACTAAAGCTACAAGACCTGCACGAAACCACATAGTTACAACATACAGTTACAACAGTGCAAACAATAGCATAATTGATTAAAAAAGACTATGGGCACAGTAAAAATAGTCCAAAGATGTTAAAAGACTATAAGTTTGAAAGAAACCACCACAGTTTCCACAAGTCCTCAGGGTCCTGATATACTCGTCATCCCACGCAGGCGGCAGAAGGGAATACCCCCACTATGGACTTCCATGGCGCCACTGGACTCAGCCTCACAGACGCAGCACACAATGAAAGCTCCGTCGAACCCAGCCTCGCAGACATAGCACACAGTGCAAAGCGCCCCGACCGCAGCGGACTCCGAGTCCGTCGAACCTCTGAGCCTCTGACCATCCCCTCTGGCACAGCTTCTCCAAGCACTATTCTCTGCCAAGCGTATTAAGACACCCCCGCTAATGGCTACTGGCAACACAACCCCGAGGGCTGGGGGCCTGTTCTTCTCAGCAGAGACCCGGACCTCACAGCAGCAGCAGCAACGAAGAGGGCCTTCCTGGAGATTTCCAGATGTTCCTCCGTGCTCCCACGTCCGTTTTTCATTGGATTAGGATTGCGCATGGCACCCCGCTAACAAATAACAGATATCAGCTCCAGGGTGGCCGCTGCAAGCTGCATCGAGCCGCCATCTTGGAATCTCAAACTACAAAATATACTACATATGGTGTTAGTGCTGGCTGACAGTGATGAAGGTTTGTGAACTGCTGATTAACTGTCCAGATGAAATATAAAATACACAGCAATGACTGAAAGCAGGAGAGAAAGGATAAAAAAAAATCAATACTGGAATTACACAGAAAAATATTCCGGATAAGCAAAACACTAAAGATACTACAAATCCAATACAGTATAGGACAGAATGATGTAAATATTAGATAGGCCAGGTAGCATCTGTGGAGAAAGATTTACTACATTAAGTTTACATTACCTTTAATCAGAACTGGCCTCTACTGATACAGCTGGAAAGACTGCTTATAGTCCATTTTGCCAAGTCAAATAGAGTCAGTGTCATAAAAAAGCACAGCACAGAAGCAGTCTGTGATGAACAATTTAAACTGCCTACTCCCATCGACGACCAGAGCCCTCCATACCCCTCCGTGTACCTATCCAAACTCCCTTTAAACATTGAAATCTCGTTTGCATGCACCACTTACGTTGGCAGCTTGTTCTACACTCACACGCCTGAGTGAAGACACTTCACTTAATATTCCCCTTAAACTTTTCACCTTTCACCCTTAACCCATGACCTCTAGTTGTAGTCCCCACCAAACTCAGTGGAAAAAGCCTGCTTGCATTTACCCTATCTTACCCACATACTTTTGTATACCTCTATCAAATCTCCCCTCATTATTTTATATTCCAAGGAATAAAATCTTTCCTTATAACTCAGTTCCTCCAGTCCCAGCAACATCCTTGTAAATTTTCTCAGCATTCCCAAATTTATTTAGAGCTTTCCTGTAGGTAGGTGCACACAATAGTCCTAATTAGGCCTCACCAACGTCTTCTACAACTTCAATATAACATACCATCTCCTGTACTCAATACTTTGATTTATGAAGGTCAATGTGCCAAAAGCTTTCTTTATGACCATCTCTACCTGTGAAATAATGTTCCTTCAGCTTATTTTCTACTTTCTTGGAACAGGTTGAATTGACAGTGGAATGCAGAAGTGGCAGGCAACATACGCAGGGTCCTATCTGAAGACTGAATGAAGATGTTCCAGAAAGCAATGATCCATTTGGGTTCTCAAAAAAAAAAGGGAAGTCACGTTGTGTGCACTGAATGTAGTATATTGGCACTGGAAGTACGTGGCCAATTTGGAGATTTTATCCAGACCATGGACCCACTATCACATCCTTGGAAATCCAACTGCTCTGGCCTATTACCTACTGGAGATTTTTCATCATCAGCTGCCAAAGTGACATTTCATTCCACGTATTCCAATCCAACTCTGAACTTGCAAAACTATTCACCAAGGATCAACCTCAACATTGTTATCAAACCTGCTGAGGAAGGCAGTGTACTGTTTGGTGACATGAGTGCTACCTTGTGGAGAAGATCATTCGTCTCTTGTAGGGACTCCTATAGTCAATGAGCTAATTTCCTTGAGAGATATTCCTCCAACTGGCTCATTTTTAGTCCCCCAATCACACACAGCCTGCTTCTAACTCTCCCTCACGATCCACATGCAGGATTGTCCATCATTTCAGCCAATTCTTGTCTCAAAAACTAAAAACCTGATTTATTTCTGCCCTGACACTATTCTTTCTCCTTGTTCAGTCTCTCCACATATGCATCTCTAAAACCCTGGGGCCATTTTATCAGTCACCGGTTGCCTGGTCACAAGTGGCTTTATTTTCACTATAGATATCAAATCTTATCTCTCTACCCTGTAGCAGGATAACCCCAGGGTTCTTTGGTCCTCCTTTTGCATAATTCTCCTTGCTTTGCTGAACTTGTTCTCACACTGAATTCTTCTAAGGTGTTCACTGTTTTGTGTTTACCACGGATGTTGCTTGACATCTTGAGTGTTTCTAGTATTTTCTGTTTTCAATTCCACATCAGACAAGGTCACTCATTTGTTCCAAATCAGAATGTGTAGCTCTGAAAACCCAAGATTCACTCGCCTGTTTGTTGGATATGTAGAACAATCCTAATTTCAGTCATACTCACTCCTTTTCCATTAAAAAGGCTACTACCGTAGATTCCGGATTTTAAGCCGCTACTTTTTTCCCACATTTTGAACAGCTTTGAACTTTGCGGCCAATAATCCGAAGCGGCTAATGCATGATTTTTTTCATGCCGCCTCGTAAACATTTTGCCTCGTAACAGTAGACCAATAAAATTGATGAGTAGTTCACAGAGGTCCAATGAAATTGTACGATAAATCAAGCGCACTTTCACAATTAAATTATTGTAAATCAGTCATTTGTACTCACCCTCATCAACATGGAAAACACTGTGCATTGTGCTGCCTACTTAGTTTTAACTATATTTGTTTTCTGTACTACATCGCGGGATGCTATGACGTCACACCCGGTTTCGCGGTGTCTTGTGGGAAAATGCCGGTTTGCGATGAAACGGGACGGAGGGAGGGAGCGCATTACGCGAGCGGCTTTGGATCGGAGCGAAAATGCTGCTTTTAAGTTAAAGGTGATCAATAACTTTTCCTGGTAGGCTGTAGTATATATATTTTTTACCAGTCGTTAGGAGATATTGGAATGTTGTTCAGTAAAGAAGTATACGCAACGTATTTAAAAGTAGCCGCGTTACGGGCACGGTTCGAAAAAAAGCATTTGCAATATGTATTTGTTTTTGTTACCATATGGATTTAATTAAAAGTTAAAAAATCCTCACGTGTAATATCTTTCTGTGTAAATATCTCATATTACAACGTGGGACACCTGCGGCCGAAAATCCGGTGCGGCCTAAAATCCGGTGCGTCCTTTACAATTAAAAAATTGATTTTATTTCTAAAATTAGAGCCAGCGGCTTTTAATCAGGTGCGCTCTGTAGTCCGGAATCTACGGTATATTAGAGTTGCTACTATGCTTGTCCAAAACTCAAAAGTTACATCATGCTTTCACTATCACATGGTCCATCTGTTTGTCAATTTCCTGCTGTTATTTTCATGAATCCCCCTTCTCCTGTTTGCTTTCCAAGATGCCCCCCCCCCCCCCATTTTAGTGAAAGGTCACGGACAGAACTGAAAGATTGACTTTATATCTCTATCAACAGATGGCATGTGACTTATGACTATCTGACATTTTCCATTTAAACACAAGGCCTCTCAGTTAAAAAGAAAAGATATTTTAAAACAAAGTGTTGATGCTTATGATGAGGACAATATATTTCAACATAAATTTTAAGTATCAGAATAAAGTTGCTCTCCACAAGCTACTATGCTGACTCCAAGGAAATTAATGACACTTATTTCAAATACAACGACTGAAAATAATTGAATAATAAAATTGAAACTGACCTGGTGAAATACATCAGATCCTTCATCAAAATCCACTAAAGCAAAGAAAAGTTTATTTGCAAAGGAACTTGAGTAACGCCAGGAGTTGGCCAGGATTTGATATTCTTCATCCACCTGCCTTTCAAGAATTAAAATAAAACTGATAAATTTTATGTTCAAAATAATTATTAATAGATATAGCTCATTGAAGTACATTTGTGATATGATTTGAAAAAACATAGTCACATACTTGCAAACAGTGCACTGGCGCTGTGGCTGCAAAGCAGTGAACATCACCACAATAGAGTAATTCCGTGGTGGAGCCTTCACAAATCGACGGAACTTATCACCATTCATCCGGATTACAGCTCGTCTGTTTGCCCATTCCATCAACTGCCCAACTTTTTCAGACAGAATTGTCTATCAAGTCAAGAAAAAAAGATAGTGGACAATTAATTTGGTGTCAAAACTGTTCATTTAATTAACAACATGCAAATCTTCAAACAACTAAATAGTGCACAAGGAATGGATGTTTTAGTTGTATGGACTGGTATCTCTTCCCCTAAAGACCAAATACCATAACTAGGTAATATTATTCATCAGGACACAATCAAATTCTATAATTTGGCTCTAAATTCTATAAGTGACACAAAACATGGTTTGAAATACACTTCAAAGACAAACTTAAAATGTGATCGTTGACACTAAAGTAATTTTTCAAACATTCACAAACTTATTATATTCTGTAATTTGCTCAGTTAATAACTCAGAAAGGCATGTCAAATCAGTTCCTTCATTTGCCTTTAAGTTTTTAATTTAGTTTTATAAAATAAACAAAATCATTATCACAAGTTTGAATGACCCGATTATCATCAATTACAAGTCTCACATTCTGCTGGCAAGTCTCTGGTTTACAAACACTTAATCCTTCTGTTGGGCAATTCAAAATAAAGATCTTCAAAATTATATTTCCTATTGTTATCAGAATACAGTCCAACTATATAGGTCTAGGTAAACTAGACTCACTTTATATCATGCATACCTCTGCAGCAAATGGTGGATGAAATCAGAGCTTCAAGTACATGAAAAATCTTTCCAGTATTTGAGCCTTGCAGCAAATACTGCTGGTAAGATGTTTTTCATTATCAGATAGACAGTGCAAATTATGCAATTTGTTCAGAACTGCAAATTCTGAGCAGTTCTGAGGCAGTTAATAACTTGAATAAATGTGTACTCCAAATGCATCATGCATTTTAACATTCCAAAAAAAAGTCATTTGGCTAAACTTTACTTGTTTGCATTATCAGCTCCACAAGAAAACTTTCCAGAAATCTTACCTTTCTTGTACAACTGGTAGCCCACTAGATGTGCTGAGCCTTTGAATGTCCTATGCAAGTTTAAGTTACTGTTACACCTAAAGCCTGCGATTTAAAGTTCTTGCAGCTAATTAAATCAGCAGTTATTAAATCTTGCATTTCATCTCTGAAATGCCTTTATGAGACAACTTTTCCTAATCAGGGATATTTTTCTTCATCTTTTCATGTCTTCTTCAGCTGAAGACAATCAAGCAAGCTTGTATTTGTACCAACACCTTTCCCAATCTCTCTCTGCGATACTACACTTTATCTCCAACATGTTTTGTATGAAAACAGAATTATTTTACTGAACAAGCAGAAAACTGTACAACCTTTTGTCTTCACCCTTGAACAGAATCATCCCAATTTAAGCTACATGGCAAGGAATAGGAGAGTAGTCCCGACAGACAACATTCTTGAGGGATCATCCATCGAAAAGAAGGGGAGGATCACTCTACTGAGGATGCAGTCAGCGAGAACTTGAGGAGCAGTTGTGCAGAGAAACCACAGTCTTAAGAATAGGGCTGTACTAGTGTGAGATTTTACTTCTGTGATATTGACTGGGCCACCCAGAATGTTAAGGGCCTGGATGGGATGGAATTACTTACATGTGTCTCGTGTCCATGAATGTGTTCATGACTCTATATACAGAGGGCCCTAATCAGTTGGGTGCAATTCTGGACAACCTCTTAGGGAAAGAGGAAGGGTAGGTAACTGAAGTGGCAGTCGGGATTAGTTTTAAATATAGTGATGGAAAGACGTAAGCCACATCCAAAGGTCAGGAGCTAGTTTTGAGGAAATCAGTCATCAAGATGAACCTTTTTGAAGAGAAAGGATCCATGCAAGTGTGTGGATGTCAGCCAGTGAGAACAGCGAGAAGAGTTTAAAAGTAAGAGAGTTTAAAAGGAGATGGTTATTTCTTCAGTGTTTTGATCAGGGCACGACTGCACAAGCGCATAGCCAGTGAGAACAGTGAGAAGAGTTTAAAAGCAGACAGCTTTATAGAGCGTGCATTCGAGAAGCAGGCGATGACAGAGTAGGAGGGCTTTGGCGATAACGGGTTGAGGTGAGGTAGTTTGCCTGTGTAGAATACAGACAGGAAGAATGTTGTGTGAGGCCGGTGTTCTGTGCTCAGTGTCAGACGTGGGAAGTCCAGGAGACTCCCAACCTCCTGAATGGCCACATCTGCACCAAGTGTGTCGAGCTGTAGCTCCTTAGGGACCGGGTTAGGGAACTGGAGATGCAATTCGATGACCTTCGTCTGGTCAGGAAGAGTGAGGAGGTGATAGATCGGAGCTAAAGGAAGAGTCACACCAGGGCCTTGGGAGAGACAGATAAGTGGGTAACCATCAGGAGAGAGAAGGGCAGGAGTCAGAGGCTAGAGAGCACCCCTGTGGCTGTACCCCTTGACAATAAGTACTCCTGCTTGAGTACTGATTGGGGGGGGGGGGGGGGGGAGAGAGACAGCCTACCTGGGGGAAGCAACAGTGGCCGTGCCTCTGGCACAGAGTCTAGCCCTGTGGCTCAGAAGGGTAGGGAAAGGAAGAGGATGGCAGCAGTGATAGGGGACTCTATAATTAGGGGGTCAGACAGGTGACTCTGGATGCAGGAAAGAAACACGGATGGCAGTTTGCCTCACAGATGCCAGAGTCCGGGATGTTTCAGATCACGTCCAAGATATCCTGAAGTGGGAAGAACAGCCAGAGGTCATGGTACATATTGGTAACAACAACATAGGCAGGAAAAGGGAGGAGGTCCTGAAAGCAGACTACAGGGAGTTGGGAAGGAAGTTGAGAAGCAGGACCACAAAGGTAGTAATCTCAGGATTACTGCCTGTGCCACGTGATAGTGAGTATAGGAATAGAGTGAGGTAGAGGATAAATACGTGGCTGAGGGATTGGAGCAGAGGGCAGGGATTAAGATTTCTGGATCACTGGGACATCTTTGGGGTAGACGTGACCTGCACAAAAAGGACGGGTTGTATTTAAATCCCAGGAGGACCAATATCCTGGCAGGAAGGTTTGCTAACGCTATTGGGGAGAGTTTCAACTAGGATTGCTAGGGGGTGGGAACCAAACTGATGAGATGGAGGAAGAGGTAGTCGGCTCACAAATAAGAGAAAGCTTGGAGACAGAGCGAGAGGGAGGATAGACAGGTGATAGAGAGACGCCCTCAGACCGATGGTTTGAGATGTATCTATTTTAATGCAAGGAGTATTATTAACAAAGGAGATGAGCTTAGAGCATGGATCAGTACTTGGAGCTATGACTTTGTGGCCAGTTTAGAGACTTGGATGGTGCGGGGCAGGAATGGTTACTTCGAGTGCCAGGCTTTAGATGTTTCAGAAAGGACAGGGAGGGAGGCAAAAGAAGTGGGGGCATGGCACAATTGATCACAGATAGTGTCAAGGCTGCAGAGATGGAGGAAGCCACAGAGGGATTGTCTACGGAGTCTCTGTGGGTGGAAGTTAGGAACAGGAAGGGGTTAATAACTCTACTGGGTGCTTTTTATAGACCACCCAATAGTAACAGGGACAACAAGGAGCAGATAGGGAGACAGATTCTGGAAAGGTGCAATATTAATAGGGTTGTTGTGATGGGTGATTTTAACTTTCCAAATATTGACTGGCATCTCCTTACAGCAAGGGGTTTAGATGGGGTGGAGTTTGTTAGGTGTGTTCAGGAAGGTTTCCTGACACACTATGTAGATAAGCCTACAAGATGAGAGGCTGTACTTGATCTGGTATTGGGAAATGAACCTGGTCAGGTGTCAGATCTCTCAGTGGGAGAGCATTTTGGAGATAGTGATCACAATTCTATCTCCTTTACCATAGAATTGGAGAGGGATAGGAACAGATAAGTTAGGAAAGTGTTTAATTGAAATATGAGGCCATCAGGCAGGAACTTGGAAGCATAAATTAGGAACAAATGTTCTCAGGAAAATGTATGGAACAAATGTTGCAAATATTCAGGGGATATTTGCATGGAGTTCTGCACAGATACACTCCAGTGAGATGGTAAGGTACAGGAACCATGGTGTACAAAGGCTGTTGTAAACCTAGTCAAGAAAAGAAGAGCTTATGAAAGGTTCAAAAAGATAGGTAATGATAGAGATCTAGAAAATTATAAGGCTAGCAGGAAGGAGCTTAAGAAAGAAATTAGGAGAGCCAGAAGGGGCCATGAGAAGGCCTTGGCGGACAGGATTAAGGAAAACCCCAAGGCATTCTACAAATATATGAAAGAGCAAGAGGATAAGACGTGAGAGAATCAAGTCTGACAGTGGAAAAGTGTGTATGGAACTGGAGGAGATAGCAGAGATACTTAATGAGTACTTTGTTTCAGTATTCACTACAGAAAAGGATCTTGGCGATTGTAGGGATGAGGTACAGCAGACTGAAAAGCTTGAGCATGTAGATATTAAGAGGATGTGCCAGAGCTTTTGGAAAGCATCAAGTTGGATAAGTAACTGGAACTGGAAGAGATGTGGGAGACAAGGGAGGAGATTGCTGAGCCTCTGACAATGACAATGACAATGATCATCAATGAAGACAGGAGAGGTTCCAGAGGATTGGAGGGTTGCAGATGTTGTTCCATTATTCGAGAAAGGGAGTAGAGATAGCCCAGGAAATTATAGACCAGTGAGCCTTACTTCAGTGGTTGGTAAGTTGATGAAGATCCTGAGAGGCAGGATTTATGAACAGTTGGAGAGACATAATGTAATTAGGAATAGTCAGCATGGCTCTGTCAAAGGCAGGTCATGCCTTACGAGCCTGATTGAATTTTTTGAGGATGTGACTAAACACATTGATGAAGGAAGATCAGTAGAGGTAGTGTATATGGATTTCAGCAAGGCATTTGACAAGGTACCCCATGCAAGGCTTATTGAGAAAGTAAGGAGGCATGGCATCCAGTGGTTGCAGACAGGTCAATTCTGCATGGAGGTCGGTGACCAGTGATGTGCCTCAGGAATCTGTTCTGGGACCACTACTCCGTGATTTTTATAAATTATCTGGATGAGGAAGTGGCGGGTTGGGTTAGTAAATTTGCTGATGACACCAAGGTTGGGGGTGTTGTGGATAGAGTGGAAGGCTGCCAGAAGTGACAATGGGACATGATAGAATGCAAAATTGGACTGAGAAGTGGCAGATGGAGTTCAATCCAGATAAGTGTGAAGTGGTTCATTTTGGTAGGTCAAATATGATGGCAGAATATAATATTAATGGTAGGACTCTTGGCAGTGTGGAGGATCAGCGGGATCTTGGGATCTGAGACCATAGGACACTAAAAGCTGCAGCGCAGATTGACTCTGAGGTTAAGAAAGCATGCAATGCATTGGCCTTCATCAATCGTGGGATTGAGTTGAGGAGCCGAGAGGTAATGTTGCAGCTATATAGGACCCTGGTCAGACCCCACTTGGAGTACTGTGCTCAGTTCTGGTCACCTCACTACTGGATGTGGAAACAGTAGAAAGTGTGCAGAGGAGATTTATAAGGATGTTACCTGGATTGGGGAGCATGCCTTATGAGAGTAGGTTGAGTGAACTTGGCCTTTTTTCCATGGAGCGACAGAGGATGAGAGGTGAACTGATAGAGGTATATGAGAGGCATTGATCACGTGGATAGTCAGAGGCTTTTTTCCCAGGGCTGAAATGGCTAGCATGAGAGGGCACAGTTTTAAGTTGCTTGGAAGTAGGTACAGAGGAGTTGTCAAGGGTAAATTTTTTAAAAGTTGAGAATGGTGAGTGCTGCCGGCGACTGTGGAGGCTGCAATCCTGGATAGGTAGATGGAGCTCAGAAAAATAGAAGGCTATGGGTAACCCTAGGTAATTTCTAAGGTAATGACATGTTCGGCACAGCTTTATGGGCCAAAGGGCCTGTATTGTGCTGTAGGCTTTCTATGTTTCTATGAATAAATGGCAAGTGGGAGGCTTTTAAGAGTGGGATATCAAGAGTACAGTGGCAGCATATTCCTGTAAACCTGGCAAGGTTAGAGAACCCCAACTGATGAGCAATCTTGAGGCTTTAGTCAAGAAAAAGGATGCGCACATTGAGTTTAGGTGGTCAGGAATAAGTGAATCACCTGGTGGCTATTGAAAGATCAAGAATACACGAGAGAAATCAGGCAGGCAAAGAGAGGGCATGAGATGGACCTAGCAGGTAAAAGAAAATCTCAAGAGATTCTACAGCTATATTAAAAGTAAAAGGTTGAATACAGAGAGAGTCTCTCCGCAATATATCAGCAGGCCATCTATGTTTTAAGCCATAGAACATGTGTGTGACTTTTAATGAACATTTCTCCTTAGTGTTTGCTTGAGAGATAACAAGAAGCAAAGATGTTCTGGAGAACATTCATATTACCAGTGAGGAGGTATACATAGTTTTACATTACATTAAGTTCAATACCCTCCCCACCACCAGAGGTGAATATACCGAACAGGCTACCAGAGAAAATGGTTGAATAAACAGTTTTATTCAAGCACTTGGATTGGTACATGGAGGAGGAAGGCTTTGAGGGATATGGGCCAAATACAGAAAATTGGGACTAACTGGGTGGGGACTGCTGTCAGCATGAATGAGTTGGTTGCAATTCTATGATGTTATTAGCAAGTGAACAATGCTGTATATGTGCATATTCAGAGATCGTTCCAAGTCACCAAGGATTCCTTTGACACCACTAACAAAATAGGAATCTTGCCAACTAACCTACCAATAATCAAGATCTCTGAAGAAACTAAAGAAAGTGTGAATTGCTGTTCATGTCTTGGATCCCCCAAATGCCTCCTGCATGCTGCTTTGACCAACAGAGGAGAAGAATTTTTGATGGCCAAAGCCCCAAACCCAACAAACCAAACACTGATCCCCATAATTCTGGGCACTCTGGAGACAGGATCTACATAAGGTACTGCCAGATATTGAACTATCATTGATCCATCTTTGAAAACAAATTATTAATTCAGGCGGCAGGATAGGTAAACAAGCATCACCATCTCCTTCCAGCCTAGCATCCCAGTGCAAGGCTAGAAACAGCCATAGGTATTTCTGATATGCACACACAGTATCTGCATACTCTCACATGGTATGAGATTAACAAGATAAAGAGAAACTCCTCAAGAACATTTTCAAAAAAGATCATTCAGGAAGTCTCTACAGCTGCTACATGCAGAGGCTGTACACGATTAAAAAAAACCCACACATTTCAAACAAGGCATATACACTTCTCACTAAACATCACCCACACCCCAGCCATGACAGGGCTTGAAAATTATTCATTCAATTCAAAGGATTCTTCATCCAACTCATGACTAACGAATTGTAACAGTACTAAGACATTGCTAGCTCTGAGGGACTGCTTAAGAAGATCACAACCCAAACACAACTAAGGTAAAGGTGTAATTGTCACCTCTCACAGTTAGTTTCACTTATACCATAGCAGAAAAGAAAACTTTTCTTGAATTGCAAGTATTTAGAGAATTAAACTAGTCTGTCAATTCACTCAGCACATTAGCTTGAACATATGTTCAGTTTTATCAAGATTACAAAGATTGATTAATCTACTGTCTTTACTTGTTTCTATCGTTGGTTTATGTCTAACTTTTACGACGCAATACATCTCTGCATAAACTGCTCTCGGATAGTTCCAGAATTTCATTGGTGTTTAAGTTTGAATATTTATCCAAGGCAGAGTCCTACAGATAGCAAACATAAACCGTGACAGGGAATTGATGTCAGTGATCTTTCAAAATAACCGGAAAGCCAGCTAAAGGTTAAGGAAAAAGGCACTCCTCCATTTTTATTGCTGCGCGCTTCCTCGACAGCTTTTATTGATGAGTCCGGAAAGGGGAGACCTGCTGGAGCAGGGGCCTGACTGGAACGGTGAGGTGCAGCGTACACCCCGGCGTTCCCAAGGCAGCTCACTCGGCCCCTTTTGCCTTCTGCCATTTCACCGGTGCCGCCCCTTCCGGTTGCCTACTCGCTTCCCCGTCCACTTCCTTCAATAAATGAGTGAAGCCCCCCCCCCCCCCCCACCCCCTCCTTTCCAAACCTCTTTCTTCTTCTGTCCGTCGGACGGAATCCCACAGGAAAGAAACAGCACAAGAAGCGCCACCGAGAACCGGCCGCCTCCCATCCTGGTCTCCGCTCGGCCACGCGACAGACAGCCAACCAGCGCCGTGACGTCAGACGCACGACCTACGCCGGAACCGTCTGCTCGGCATCTTGCGATTGGTTGAGTGGGTGAGCGCTCAGGCGCTCGATCACCTCGTTTGGACGTTTCTGATTGGCTCCCTTCCGTTGCTCTCAAATGTTGAGGATGCTGTTGATGATAGAGCAAGTTGGCTGAACTGCTGGTCAAATCGTTGTAGGTTGAAAGGCGTAAAGAAAAAGAAATCTTAATTTTAGGAACGACTAAACACGAGAAATTCTGCAGATGCTGGAAATCCAAAGCAACACACAAAAACTGGAGAGACAGCATCTGTGGAAGTGAACATTTCGGGCTGAGGCCTTTCTTTGGGTCTGAAAAGGAGGGGATGATGCTGGAATAAAAAGGGGTTGGGGGGAGAGGGAAGGAGGTGTTAGAAGGTGATAGGTGAAGCCAGGTGGATAGGAAAGAAAAAGGGCTGGAGAAGAGAGTGGACCTTAGGGGAAATGGATGGGGTACGCTGATAGGCAGGTGAGATGAGATAAGAAGCAAAGTGGGGAATAGAAAAAGAGGGGAGGGTGAGTGATTTTTTTTTCCAAAAGGACAAATTGGTATTCATGCCATTAGGTTGGAGGCTACCAGACAGAATACAAGTTGTTACTCCTCCACCTTGAGGGTGGTCTCATCATGGCACAAGAGGAGGCCATGCACTGACATGTCGGAATGGGAATTGGAATTAAAATTCCAGGCCACCCTGAAGTTCCGCTTTTGGCGGTTGGAGTGGAGGAACTCGGTGAAATGCAACCCCAATTTACAACAGGTCTCACCAATGTAGAGCTGGCCATATGGGAAGCACTGGATACAATAGATGACCCCCAGCAAACTTATAGGTGAAGTGTTGCCTCGCCTGGAAGGACTGTTTGGGTCTCCGAATGGAAGTGAGGGAGGAAGTAAAGGGGCAGCTGCAGTGCTTTGACCACTTGCTTGGATAAGTGCTGGGAGGGAGACTAGTGGGGAGGGACAAACAGACAAGGGAATCATAGAGGAAACGATCCCTGTGCAAAATAGAGAGTGGGAGGTAAAGATATGTATGGTGGTCAGATGTTGGAGATGTTGGTCCTTTGGAGATGTTGGAAGTTGCTGAGGATGATGTGTTAGATGTGGAGGCTTATGGGATGGTAGGTAAGGGCAAGAGGAACTCTATCACTGTTAGGGCAGCAAGAAGATGGGATAAGTGCAGATTTTTGGGAAATGGAAGAGCTGTGGATGAGGACAGCATCATTGGAGAAGGAGGACATCTCTAATGTCCTGGAAAGGAAAACAGTGTCCTGGAAAGGAAAACGGCATCCTTGGAACAGATCCGGCAGAGGCGCAGGAACTCAAAAAAAAAAGGGAAAAGCAATTTTACAGAAGAGGTATAGTCAAGATAACCATGGGAATCAGTAGGTTTGTGAAAGATGTTGGTCGATAGTTTGTCTCCAGAGATGAAAACATAGTGATAGAGAAGGGGAAGGAGGTGGCAGATGTTATTTGACCTGCTGAGGTCCTCCAGTGTTTTGGGTGTTGCTTAGAAACTTGACGTGCTGATATGCTAGAAAAAGGGAGAGACTAGGAAGTGACCAGATGCTCCTGTCAGAGGAGAGAGTTTCTCCCTGTGTTGTATTGAAATATATTACATGTTCTAACAGGCAGAAGAAAGGAAATTACAAGGCCAGTTAGCCTGACTTCAGTGGTTGGCAAGATATCAGAGTCTATTATTTAGGATGAGGTTTCGGGGTACTTGGAGGACACACATAGGCCAAAGTCAGCAAGGCTCCTTAAAGAGAAATCTTGCCTGACAAATCTGTTGGAATTCTTTGAGGAAATGATGGACAGGATACATGAAGGAGAGTCAGTAGATGTTTTCTGGATTTCCAGAAGGCCTTTAACAAGGTGCCACAAATAAGGCTGCTTAACAAGATAAGAGCCCATGGTATTACAGGAAAGATAACAGCATGGACAGAAGGTTGGCTAACCGGCAGGAAACAAAGTGTGGGAATAGATAGATAGATAGATACTTTATTCATCCCCATGGGGAAATTCAACTTTTTTCCAATGTCCCATACACTTGTTGTAGCAAAACTAATTACATACAATACTTAACTCAGTAAAAAAAATGTGATATGCATCTAAATCACCATCTCAAAAAGCATTAATAATAGCTTTAAAAAGTTCTTAAGTCCTGGCGGTAGAATTGTAAAGCCTAATGGCATTGGGGAGTATTGACCTCTTCATCCTGTCTGAGGAGCATTGCATCGATAGTAACCTGTCGCTGAAACTGCTTCTCTGTCTCAGGATGGTGCTATGTAGAGGATGTTGAGAGTTATCCATAATTGACCGTAGCCTACTCAGCGCCCTTCGCTCAGCTACCGATGTTAAACTCTCCAGTACTTTGCCCACGACAGAGCCCGCCTTCCTTACCAGCTTATTAAGACGTGAGGCGTCCCTCTTCTTAATGCTTCCTCCCCAACACGCCACCACAAAGAAGAGGGCGCTCTCCACAACTGACCTATAGAACATCTTCAGCATCTCATTACAGACATTGAATGACGCCAACCTTCTTAGGAAGTACATTCGACTCTGTGCCTTCCTGCACAAGGCATCTGTGTTGGCAGTCCAGTCTAGCTTCTCGTCTAACTGTACTCCCAGATACTTGTAGGTCTTAACCTGCTCCACACATTCTCCATTAATGATCACTGGCTCCATATGAGGCCTAGATCTCCTAAAGTCCTAAATAAAGGGCTCTTGTTCTAGTTGGTTGCAAATGAGACCGAATCGAGGCCGTGAAGTCCGGCTTATCCAAGCAGCAGAACGCATTGTTCAGACAGAGATTTAAAAGGCCAGATTGAAAAGGTCAGGGTGGCGAGGAACGAGCCGGTTCAGATCACTGCTCGAAGTGGCAGAATCTGATCCTCGGATGGAGAGTTAAGCACCGGGCCAGATTGAAAAGGTCATGGATTCGGGGCCCTAGGGCTAATTAAGAACGCCGCTCCACCATGTTTACTCAGCTCTGCGCCGAACTATCGGTCTCGCACTCTCTTTGCAAATTTCAATTCAGAAATGCTGTTTGCTTGTGTTTACTGTTTACATGAGGTTTTTTTCATTGCACATTGGGTGTTTAATAGTCCTTTATATGGGTTATTTTATTTTATGATCATGATGTGATTTTTCTTCTCTGCACATTGAGTATTACACTGTCTTTTTCATATATATGGGGTTTGTTATTGGGTTTCTTTGTTTTCTGGCTAACTATTAGGAGACAAATCTCAAGGTTGTATCATACACACATACTTTGATAATAGCTATACGTTGAACTAATCCAATGGGGTTGGGTTTGGAACCACTTCTTTTCATGTTATATGTCAATGATTTGGATGACAGAATTAATGGTTTTGTGACCTAACATGTGGCGATACGAAGATAGGTAGAAGGGCAGATGCTGATGTTACGTACCAGTGGGTATCTTGTGCCTGTCACATAACCATGATGTAATTGAGGCTATGCTGGACATGAGGCAATGGTCTTGTGATGGTGGAGTGATGTCATTTTCCCCACCAGTGGGAGGTCATGTGATAGTTTTTTTCAACAGGGTATAAAAGGAGAACCCCTCCCTGTGACGGGGGGCAGTTCGTGGCTGAATTTGCCAGTGACTCCATGTTGCTGCGTATTCGATGTTATGATGCAGCTTTATTTTAAAGTGGAGTTTTACTTTCTGCGTTAAGTTTCAAAGGTTATTGCCAGTAGTTTTGCTACACTACTGCCAGGTAAAATCCAATCGGAGAGTGAAGATTCATTGAAGTTCGGGAAGCTGAAAGATCGAGGAAAGTTGATATCGACTGTGAAGCAGATTCGACTTTTATTTAATCTTCGTACAAGGAATTAATAACTTGTGTCCGTGTTAACTCCTGCTTTGCCAAAAGAGCAGAAAGAGTTGGATGCAGAGTTTCGCCAAGGAAAGGTCAGTGCCTTTAAGCTGTTTTATTTCCTTCAATCGTAAATCCCTCAGCAAAGCATACTTCGGCTGAGATCAGCAGTAACGTCACGAAAGAGGATTTAATTCAAGGAAAGTCTCTCCTTTAATTGACTATAAATCATTTTGGACTTTTTTGCAATACTACTTTAAAGAACTGAGTTCGCATTTCTCACTTTAAGAACTGTTCGAGCTGCTGTATCGCAGCCGACTTCTGGTTAAGTTAGTCATTTGTTTACTTTTGGGGTTTTTTTTTAGCAGTGTTTAATAAATGTTTTATTTGTTATAAAAAAACCTGTCTCAATCATATATTTATTGTTGCTGGATCGTAACACTGAGGAAGCAAGGGGCCTGCAGAAAGACTTAAACAGATTGGGAGAATGGGAAAAGAAGTGGCAGATGGATTATAGTGTAGTGAAGTGTATGGTCATGTACTTTGGCAGAAGGAGTAAAGATGATGACTATTTTCTAAGCAGGGAGAACATTTAACAATCCGAGGTGCAAAGCAATTTGAGTCCTTGTGCAGGATTCCCTAAAGGTTCACTTGCAGGTTGAGTCGGTGGTAAGGAAGGTAAATGCAATGTAAGCATTCATTTTGGGAGGGGAGAACTAGAATATAAGAGCAAGGATATAAAACTGAGGCTTTAAAGGCATTGGCCAGGCTGTTCTTGAAGTATTGTGAGCAGTTTTGGGCTCATTATTTAAGAAAGGACTGGCGTTGGAGAGGGTCCAGAGGAGGGTCACGAAAATAATTCTTGTAAGGAAAGGGTTAATGTATGAGAAGCATTTGATGGCTCTGGGTCTGTATTCACTGGAGTTTAGAAGGAGGAGGGGGGATCTCATTGAAGCTTATTGAATATTGAAAGGCCTAGATAGAGTGGATGTGGAGAGTATGTTTCCTATAGTGGATGAGTCTATGACCAGAGGACACAGTCTCAGAATAGAGAGAGGTAAATTTAGAACAGAGATGAGGAGGAATTCCTTTAGTCTGAGGGTGGTGAATCTATGGAATTCATTCCCATGGATGACTGTCCGTATTGAGTATATTTATAGTTGAAGTTGATAGGTTCTTGATTAGTCAGGACTTCAAAGATTATGGGGAGAAGTCAGGAGAAAGTGGTTCAGAAGGATAATATATCAGTCATGATGGAATGGTGGACTAGACTCGATGAGCCAAAAAGCCTAATTCTGCTCTGATGTCTTATGGTCTTATGCAACAGCAATATAAAGTGTTGAAAGCATTCAACAGCTCAGACAGCATCTGTGGAATTATAAAATGACTTGTGACCTGAAATATACATCTATCAAGAGCAAAAGAATAACTAGGGAGAAGGTAGGACCAGTCAAGGGTAAAAGTGGGATCATGTGCTTGGGGGCAGGAGATGTGGGTGAGGTTCTAAATAAGTACTTGTCTCAGTATTTACCAAGAGAAAGGATGAGGAATATAGTGAGATCAGTGTAGATCTGCCTGATTTATGCTAGGGCATTTTGAGGTAAAGAAAGAGGTAGTATTGAGCCTCTTTAAAGAACATTAAGATGAATAATTACCCAGGACCTGATGGGATATCTCCCAGATTATTGAGAGGTTGAAGAGATGTGATCATTGGGGCTTTCACCAAGGTCTTTATTTTTCAATCTGTCGACAGGTGAGGTCTCAGAGGACTTGTGAGTAGTTATTATTGCTACGTTATTCAGGAATGGGAATAGGGATAATCCTGGAAACTGTATACCAATTGAGTCTCAAGTCAGTGGCAGGGAAGCTATTTGAGAAGATTCTTAGGGATAGGATTTATGAGCATTGGGATAAACCATGGCCTAATTAGGTAGGAACAGTCAACATGCTTTGTGCAGAGGGATTATGGGTTTTCAAGAAGGTATTGAAGGTGATCAATGAAGGTAGAGTTGTTGACATTGTGTACATGGAGTTTAGTATGGCACTTAACAAGGTCCATGATGGTGGGCTCATCCAGAAGATTTGGGATCCATGGTAATTTAGTGATTTAGATTCAGAACTGGCTTGCCTATAGTATACAGAGAGTAGTGGTCAATAGGATTTATTGCCTGTACTAGTGGTGTTCTGCAGGAATCTGTATTAGTTGTGATATTATGTAAGTGAACTGGATGAAAGTGTGGATGGGAGGGTTAATGACCTTGCAGACGATACAGAGATTGGTGATGCTGTGGATAACGTAGAAGACTGATAAATGGTACTGCAGGATATAGATCAATTGCAGATATGGATAGAGAAATGGCAGATCAAGCCAAATGGGAGGCGTTGCACTTTGGGAGATTGAATCCTGTTAATGGCAATATTCTTAACGCTGTTGGCTGGCAGAGGATTTGTGGTATTGAGTATATAGTTCACTGAAAGTGGGTGCAAAGGTTGATAAGGCAGTAAAGATACATATGGCATGCTTGACTTTATTAGTTGAGGCATTGAGTTTCAAGAGTCAGGAAGATATTTTGTAACTGGTTAGGCCACATATAGAGTATTGCATTCGATTCTGGTCTCCCCACTACATTAAGGATGTCGCGACTTTGGAAAAATATACAGTATGAGATTAGGATGGAAACCGGACAGTAGCCTTGGACATGGTGTCTATCAGAAACCCACTCACACGGACTTATACTTCAACAATAAAAGCCACCATCACGCCTCCCAACACAGCAGTTTTTTCTACTTCGACTAATCGTGTGAAAACTATTTTGGACCCAGAAGGTCTCCCCGAGGAAGCGAGATGACTACGCACAACATTCCTACAGAGTGGCTACAAGGTCAAGGATATCAATCAGGCCCTTGAAGGGGCTGACAGAAGTACCAGGAAACCTAACAACGAGGAGGAACTGGTCACTACTGCCTGTCTTCCCTATAGTTCCATGGTTTCTGGAAGGATCACCGGGATCGTGAAGAAATACCCAATTAATACCATCCACAACCCCATAAGGAAGCTCAGATCACAGCTTATGCAGGTCAAAGATGACCTGGGACTCAGGTCAGTTGGCATTTACAGGGATATGGACATTGTGTAAGCAAAAGGGGTGATGCACCATCAATAACTCTCAGAGACGGGAGGTGAATGATAGGCTTTTATTAGCAGCAAAACGGAGCACAGCATCTCGGAGACTGAGGGAGGAGCAGTGCCTCCAATTGCCTTTATACAGGGGTCTGTGGGAGGAGCCACAGGAGCAGTCTGCAGAGGGGCATGTCCAGACAGGTATACATAGTTTACTACATTGGGTTAGTTCAGTTAATCATGTAATTACTAGTTTAATTAGTTTGGCACAGTATGTTCAGATTAGCACAAGGCATATTTAGAAATATACTGCTACCTCAACACAGGACTACATAAATAAATGATACAAGTAAACTCACAATCAATACATCAGATCAAAGCACATTTGACTTGCTAAATATAGTTATGAATGGTGATGTACAACGAAACAGTTAATGCAAAAAAGTGGTTCTAGGGCATCCACGTCTTGAATGCTGCTAGGGGACCAGTATGTAAATACTAAAGGCTGAAGATTTTGCACCCATGTTCAACCAGGTTAGCTGAGTGATAATCCATCACAGTGCCCTTGAGAGATCACCAGCATAATGTCCTTGTATGTCTGCTGCCCTTCTCAGTGATAAAGTTCACGGTTTGAGAGGTATTGTCAGACTGACCTACCCTAATAACAGCAGTGCATTTGGTAGATGGTATACTCTGCAGTCACTGTGTGCCTGTGGTTGCCGGAATGAATGCTTAGGAATGTTGATGAGTTGGCAAACGAGTAGTCTGTATTCAAACCTTCTCTTTCCACCAATGTTGCCTGGCTGGCTGAGTATTTCCAACTTTACAGATTTAAATACATAAAAAATATTGCTGAAGATTTCCTATTCTAAAAGCAATGTGAAAATAGATTTTTCTACCATAAGCTATAATCAGTGCCATATAGATTCTGTATATTCTGCAGGATTTGAATGAGAAAAATGTTGAGAAGACACAAGAAAAATTCAATAGAAAGCCTATCCCTACAAAGAGTTTAAATTAACTGAAAACAACAGAGACCTAATGGCCAATCCTTCAAGCATGCCACCGATCTGAATTCACCTATCACCTTCCAGCTATCCTCTTTGCCCTCCTCCCACCTTTTTATTCTGGAATCTTCCCCCTTCCTCCTCAGTCCTGAAGAAGGGTCTTGGGCCAAAATGTCTACTGTTTACTCTCTTCCATAGATGCTGCCTGACCTGCCGAGTCCCTCCAGCATTCTGTGCGTGTTGCTTATTTACATATAGTTATTTGAATAACTATAAAAATACCTCAATCATATGACCATAGAGGTATCAAAGACTTGGTGCATTCAAATGTCTGGTAATGTTATTGATAAACAAAATATTGTTTCATAACCTTTTTTTGTTATTAAGTCCAAAAGTTTTTCCTTTCAATTCTGTCTATGATTCCTTTAATAACATACACATAATATCAAGTCAGGTCAAATTTATTTATAAAGCACATTTAAAAACAACCCATGTTGACCAAAGTGCTGTACAAACCATAACAGGTAGCTAAAATCACAAATACAAGAAACACAGATATAAACAATAAGGCACTCAGCTTATAGGCACAAAATAAAGAACACATGAGCCTAGGCATAAGCCAAAAATCAGCCACATCAGGAAGATTCAAACGCTAGTGAATAAAGGTAAGTTTTGAAACTGGATTTAAAAGGGTCAATGGAGGGGGCAGATCTGATAGGGAGGAGAGTGCTGCTCCACAGTCTAGAGGCTGCAACAGCAAAGGCATGGTCACCCCTGAGCCTAAATTTAGATCACGGGACAGCCAGGAGCCCCAAGTCAGCTGACCTGAGGGACCTGGAAATAGAATAAGGGGTTAGAAGGTCTGCGATATAAAGGGGGGGGGGGTCAGCCCATTTAGGGCTTTATAAACAAATAGGAGAACCTTAAAATCAATTCTGAACCGTACTGGTAGCCAGTGGAGAAAGGACAGTATAGAAGTAAAATGGTCCCTCTTCCGGGCACCTGTCAGGAGCCTGGCTGCAGCGTTCTGGACCAGTTGCAGGTGGAACAGGGACGACTGACTAATCCCAGTATACAGGGAGTTGGAATAGTCCAAGCGGGAGGATATAAGGCCATGGTTGACTTACTCGAGATCTTTGAAAGAGAGAACCAGTTTGATTTTGGCAGTAGTACGAAGCTGGAAAAAACTGGCTTTTACTACTGCATTAACTTGTTTGTCAAACTTAAAGGCAGAATCAAATATCACACCAAGGTTTTTGACAAGGGTGGACAGGTTACCAAGACTGTTGGTAATCATTTTGAAGGAGTCGGGGGGGGGAGGGGCAAATAGGACAACTTCAGACTTGCCTTCATTCAGCTGTAGGACGTTTTGTGCCATCCAACACTTTATGTCCTCAAGGCAGTTCATGAGGCTGACTAGATTTGACTGGTAGTTTGGTTTCAAGGGGAGATAAAGCTGTGTGTCGTCAGCATAACAATGGAAGGAAATGTCGTGATTTTGAATGATTTGGCCAAGGGGAAGCATGTATATAGAGAATAGGATGGAAACTTGTGGGACGCCGCAGGAGAAACTAGCTGGGGAAGAGGAAAATTTGCCTATGTTACGTATCCCGTAACTGGATCACTTACCAGCAAAGATAGAGAGGTCCGCTGAAGTCTGATGGTACCATTTTTAAACGTTTTATTTTATAAAGGGGCACAAAAGTAAGGTTAATACAAACATTCAGATAACATACGTCGTCAATACTCAATCTAAAGCGCAGGTATAGTAATAATAAGAAATAAGCTTCATCGTTGTCTAGGGGTAATGTATATATTGTCCGCTGTATATCTAAAAGTCTCTTGCGGTCACTGCAGTTCCACCAGCTGCCGTCTTTTGTGGTGTCGCGGTGGTGCACTTTGTTAGAGAGAGAGAGATAGAGATTGAATGGAACAGTTACCCGGCGGGTTTTTCCAACCTTTATGAGTTCGATCCGTCGGAGTCTCGTTGAGGAATGGACGCTCACTTGTGGCCTCTCCTGTAGCTAAGCCGTTCTTCCGTGGTGAGGTTGCCAATCCCAGGCAAGGAAAAGACGCACACGAACCCCACCACCGGCTGTCGCTATTAAATGCTGTCACAGGATTTCTAGCGTGTCTTCTGGTGCGTCTGGGGGGCCGTCTTTACAACCCCTCTTTTATCTGAACTCATGGGGTCTCAGATGTCAATCAGGTTGGGATGATGGAATCTCTCTCCGTCTCTCCACCCACGTTGCCCTGAGGGTATACACGTAGTACAGTTCCCAATTCACAAAGGTGTCTCCACGAGACAATGACCACAGTCGCCAGCTTTTGCCTCGCCATGAAACGAGGGACACCGCACGTATCTTTCTCTTCTCTTGGGTCATTGACCCCCCTTCACTAGGGCTCTTGCAATTCTCACAAAGGAGGGGGCTGGGGTCATAACACCTATGTTGACGGAGAAGCTTCTATTTTTCAGATAGGATGTGAACCAATTCAAGGCAATGCCATCAACACCAAACCCGTACTGGAGACAGTCTATTAAAATGGCATGATCCACAGTATCGAATGCTACCCTGAGGGCAAGAAGAATTAGGATGGCAGAGTCACCTGGGTTGGTAGAGAGGAGGAGATCATTGTACACTTTCAGCAGGGCAGACTCTTTGCCATGATAAGCCATATAACCTGACTGAGATCTTTCCAATATGTCATTTTGCTGTAGGTAGGGCAGCAATTGACTAAGAATAACCTTTTAGAGAACCTTTGACAGGAATGGAAGTTTAGAAATAGGTCTGTAGTTACTCGGTAAGGTAGGGTCTAAGTTGGGTTTTTTTCAGGAAGGGATGGACCACGGCATGCTTGAAGCAGGTTTGAATGGTACCAGTGGCCAGGAAACTGTTGATAATAGAGAGGATGCTGGGACCAGCTATGTGAAAGACATCCTTCGGGAGGGCAGTGGAGACAATGTCAAGGGGGCAGGTTGCAGGTTTCATGGTGGAAGCAATCATTGTAAGGGAGGGTAGGGTGATGGGTTGGAAACAGTCCAGTTTAGATGAACAGACCAGTGAGACAGCTAGGTCACGGAATGGGGGGGGGGGGGGATATTCATTCTACTGTCCTCAGCTTTGCTAATGAATTCTAAATTTTTTGCACTTAGCAGGGGACACATCTAAACTAATACTGGGGGCGGGACAAATGACAGAATTTATGGTACTGAGTAAGACCTTGGGATTATTCCAAGAATTGTTAGAAATTAGGTCAGAAGCATATTTTGCTCTCGCAGACTTACCTGCATCCTGATATTTGTGAAGATTGTTTCTCAAAATTTCTAAGGAAATTTGAAGCTGATTACACTTCCACTTTTGTTCGGATGTAGTACCAATGTTATATCTGCTAATTGAGCTCATTTGCCGAGCAGACTTTGGAAATATTTTTAATATGGCCCTCGTAACTTCTAATGAAGATGCCTACGAGGTCGACAATGCACCAATCATGAAGCGACCAATAGGGTTGTCCTTCCATACATTCAAAATATCTCGGAAATGACAGCCCAACTGCTCCAAGAACATATAATTTCAGTCGCATGTAAGTCAACAGCAAACATTGAGGAGAGTACTCTGCAGAGCTAAAGAGAAAGCCAAGCTATTGGAGAAGACCAATGTGGTCTACAAAATCTGATGCAGAAAATATTATGTTTGTTAAATAACTTACATTTTTCAACCAAGTTTCCTAAGCTGCAGCAATAGCCACTTTGAAAGCATAATCAGTGAAAATGCATCACTGATTATATTTACTTTGTGGAAACAAAGAAGCTTTGCTATGCAAGCTATTACTTTAGTTAGTAATTTTACATATTTATAATCTTTAATCAATATTTAATTATATTAAATGATTAAATGCTATATCTATGTTTTGTGGCAATATATTGCATTTCAGGGGAATAACCATGAATCCAATGATAGAGTTAATAAATTTGACCTGTTAGATATAACTTTTGGGGCACAAACTTCTAATAGGTCCTAAATATGAACTGCAGGCAAAACCTGTGTATTGCAGCACGACAACTTTATGATATGTTTTACAGGACATGGGGAACTCTGCACTTGTTTAGCATTAAAAATGCTTTGGTCTGCATAGAAATTTGCTTAAACATTGTATCCATCCAAATGGATTATATTTTGTCATGGTAATTGATGATATTTCACTCAAATTTTGCCATATCTAATGGATTTGGCCTTTTCACTGATTTGTTCAATTTAGCTATTTATAAAAATGAACAGAAATATCATCAATACCATAGAATTTGCTGATATCCTAAGACCTTGGAGCAGAATTAGACCTTTCTGTCTGCTCTGCCATTTCATCATGGCTGATTTGTTATCCCTCTCAACCCCATTCTCCTGCCTTCTCCCTTATAACCTTTGATGCCCTTACTAATCAAGAACCTATCTACTCTGGCTTAAATATACCCAATACCTCCTCATTTTTGTTCTAAATGGATGCCCCTCTAGTTTGAAGCTCTACCTCTGTCATGACTCACCCACCATGGGAAACATCCTCCCTATATCCACTTTATCCAGACCTTTCAAAATTTGATAGGTTTCATTAAAATCTCACTCTCCTAAATTCCACTGAGTACAGGGACTGAGCCATCAAATACTTCTCTTATTCCAACTCTGGGCTGTCTCTGATACCAACACATCCTTTCTTAGATAAGGGGCCCAAACATGCTTACAATACTCCAGGTATAATCTGACCAATGCCTTATAAAGCCTCAGCATTACATCGTTGCTTTTTTATTCTAGTCCTCTCAAAATGAATGCTAACATTGCAATTGCCTTTCTTACCATTGACTCAATCTGTAAGTTAACCTTTGGGGAATCCTGGCGAGGACCCTCTGCACCTCTGATTGTTGAATTTTCTCCCCATTTGCAATATAGTCTGCTCCTTTACTCCTTCTCCCAAAGTGCATGACATGCACTTTTCTACATTATATTCCATCTGCCATTTATTTACTCATTCCCTAATCTGTCCAAGTCCTTCAGTAGATGCCCTGCTTCCCCAATGCTACCACTTTCCACCTTCCTTCTTATTGTTATGTGACTACTGTTTCGTACTGTGGGTGTCACTTTAAAACGCTTGAATGAGGTGGGACTATGACGTCAATATAACAAGCTGCTACAGACCGCTGGGTCTTTCAGTAGTAGAAGAGAGAGAGAGAGAGAGAGAGAGAGAGAGAGAGAGAGAGAGAGAGAGCAGAAGCTTTGGACTGCGGGCAGGAACAGCTCGCTACAATATGGGTAAAGTCTGATAATTTCCCATGCTCAAAGGATTGGGTTGATTAACGGCACATGGTGCACATTGAATATGTGACTCACTTCATATGATCCATATGTGAATTTTGGTGGAGTATCCTGTGGCAACCACTTTTGTCAACCCTTACCTGGATTCGGGTGTGCTATGTGGTAACCACTTGTGCGAAGGGATATTTCGTGGCTGTCACCTTGTGATATTCCTACATGGATTTTGGAATGACTGGACGGATAAGATCTTCAGTAACTGTTACTTCGTTTACCCAGCGTGGAATCTGGAATTCTTTGTGATCGCTTTCCCTCTACATTTTAACGTGGATTTACAAATCTCTCCCTTCATTTATTCCGTGGATTACTGGACCTTTTCTAGTTTGCAATCTTAAGATTTTAAGAACTGTTCCTAAGCTTGACTGTTTGGGGGAGACACACACACACACACACACACACACACACACACACACGCGCGCGCGCGCATAACATTGTTAACTTCTGTTTATTTCATTTAATTGTCTATATTATGAGTAGATGCTAATAAAGATAGTGGTTTTAACATCAAAACCTGACTCAATGTGAGATCTATTGCTGCTGGTATGTAACATAAATTGGGGGTTCGTCCAGGATTGGTAAAAAATTGGTACTTAATGTTGGGCTTGAAATTCTGCCCTGTATTCGTTTAGGAAGAGAGACAACCAACACCGGAATATTACAAAACTTGGGTTTATTGCAGAATCCGTAACTGGCACAGCAAATCCACGGAGTCGCTGGAGAAGGCGCGTTCTGACTTCCCCTTACAATCTGCTCTTATTTATATCCCTTTTCCCCCCAGCACAACCCCCCGCTACATATTAGGTAATATCGGGCACTTGTGTCCATCTTATTGGCCCGATGCCATACATTCACGAGTTACCTGTTTCTTTTGTTTACTGAATCGCGTGACACTAGTAGTTTCAGTGTAGCGGAATCCCCAGTTTCGCTTCCCCCCCTCCCTCGCATTCCGGTCTCCTAATATTACGTGAGCCACTCCTGACCTGTAATGGCAGTCTCGAATTAACCCTAACATTAACCCTAACACTCCCTCCCTTGGCCTCCCAGAGGCCACATCCCTTACAAGCTTTTCCGCGGCTGCCGGGATCAGGCAGGGAGGTGAGCGTCCCCCGGCACTCTTTGGCGTGTCCTCCCTATTTGCTTATCCTGATTTGTCTGACCTAGGGTCACAAAATATGGGTAGGGATTCCCTAAACATACGCAATTTTTACAAGTAGCATGCAACATTTCAGAAAACTTATTCAAGAACAAATTCACAATCCCCCCCCTTGCCATGGTCCATTTCAGTCCGTGTCCTCCCATAGCGCGTCCACTTTCCGGGAGGGCCGTGTCCTCCCCTTCCACCGGGAACAAGGGTGCCTGGTACGCCGGTGGAGGTCCATCCTTTCCGGTCAAGGCTCGATCTATAGTCCGGATGACTAGGGTCCTGATACAGGGTATGCAACAACAACCACACGTAATAAAGATAGCAATTGAAATAGACAGTCCTAGAGCCGACTGTCCCAGAAACGCTCCCCACTTGCCAGAGGTCTTATTTAGCCAGTAGAAAATGATGCCAGTTATTGTCCCCCTCCCTTCTTACCTTTTAATGCCCTGTTGGAGACCTTGGTGACAGGGTATGGACTATGCCACCGTTTTCCATTCCAGGTGAGCTTCCCCGGGCCTCAGAGGAACACTTCCACTCCTACCTTGATGGTGTCTGACCCCTGCGGCAGCTCACTGTTAGATTATTGAACACGCACAGTTATCAATTTTACCATATTTCTAAAAACTCTCATATACTCTGTTACTCAACACACAAATGTCTGAGTTTTGGTAACTTGAAATTGAGTGCTCCATGGCTCCCTAGTACACAGAGAGGATCAAATGTGGGACGGTCGTCTTTCAAAACCTGACCTTCGCGTGGGAGATTTCTCCTCTTAACAACCAGTCTAAGGTAGGCGCCGTCAGTATCCCTGTGTACTACGGTGTACTGCGACACTTTTCTCCTCACTCCTGAGACTTTTATGCCCATCGTGGGTGGCGGGTACCCTCACTCAGAAGACTTTTCCACAGGCGGAGGATCTTCCTAAAAACAGATAAGAGTTAGTACTTACCAGTCACGATTCTGCACCGGGAATGATCTCTCCCAGGGTAATTTGGGGTTGGTGAGGATCCGCCAGCAGACAAGATCTAACTCAGTGATTTAACTATCTAGTGGAAGTCTTCGATATAACAGGCACTTCCTGACCTTAGTCGAGGTTGCGGCCGCTAGTTGTCTGCTGTCGGACCCGCCAGCCTGTGTTGTCTCTTCCCTCCCCACGTCGGGGTCACCAAATGTTGGGCTTGAAATTCTGCCCTGTGTTCGTTTAGGAAGAGAGACAACCAACACCGGAATATTACAAAACTTGGATTTATTGCAGAATCCGTAACTAGCACAGCGAATCCACGGAGTCGCTGGAGAAGGCGCGTTCCGACTTCCCCTTACAATCTGCTCTTATTTATATCCCTTTTCCCCCCAGCACAACCCCCCGCTACATATTAGGTAATATCGGGCACTTGTGTCCATCTTATTGGCCCGATGCCATACACTCACGAGTTACCTGTTTCTTTTGTTTACTGAATCGCGTGACACTAGTAGTTTCGGTGTAGCGGAATCCCCAGTTTCGCTTCCCCCCCTCCCTCGCATTCCGGTCTCCTAATATTACATGAGCCACTCCTGACCTGTAATGGCAGTCTCGAATTAACCCCAACATTAACCCTAACACTAGTGATTGATTATCAATCTGATTGGTTACTTCCCTTTTGCTTGACTTGTGTGTGGAAACCAGCAGCAATGGATATTGATGCATTTCTGACATCGCCAACCCCTGAGGCATTGGGGGATGCCAGAAAAGACGACTTGTTGGCCATTGCTAAAGAGCTGGGATTTATTACGGTAAAATTGTCTATGACAAAGGCAGTGATTCAGAGGAGAATAGCTGAGCACTATGTATCTAAGAAGGGGTTTGAAGAGGAAGTGTTAGAAAGGTTTCCTGAAAGTAAACCAGTTAACCCTGAGACGCAGTTGAAGCTGGAACAAATAAAGTTAGAGACACTTGGATTAGAGATTGAAAAACAACGAGGACAGCTAGAGGTTGCCAAAAGAGAAAATGAAAGACAAAGGTGGTTTGAAGCTGCGGAAAAAAGACCAAAAAAAGACAGTTTGAGGCTGAACAACAACAAAGATTACTAGAGGTTGCCGAGATAGAAAAACAAAGGCAGTTTGATCTAGATAAGGTAAGGCTCGAGAGGCAACCTGCTGACTCTGGTGATAATTTGTTGCCAGTCAAGAAGTTAAATTGGTCCCTCCATTTGATGAGGCTGAGATTGATAAATACTTTCAGCATTTTGAAAAAGTTGCTCAAAGCCTACGGTGGCCAAAAGTTGGTTGGCCTCTTTTGTTATAGAGTGTAATTAAGGGTAGGGCTCAGCAGGCTTATTCCGCCCTATCAGTTGATAATGCAGCTAATTATGAGATTGTGAAGCAGGCCGTGCTTAAAGCTTATGAAATTGTTACAGAAGCCTATAGGCAACGATTTAGGAATTTGATGAAATCTGTGAACCAGACTCGTGTGGAATTTGCTTCTGAGAAGTCTGTGTGTTTTGAACGATGGTGTACATCTAAAAACGTAGATGTTGATTTTGACAAACTGGAAGAGTTGGTTTTAATTAAAGAGTTTAAATGGTGCATCCATAATGACATAAAGACATATTTAGATGAGAAGGATGCTGCCAATTTGCAAGAATCTGCTAAATTAGCAGATGAGTTTGCTTTAACTCACAAGATTAAGTTTACCCCAAGTAAGACCTTCCAAAACAGCAGCATGGATAGTCAGGGTAAACCAGAAATTAAATCTGGGATTAGTGATAAAGGTAAGGATGAAGGGAAGCAGTTAAAGGAGAAACCTTCAGGTCCTACTTGTCACTATTGTAGGAAACCTGATCATGTTATGGCTAACAGTTTCCTCCAAAAGGAGAGGAAGGAAAAAGAGGTAGTTCCAGATGCTTGTATTCAGTGCTTTGAAACACCTGTAAATCCACAGGGTTCTGGACATTCTGATGAAGCTCTAGCAAAGGTTGAGACGTCTGACCTGGTTAGGAAAGAATTCATTCCTTTTGTGTCAGAGGGGTTTGTTTCAGTGAATGAGGGGTCATCCCTGGTACCAGTGAAAATTCTTCGAGATTCTGGAGCTCCTCAGTCACTCTTGTTAGTCAACGTTCAAAAGTTTAGTGATGCAACTGTCGCTGGTAAGGTAAATCTTATTCAAAGCATTGGAGACGACATTGTTTCTGTGCCTCTGCACAAGGTAATTTTGAAGTCAGAGTTAGTTTCAGGACCCGTAAAGATAGGACTACGACCCAGTTTACTGGTGCCGGGTGTTTCTTTGTTGTTAGGGAATGACCTAGCAGGTGGCAAAGTTGTTCCTGCGGTGCAGCTGACGACTAAGCCGCTCACTGATGATCAAAAGATGGATTCGAACATGTTTCCATCCTGTGCAGTAACTCAAACTATGGCAAAGAAGCTTGCCAATGCGGATGGTTCTGTGCAGCATTGATCTGCTGCCCATGATAGCCCAAATCGGGATTTAGGTTTTAATGACCTGTCAGCGACTTTCCTGCCTTCATTCTTGGAACATTATCCTTGTGTCAGTAAAGATTTGTCTTTGTCCAGGAAGGAGTTAATAGCAGAACAGAGCGGAGACCCTGAGTTTGCAGCCTCGAGAGAAAAAGTTCTCCCAGGTGATGAGATTGAGAAAGTGCCAGTAGGGTATTATTTCAAGGATGGAGTGTTAATGAGGAAGTGGAGACCACCTTATATTCCTGCAAGTGAGGAATGGGCAATTGTTCACTAGGTGGTAGTTCCTAAAGTCTATAGGAATGAGATTTTAACTTTAGCCCATAGTATGCCCTTGGGTGGCCATCTGGGCATGAATAAAACTGTGGACAAGATTTTTAAACAATTCTTCTGGCCTGGTTTGAGGAAAGATGTTGCGACATTTTGCCAAACTTGGCACACTTGTCAGGTTATGGGTAAACCTAATTAAGTCACCCCAGTGGCCCCACTGCAGCCTATTCCTGTGTTTGGTGAACTCTTTTCTAAAGTTATTGTGGATTGTGTTGGCCCATTGCGCAAGACTAAAGCTGGCCATCAGTATTTGCTAACCATCATGTGTACAGCATCTAGATTTCCAGAAGCCATACCTCTCAGGAATATAAAAGCTAAAACTGTGTCAAAGGCTCTCACAAAGTTTTTCACCCTATTTGGTTTGCCTAAAGAAATCCAGTCCGATCAAGGAAATAATTTTATGTTATTCCAGCAGGTAGTTTACAAACTGGGAGCCAAACAAATTATGTTGTCTGTGTACCATCCAGAATCCCAAGAGGCCTTAGGAAGATTTCATTCTACCCTCAAAACCATGATTAGGACATTCTGCATTGAAAATGAGAAAGATTGGGATGAGGGAGTTCACTTGCTTTTATTTGCAGTAAGGGAATAAGTGCCAGAGCCCCTAGGCTTTAGCCCCTTTGAACTTGCCCCTTTAGCCCCAGGTCCGAGGACCTTTGGCATTATTAAAAAAGCAATGGATTAACAATGACCTGCATATCAATTTGCTAGACTATGTTTTAAAATTCAAGGACAGATTTCAAAGGGCTTGCAACTTAGCAAGGGAAAATTTAAAATCAGCCCAAGAAAGAATGAAAACTTGATATGATACAGAAGCCAGAAAGGGGTCATTCAAGCTGAGAGACAATGTCCTTGTTTTGTTTCCCATGCAAACAAACCCTTTGCAAGCAAAGTTTCATGGTCCTTATGAAGATGTGGCTAAAGTTAATGATGTGGATTATGTAGTCAAAATGCCAGATAGACAAAGGCCAACGCAGTTTTGTCATGTAAACACGCTTAAACTGTACCGTGAGAAGTAAACAGCAGCTGTGACCATTGTTGTCAATAACAATGAGTCTGTACTCTCTGGGAATTTACCAGCTGATCCATCTGAGGCCTATTTTAAATCCAGCATTATTTCAGCCAGATTGACAAATTCAAATGTTTTAGAAAATCTTGATGAGAAATTGGCTCATTTACAACTGCAGCAGCGGCAACAGATGGAGCAGTTGATCATGAAATTTAAGGAATTGTTTCCCTGATGTTCTAAAAAGAACCACAGTAGCCTCACATGATGTACAAACGTTGTAGATGTCGATGATGCGAAACCCATAAAACAACATCCGTATTGCATGAATATTGCAAAATGTAGACTTGCTGAGCAAGAAACTGTGTATATGTTGGAGAATGGTATCATTAAGCATTCTACTTCAGATTGGAGCTCACCTTGTGTTATAGTACCTAAACCAGGTGGTAGTATCAGGTTTTGCACTGATTACACGAAGGTGAATGCTATAACAAAAACAAATCATAATCCATTGGTGTTCTTGAGTAAAGTGAAAAACAAAAATAGAAGGTTGTTGAATTGGAGTCTGATTTTGCAGGAGTATGCTCTCTTGATAACTCACATTAAAGGCAAGGATAATATAATTGCCGATTGGCTTTCCAGATGTTAAGCTTGCAATGTATATTTTAATAGTGGAGTGGGATTTACTATTTATATACGCTTCTGCAATATGTTGTATTAGTCTGTAGTATGCTATATGGTAACTGTATATGTGTTGTTCCACATACAGTAGTTTGCAGTTAAAATTTTGCTCTTACGGATCAAAATTTTCCCTTTCTGGGGGGAGGTGTTACGTGACCACTGTTTCGTACTGTGAGTGTCACTTTAAAACGCTTGAATGAGGCGAGTCTACAATGTCAGTATAACAAGCTGCGACAGACCGCTGGGACTTTCAGTAGTAGGAGAGAGAGAGAGAGTGGAAGCTTTGGACTGCGGGCAGGAACAGCTCGCTACAATATGGGTAACATCTGATACTTCCCCATGCCCGAAGGATTGGATTGATTAATGGCACACAGTGCACATTGAATATGTGGCTGTCACTTTGTATGATCCGTATGTGGATTTTGGAGGAATATCCTGTGGCAACCACTATTGTCAACCCTTATCTGGGTGTGCTATGTGATAACCGCTTGTGCGAAGGGATATTCTGTGTTTGTCACCTTGTTGTATTCCTACGTGGATTTTGGAACGACTTAACGGATAAGATCTTCGGCTACTGTTACTTCATTTACCCAGCTTGGAATCTGTGGAATTCTTTGTAATCACTTTCCCTCTACATTTTAACGTGGATTTACAAATCTCTCCCTTCATCTATTCCGTGGATTACTGGACCTTTTCTAGTTTACCATCTTGAATTGAGACTTTAAGAACTGTTCCTCAGCTTGACTGTTTGGGAGCGCCACACATGCGCGCGTGCGTGCGCACACACACACAAAACACACACACACACACACACACACACACACACACACACACACACACACACACACACACACACACACACACACACACACACACACACACACACACACACACACACACACACACACACACTGTTAACTTCTGCCAGAGAAGCAGGATCTTCCAGTGGCCACACATTTTAATTCCAAGTCCCATTCTCATTCTGATATGTCTATCCAAGGCCTTCTCTACTGTCAAGATGAAGCCACACTCAGGTTGGAGGAACAACACCTTATATACCGTCTGGGTAGCCTCCAACCTGACGGCATGAATATTGACTTCTCTAACTTCCTTAATGCCTCCCCTCCCCTTCTTACCCTATCCCTGATATATTTAGTTTCCCCCCCAAACCCTTTTTTCTCTCTCTCTGCCCATCACTTTGCCTGTTCTCCATCTCCCTCTGGTGCTCCCCCCCTTTCTTTCTCCCGAGGCCTCCCGTCCCATGACCCTTTCCCTTCTCCAGCTCTGTATCCCTTTTGCCAATCACCTTTCCAGCTCTCAGCTTCACCCCACCCCTCCGGTCTTCTCCTATCATTTTGCATTTCCCCCTCCCCTCCTACTTTCAAATCTCTTACTATCTTTCCTTTCAGTTAGTCCTGACAAAGGGTCTTGGCCCAAAACGTTGACAGTGCTTCTCCCTCTAGATGCTGCCTGGCCTGCTGCGTTCCACCAGCATTTTGTGTGTGTTGCTTAAATTTCCAGTATCTGCAGATTTCCTCGTGTTTACTGTTAACTTCTGTTTATTTCAGACAGACAGACAGACAGACGTACTTTATTGATCCCGAGGGAAATTGGGTTTCGTTACAGTCGCACCTACCAAGAATAGTGTAGAAATATAGCAATATAAAACCATAAATAATTAAATAATAATAAGTAAATTATGCCAAGTGGAAATAAGTCCAGGACCAGCCTATCGCTCAGGGTGTCTGACACTCCAAGGGAGGAGTTATAAAGTTTGATGGCCACAGGCAGGAATGACTTCCTATGATGCTCCGTGTTACATCTCGGTGGAATGAGTCTCTGGCTGAATGTACTCCTGTGCCTAACCAGTACCATCAAACTTCGTTTAATTTTCTATGTTATGAGTAGATATTAATGAAGATAGTGGTTTTAACATCAAAACCTGACTCAATGTGTGATCTGCTGCTGCTGGTACGTAACAGTATCATCTGAAAACTTAGTACAAAGCCATCAATTTATTCATCCAAATCATTGACATACAACGTGAGAAGAAGCAGTCTCAACAACAACCCTTGCGGCACACCACAAGTCACCGACAGCAACCAGAAATGGCCCCCTTTACTCCCACACTTTGTCTCCTGTCAATCTATCTATTCCAGTACCTTTCCCATATTATCATGGGCTCTTAATTTGTTAAGCAGTCTCATCCTGGCCCGGATCTGGGCTGTACCTTCCAAATATCTGGACCTGACTTGCACTACCGTACTTTCCCTTTTCTATTTTCTAATCATGATTTGTAATTTAAATTTTTATTATATTTACTTCGATTTGTACTTCAGGGAGCGCGAAGCGCAGAAACAAATATCACTGTGACGATTGTACGCTCTAGTATCAATTGTTTGGTGACGATAAGGTATTTGTATTTGTGTGACACCTTGTCAAATGTCTTTTGAAAATCCAAACAAACAACATCCACTAACTTCTTCGTCTATTCTGCCAGTTATTTCCTTGAAGAATTCCACCAGACTTCAGGTGAAAATTTCCCTTTAGAAAACCATTCTAACTTTGACCTATTTTATCATTGCATCCAAAACCTCATTCTTAGTAATAGACTCCAACATCTTTCCAACCACTGAACTCAGGCTAACTGGCCTATAATTTCCTTCCTTCTGCCTGCCTTCCTTAAAGAGTGGAGTGACATTTGCAATTTTCCAATCCTCAGGAATCATTGCAGAATCTACTGATTCTTGAAAGATCATTACTAATACCTCCACAATCTCTTCAGCTACCTCTATAGGAATCCTGGAGTGTAGTCCATTTAGTCCAGGTGACGATTCTACCTTTAGACTTTTCAACTTCCCAAGCGCTTTCTCCTTAGTATTAGCAATAACACTCACTTCTGTCCCCTGACACTCTTGCATTTCTGGCATACTGCTAGTGTGTTCCACAGTGAAGACTAATGCAAAGTACTTATTAAGTTCCTCTGCCATTTCCTTGTCCCCCATTTCTACCTCTCCAGAGTCATCATCCAGAGGTCTGATACTTACTCTTGTCTCTTTTTTTACTCCTTATATATCTGAAAAAAATTGTACCCTCTTTTATATTATTGGCTAGCTTAACTTCATATTTCATCTTTTTACTTTATGACTTTTTAGTTGGCTTTTGTTGATTTTAGTATTACAGTTGAACAAAGAGAACTATGGAGCTATGAGGGAGGAGCTGGCCAAAGTTCAATGGAACAATACCCTAGCAGGGAAGACAGTGGAACAACAATGGCAGGTATTTCTGGGAATAATGCAGAAGGTGCAGGATCGGTTCATTCCAAAGAGGAGGAAAGATCCTAAGGGGAGTAAGGGGCGGCCGTGGCTGATGAGGGAAGTAAAGGGCAGTATAAAAATAAAAGAGAAGAAGTATAATATAGAAAAGATGAGCGGGAAACCGGAGGTCTGGGAGCAACAGAAGATAACAAAAAAGGCAATACGCCAAGAAAAAAATGAGGTACGAAGGTAAACTAGCCAAGAATATAAAAGCTTCTTTAGGTATGTGAATAGCAAAAAAAATAGTTACGACCAAAATTGGGCCATTGAAGACAGAAACGGGTGAATTTATTATGGGGAACAAGGAAATGGCAGATGAGTTGAACAGGTACTTTGGATCTGTCTTCACTAGGGAAGACACAAGCAATCTCCCAGATGTAATAGTGGCCAAAGGAACTAGGGTAAAGGATGAACTGAAGGAAATTTATATTAGGCAAGAAACGGTGTTGGATACACTGCTGAGTCTGAAGGCTGATAAGTCCCCGGGACCTGATGGTCTGCATCCCAGGGTACTTAAAGAGGTGGCTCTAGAAATCGTGGATGCATTGGTAATCATTTTCCAATGTTCTATAGATTCAGGAACAGTTCCGCTGATTGGAGGGTGGCTAATGTTGTCCCACTTTTCAAGAAAGGAGGGAGAGAGAAAACAGGGAATTATAGACCGGTTAGCCTGATGTCAGTGGTGGGAAAGATGCTGGAGTCAATTATAAAAGAGGAAATTACGACACATTTGGATAGCAGTAGAAGGATCACTCCGAGTCAGCATGGATTTATGAAGGGAAAATCATGCTTGACTAATCTTCTGGAGTTTTTTGAGGATGTAACTATGAAAATGGACAAGGGAGAGCCAGTGGATGTAGTGTACCTGGACTTCCGGAAGACTTTTGATAAAGTCCCACATAGGAGATTAGTGGGCAAAATTAGGGCACATGGTATTGGGGGCAGAGTACTGACATGGACTGAAAATTGGCTGGCTGACAGGAAACAGAGTAGTGATTAACGGGTCCCTTTCGGAATGGCAGGCTGTGACCAGTGGGGTACCGCAAGGTTCGGTGCTAGGACCGCAGCTGTTTACAATATACATTAATGATTTAGATGAAGGGATTAAAAGTAACATTAGCAAATTTGCTGATGACACAAAGCTGGGTGGCAGTGTGAAATGTCAGGAGGATGTTATGAGAATGCAGGGTGACTTGGACAGGTTGGGTGAGTGGGCAAATGTATGGCAGATGCAGTTTAATGTGGATAAATGTGAGGTTATCCACTTTGATGGCAAGAACAGGAAGGCAGATTACTATCTAAATGGAGTCAAGTTAGGAAAAGGGGAAGTACAACAAGATCTAGGTGTTCTTGTACATCAGTCAATGAAAGCAAGCATGCAGGTACAGCAGGCAGTGAAGAAAGCTAATGACATGCTGGCTTTTATAACAAGAGGAATTGCATATAGGAGTAAAGAGGTCCTTCTGCAGCTGTACAGGGCCCTGGTGAGACCCCACCTGGAATATTGTGTGCAGTTTTGGTAGAACGGCCTACTCCTGCACCTACTGTCTATTGTCTATTTTCAAAAGCTTCCCAACCCATAACTTCACTCTAATTTAAACTTTTGCTTTTACGCTGTAAAACTTGTCAGCCATGGTTATCTTATTCTCCTTTTAGAATTACCTTCTTCATCCTTCGGATGTATCTTTATATAAGAACATAAGAAATAGGAGCAGGTTAAGCCATCTGGCTCATGGAGCCTGCTCCGCCATTCAATAAGGTCATGGCTAATCTGGCCATGGACTCATCTCCAACCACCTGCCTTTTCCCCATAACCTTTAATTCCCCTGCTATACAAAAATCTATCCAACCTGTCTTAAGTATATTTACTGAGGTAGCTTCCACTGTTTCATTGGGTAGAGAATTACACAGATTTATCACTTTCTGGGACAAGCAGTTCCTCTCATCTCCATCCTAAATCTACTCCCCCAAACCATGAGGCTATGCCCCCTATTTCTAGTCTCACCTATCAGTGCAAACAACTTTCCTGCCTCTATTTTATCTATCCCTTTCATAATTTCATATGTTTCTATAAAATCTCCTCCTATTCTTCTGAATTCCAGCGAGTGCAGACCTAGGCAATTCAATTTCTCCTCATAGTCTAACCCCTCATCTCTGGAATCAATCTGTGAACCTCCTTGCACCACCTCCAAAACCAGAACTGCATGCAGTACTCCAGATGTAGCCTCATCAGTTCCCTGTACAGTTTCATACACAAGCATTCCCAAGTCCCTCTGGACAGCAGCAAGCTGCAATTTCTTACCATTTAAATAATAATCTATTCTTCCATTTATCCTTCCTAAGTGGATGACCTCGCATTTACCAACATTGTACTCCCTCTGCCAGATCCTTGCCCACTCAGTTAACCTGTCTATATCTCTCTGCAGACTCTCCATATCTTCTGTACAATTTGTTTCCCACTCAATTTAGTATCAACAGCAAACTTAGATACACTACACTCAGTCCTCTCTTCCAGATCATTAATGTATTCGTGAACAGTTGCAGGCCCAGCATAGACCTCTACGATACACCATTCACCACTGATTGCCAACCAGAGTAATACCCATGTATCCCAACTCCTTGCTTTCTATTAGTTATCTAGTCCTCTATCCATGCTAATACAACACCTCCAACTCTATGCATCCTTATTTTATGGGTAAGTCTTTTATGCAGCACCTTATCGAATGCCTTATGGAAATTCAAGTAAATAATGTCCATCTGTTTCTTCTATCCACTGCACTCATTATATCCTCAAAGACTCCAGGAAGTTTGTCAAACAGGACCTGCCTTTGCTGAATCCATGTTGCGTCTGCCTGATGGATCCATTTCTTTCCAGAAGCCTCGCTATTTTTTTTCTTTAATGATAGCTTCAAGCCTTTTCCCATCTACGGATGTTAAACTAACTGGCCTATAGTTACCTGCCTTTTGCCTACATCCTTTTTTGTACAGTGGTGTGATATTTGCTGTTTTCCAAACTGTCAGAACCTGCCCAGAGTCCAGAGAATTTTGGTAAATTATCCAAAGCTCTGCTATAACTTCTGCCATTTCTTTCAGTACCCTGGGATGCATTCCATCAGTACCAGGGACTTATCTACCTTCAGGCCCACATGTTTGCTCAGCACTACCTCTTTCGTGATAGCTATTGTATCAAGATCCTCACCTCCCATTGCATCCATAACATCTCTCTTTCCTGCCCCTTCCGAATTTCCCCCAGAAACGCCAGCCATTGCTGCTCTGCCATCATCCCTGCTAGCGAACCCTTCTAATGAACTTTGGCCAGCTTCTCTCTCATGCCTCTGTAATTCCTTTTGCTCCACTGTAATACTGACAACATGTGATTTTAGCTTCTCCTTCTCTAGCTGCAGGGTGACTTATCTATACTACTGAAAAAAATGCATGTGGAGTCTTTTTCATCTAGTCTCAAAAGTATTTCACTTAAATAATCTATTACAGCTCAGATGATTTATTGTTGCAATGATAATTTAAGGTATTCCAGTCTGCTATTTAAAAGTAATGCAACTGTGCAGGAAAAAGAGTTTTGGCTGTGTGAGGTCATCGTGTGGCAAAACTCATGATAATACTGTTTACCCGTGAAATGTCCTAAATTAGGATCCTTCACCCTAAATGTAGGAGAGGGTGAGCTGCTTTAAATTCCTGGGTATAAACATATCAGATGACTTGTAATGGGCCAAGCACCTAGATCCAATCATAAAGAAAGCAGGCTTTTCTTCTTAGGGAGATTAGGGAAGTTCAACTTGTCAGCAAACACTCTAACAAACTTCTGATGAAAGTTTGTTCCTGACTAGCTCCATCGTGGTCTGGTACTGTAACTTGAAAGCTCAGGAATATAAGAAGTCACAGAGAGTAGTGAACTCTGCCCAATACATTATGGCTACATCCACCCCAATTATTGATAGTATCTACACCACTAGTAGTACCTCAAGAAGGCAACATCTATCATCAAAGATCCCCACCACCATGGGTCATACTGTCTTTTCACAGCTATCATTGGACAGGAGGTACAGAATCCTGAAGACTCATGCTACCAGTTCTAAGAACAGCTACTTCCCTTCAACCATTCAGTGCTTGAACCAACTGAGAAAGAGAAAAGCCTTTTTGGAAGTCTGGTTGATCGCCGAGCTTTGTAGACTTGTAGCTCCAATAGATGGCTTCTTGATGGGAGCTGAAACGTCTGCAAACATTTTGCCAAGATTAGTGATTAACCAAACTTCCAAATAGCCAACCTGAGCTACCAATATTCTGCAATATTTCAGAGAAAACCCTAATCACTACAGTTTAGCAACACTCTGATCTCTTTCCACTAAATGGACTTTGTTCTAATGGTGCTTTCTGTAAGTGTGTATTTTATGTTTGTTTTTCTTGTGAATGCTGCCAGTGTGATGCTATGTGCCTCTGATGCATTCATTTACTTGTGCATATGATAATATAACTTGACTTTTGTAGTACTTGATTAAGCACATGCCACAAGTTCAACTAGAGAGTCTCATTTATCATTGCCCCATAAACATTTTTATTTTAAATTCAAAGATTCACCTGAGTAGCAATCAGAAAGCAAAAAAAAAAGCTTGAAACCTGAAAAGAATACAGTACATGATAGATCTGGCAAATCTTCAAATGGCTTCTGTGAAGAGAGAATCAGAATTAACATTTCTGGTTAATTGCCCTTCGTTATAAATAAGTTTAGAAAGAAACAAATTTTGGATTACAAATAAGGGTTAGGATGGAGAGAACAAATGTGATATGATGGAGACCAAAAGAAACTGAGACAAAAGCTTCTGGCAGACAGAACAGGGTAAAAACTGCATTTGATATATCAGGAGGTATTGTAGATAGAAGATGAATAAGGACGGAAGAGAAGTGAATGTCTGGAACTGTGAGTCAGAATCACTTTATTGCCAGTATGTAAAACATCCCAGAATTGATTGTGGTTCACTGCCAAGCATAAAACACAAGACAACACTATAAAAGACAATGCAATAGCAACCGACAATTTACAAACAAACAGTTATGAGCAATCAACAATTAGCACAATCTGAGCATATGAACAGACAAAATAATTAGCAGGAGACACTTTAACAGATATTGTACAGGGACAGTTAGGGTATTACACCTGAGTGAGTTTTGTTGAGTAGCTGGATAGCTACAGGAAAGAAGCCTCGGAGATTATGTGTAGTCCAGGTGGTGATGGACTTGTAGCGTCTCCCTGATGGCAATTTGGTAAATAGGTGACTGCTAGGATGGATGGAGTCAGCAGTAATTTTTTCCAGCTCTTTTCTTTGCTCTGGCGATGAACAGATCATTTCATGTCAGTAGATGATGGCCAAAGATCTTCTCTGCTGAGTGTACTACCTGCTGCAACCTGGACTCGGAGAAGCAGGAGGCAGCTGGAAACCAAACAGTATTAGAGGTGGTCAGAACATTCTCAATGATGGCTGAGTAAAAATTCATCAGGATACGCTCTGAGATATTAAATTGTCAAATGCAAAATACTCCAGTTGTTGCAAATCTGGAATAAATGATTTTGTTGGGAATGCCCACTCGATCAGGCAGAAGAGAGAAGATCTGAGTTATTGCTACATCATGATGACCTGCTGTTATTGCAGATGATGACACCTGTTTCTAATTTTTTTTTGTTTTTATTGCAGGCAGGATAGGAGTTCAGAAGCACATTTAATCAATAAAAGGTTGTGTGTTTTCGTGTATTTAATGGCAATGCAAATATAATTTTCTAAACATTGTTCAATCAACATTACTAAATTGATTCGTTTTGCTTTACGTAATAAGTCAAGTTTCACTAAACTCTGCATTTCTTATAATTTTATTTGGAAGCAAATCTTTATAGCAAGCTTCAAGTTCCTTCTTTCCTTGAAATTTTTTGGAGAAATAAAGTAACTGCATACAATAGATTGTTTTGTCTATCCTGCCAAATTTAAATCTTACTAAAGTGGAGACACAGAATCAGAATCAGGTTTATTATCACTGGCACGTGTTGTAAAATTTGTTAACTTAGCAGCAACAGTTCAATGTAATATACAATACAGGAAAAAAAGTAAATCAATTACAGTATATGTATATTGAATAGATTAAAAATTGTGCAAAAATCAGAAAAACAGCTCTTTTGTCTTACTGACATTGAGTGCCAGGTTGTTGCTACAGCACCATTCCACTAGTTGGCATATCTCACTCCTGTACGCCCTCTTGTCACCATCTGAGATTCTACCAACAATGGTTTATCATCAGCAAATTTATAGATGGTATTTGAGCTATGCCTAGTCACACAGTTATGGCTATTGAGAGAGTAGAGCAGTGGGCTAAGCTCAAATCCCTGAGGTGCAACAGTGTTGATCGCCAGTAAGGAGGAGATGTTAACACTAATCTGCACAGATTGTGGTCTTCCGGTTAGGAAGTCGTTGGTCCAATTGCAGAAGGAGGCACAGAGGCCCAGGTTCTGTAACTTCTCAATCAGGATTGTGGGAATGATGGTATTAAATGCTAAGCTATAGTCATTATAATATAATATAAGGTGCTTATAACTTAATATAAGCACCTACAACAGTAGGTGCTTGTGTTCTCAGTGATGAAGAAGGCAAATGCCATGTTAGCATTCATTTCAAGAGGTCTAGAATACAAGATCAAGGATGTAGATGCTAGATGCAGGAAGATTGTTTCCGATGTTGGGGAAGTCCAGAATGAGGGGTCACAGTTTAAGGATAAAGGGGAAGCCTTTTAGGACCGAGATGAGGAAAAACTTCTTCACACAGAGAGTGGTGAATCTGTGGAATTCTCTGCCACAGGAAACAGTTGAGGCCGGTTCATTGGCTATATTTAAGAGGAAGTTAGATATGGCCCTTGTGGCTAAAGGGATCAGGGGGTATGGAGAGAAAGCAGGTACAGGGTTCTGAGTTGGATGATCAGCCATGATCATACTGAATGGCGGTGCAGACTCGAAGAGCCGAATGGCCTACTCCTGCACCTATTTTCTATGTTTCTATGTGATGCTGAAGCTTTATAAGGCACTGGTGAGGCCTCACTTTGAGTATTGTGAACCGTTTTGGGCTCCTCAACTTAGAAAAGATCTACTGGCATTGGAGAGGGTCCAGAGGAGGTTCACAAAGATGATTCCAGGAATGTAAGGGTTATCATACGAGGAATGTTTGATGACTCTGGGTCTATACTCGCTGGAATTCAGAAAGATGAGGGGGGATCTCTATGAAACCTTTTGAATGTTGGAAGGCCTAGAGAGAGTAGCTGTGAAAAGGATGTTTCCCATTGTAGGAGAGTCTAGGACAAGAGAGTACAGTCTCAGAATAGAGGGGTGCCCTTTCAAAACCGAGATGTGGCAAAATTTCTTTAGCCAAAGGGTGGTGAATTTGTGGAATTTGTTCCCACATGCAGCTGTGGAGGCCAGGTTATTGGGTGCATTTAAGGCAGAGATTGATAGGTTCTTGATTGGACATGGCATCCAAGGTTACGGGGAGAAGGCCGGGAACTGGGGTTGAGCAGGAGATAGAAAAAAAAGGATCAGCCATGATTGAATGGCGGAGCAGACTCGAAGGCACAGATGGCCTAATTCTGCTACTATGTCTTGTGGTCTTATGGTCTTGTCCAGGTGGTCTAAAACTGTGTGGAGAGCCATTGAGATTGCATCTGTCATTGACTTATTGTGGTGATAGGCAAATTGCAATGGGTCCAGGTCCTTGTTGAGGCAGGAGTTCAGTCTAATCATGACCAACCTCTCAAAGCATTTCATCACTGTCGATCTGAGTGCTATCGGGTGATAGTCATTAAGGCAGCTCCCATTATTCTTCTTAGGCACTGGTATATTCGTTGCCTTTTTGAAGTAAGTGGGAACTTCTGACTGTAACATTGAGAATTTGAAAATGTCCTTGAATACTCCCGCCAGTTGGTTGGCACAGGTTTTCAGAGCCTTACCAGGTACTCCATTGGGACCTTCCGCCTTGCAAGGGTTCACTCTCTTTAAAGACAGCCTAACTTTGGCCTCTGTGACAGAGGTGACAGGGTCATCAGATGCAGCAGGGATCTTCATAGGTGTCGTTATACTCTCCTTTTCAAAGTGGGCATAGAAGGCGTTGAGTTCATCTGGTAGTGAAGCATCGCTGCCATTCATGCTTTTGGGAACATACATCTCATGACCATGAATTCACTCGGACTGGGAAAGAGAATAACATCAGGATAATAACAAATTGATAGGCTACAACCACGTCACCTAAACTACATGAACCTTCTGGAAGGCATTAAAAAGGGGAAACCATTGCATCGGGCCGGATAAGTAAATTCTAGAAGCAATTGGATTAAAGGTTTTGGTGATTAGCCAGATGGGTGGAGGTAATCTATCAAAAAACACACTTGTTGGGCCTTCTGATTTTTACCCATCATTCCAAAATTTATCTTCTTGTGTTTTGTACATAATGTATGTCTGCCTCAATGAAATAAATGTTTGCTACAACTATGGTCATTTCTGCTACTTTTCAAGGAAGTTTTGCTGTGAGACAACTTGTCCTATGTCTTCAATGGTAGTAGCCTGGAATAATTCTGAAATTAAAATTAGAATTGGGTGTTGTGGAAACAAATTAAGCTTGAATGACTGAATTAATATTAGACTTCTATATTTAAAGTCCTGGTTATGTACCTTAACCCCACTTCCTGTCCACTGCAAACTGGTAGGAATAGTGTGGATATGTGGAAGAGTGGTTAAAAAGGCAGAGAATTAGCCTGGATTGCTGTAGGTTCCTGATGCTTTCCTCCCACAAGCCCATTGGCCATCTTGCCAACTTCAGTTACCTAAAAATACAGGCAGAAAGGTGACCTTCCCAGCTAAAAATGGTGAAGCTGGGCTATGACGAATGCAGAAAGCAGTATCCTTGACACAAGAAGCCCAGGTTAAGTTGATTACCTTTTTCACTATTTCAAGGTTCTGTATGAGTCAGAGAAGCAGCTGTGAATACCTGGTGCTTCTGATTTCTCAGGATGATGTCTGTACCTCACTACTTTACTGTTACTTATCTTGTCAAGGACCATTTTCACTGTAAGTGTTGGGAAGGTGAAATGAAGCCTGAAAATGTAAACTTCATTCACCTTGTACTGATGATTCTTGACTGTGTTATAATCGAGGCTTAAATGTCCATTCCTTGTCACTTTTGCCTTAATCTTGAAATAATTAAAAATATAAATATTTTAATTTGTCTCTATTTCTTTTTGGCAAGGAAGTATTGCAGTGTTTTTGAAGAACAGTTCTTTACACCCCTGAGGAGTGTGCATACATTTCATTTGATGAAAGGCATCATTGAAACATTAATCTTTTTCTTCATAAATGCTGCCTGACCTCCTGAGTCATTTTCTGTTTTTAATTATAGGCTGCATCAGTTACTTTCTGGACTTAACCCTTCTGTTATAGAGAGGAACCAATCAGAAATAAGTTACGGGAAAAGCAATTTGAGTAAATCAAGTCTATTCTTGCTATTTATGTAGATCTGGAATGCTTATGCTGATGATCTATGCTAAATCAATGTTAAGAAAAGCTTTAAATTGTGAAATTAAGAACAGTTGCTGAATATAAATGGAAGTGTTAAAAACATTGAACTGTGAAGGAAGGATTTTTCATATCCACCTCTTGCAGTCATGGCTTTGGTATAAATTCTAACCAATTGCCATTTCCAACAGTGTTGCACTTTCTCGCTTCTGCACAGGAACAGCAGCCAAGATTACATGTTTTAGTTTCCGAAGTGGGGCCTAAACCCACAACCTTTTGATTTGGGAATGCGAATAGTACCACTAAACTGACATTGAAAGTGAAGTGTTAGTGAAGCATCCAGGCATGCAAACTGTTAGAAACTTAGGTGCTTTAAAGCAGCGCTGCGCAGGGCACGGCACCAGTTTTGTGTGAGTGTTATCTACTGCATACTTAGCAGCAGACTTTTCTATTGTTGAGCACACAGCAAGCATTCCTGAATTGTTAGGCTGTTTGAAGTTCAAATTTAAATATAATTAGTACAACAAAAGTTGCCTGCATGGGTACTGGAAAATAAAATAAAATGGGAAAGTAATCTTGTAATTGGATGGTAGTAACGATAGGTTTAGCAGTGGCCATGTTGTTGAGGGGCCAAGAATTCAGGAACAAACTCCACCTGTCTGTTTATACTGGTCTGATCTCTCTCACATCCCTGGACTGAAGCCATTTTTCCAGCGGTCTTCATTGATCCAAATGCAATTCGGAAGGTGATAATTCAGTTCATTTATAGCAGCAAACAGCGGATGATTTTTTGGTAAATTTAACTCACATTTGTTACTATAAACGGGGCATCATTGAAAGAGGCAACAGGACAGCTGCAGTGTGAAATGGAAATGCCATGCAAGTGCAGCAGCAGGGCTTTTCAGAACTAGGGATTAATACGCATTGTTGGGTTAGTACTGAAGGAGCTTTAATCTACATCAGCCCAGTGGTGTAACTATCTAGCATTCTCTCACTAAGCATAGAGAAATGTAAGCATGTTCTGCCAAACAATGAACATAAGGTTAAGCAAAAACAGATTTGCATTGACAGCATATTTGTCATTAATAGTAATTGTCAATAAACCCATGGAAGTCAAACCATGTGCACCTGTGTCAGCCATGTAATCCTCCGGTTCCTTCATCTGGAGCTCATATGGAAATGAAGACATAAATCCACCTGTTGGCCAGATGAGGGCGCTATAACATGTGGAAATGTCCCAGCTTCATATTAAAAGCTGAAGCTGAGAAATTTATTCTGGGGTTAGTTGTGATAAATCTCTGACCCTGAAACTCATTTCAATACCTTCAATCATTCCTGCATTTCCATCTTCATTATTTAAACACAGCAAAATTCAAGTGCTGGTGGTATGAAACTTATAATAAAAGCAATAAAGTTAAATCCATCTAGCCACTGAATAATTACTTATAAAACATACAACAAAGGAGGAAGCTACTGGTAAGTTGTTTAAATGCTGACTGAAAAATATCTTTGGATTATTTTTGGAAAGTGGAGACTTCTCCCACTTCCCAAACCTTGATCAATAGTTTTGTTGTAGCTCATCAAATCCAGGTATTTTCATGAAATGCTTATTGGGGTACCCTCATGCGATGAAGGTTTCTGCCTCCAATTCACTCAAAGGGTTCCAGGCCACCACAACTTTTTTTTGGATGAAAAGTTATTTACTCAATTTTCTTCAAATGTTTCTACCAGTGGCTTGGACTTCCACGATGCTTAAGTCCTGTTGGACTGTATGGGAATGGCAAACTGGAATTACCAATTACAAGTCTTGTGGAAGAATTCAAATGCACCAAAGCAAGGTTGATCATTACCCTCACTGAATCTGAAGATACTATTATTCGAACAGCGGCCCCCCTGTGTGGCAACAGGGAGGAAGTGGACCCCATCTGAAGCCGTTCAGAGTGCTAGGTCTGCTCTTCACTTCAGGGATGTGGTTGGCCAAGTCCAACATGGGAGAGCCAGCCTCGGGCTCATCCCAAAGGCTCCTCAATGGCACAAGGCAACATCAGTGCAGAAGAGATGGCTCGTGGTGGAAGAGGTGAGGAGACAGGAGGAGGCAGAGCGACACACCAGAGACGTTTCAATGGCCAAGCAGGGCCAATGGATTAATTGGGAGAGCCTGGAAAAGAGGAAACTCAGTTGGCGTGACAACTGTGAGATGGAGGGATCTCGGCTAAGTTTTGTCATCAGAGCCACTTATGACCTCTTACCAACACCTCAAAACCTGAACCAGTGGTGGGGAGAAGACCCCACTTGCTCTCTTTGTCAAGCACCTGGATCACTAAGGCACATTTTAACAGGATGCACTATGAGCCTTAGCCAGGGGCGGTATACTTGGCGGCATAACCAAATTCTCAGACAGCTGGCACAATCTTGGAACAGAGGCAAACCACCGTAAACGCTCTCCCACAAACATCAGCAGGAAATATCCACATTACACGATTTGTACCAGCAGGCCAACCTCCAGAGCACCAAGTAACATCAAAGGATATAAGCATTCTGCATGTTGCTCGGGATTGGAAAATGGACATGGACTTGGAGAAAAAGCTTGCGTTTCCCCCAGACATTGTGGCTACAACACTACGGCCAGACATAGTCCTGTGGTCCACAACAGCCAAGCTGGCATATGTTGTGGAATTGACAGTACCATGGGAAGATGGTGTTGAAGAAGCTTATGAGAGGAAAAAGACCAAGTACTCTGAACTGGCAACTGAAGCTGCTCAGAAAGGCTGGAAGACCAAGATTTTCCCTGTAGAAGTGGGATGCAGGGGATTCATTGCTACATCTCTGACCAGTCTACTGAAGAAGATGGGGGTGAGGGGTGTCTCCCTCCAACAAGCAATCAAGTCCTTATCAAATGCAGCAGAAGAAAGCTGCAATTGGATTTGGATTAAAAGGGAAGACAACAACTGGGCTGCAAGATGAAGACAGGAGGGTACGGAACTGAGGGGGGTGTATCTGGGACGCCAGGTAGCACCGTTGAGCCCTCTGGAGACATCGTGGGCTTATCAACAAAACGTCAAAGAAGGAGGGTGCCCACCTGATGACCCCGATGACGTAGCTACCCTCCTCATCACCACTCCAAGCCACTGCCAACATCGAGAGTGCCGACTTATCATTGGGATTGAAACATCAAGTCATATTAGCTCTACTATAAATGTATGAGCCTAGTTACTGGCCTTTCTGCTTCATTCCCCCAACCAATCCAAATCTCTTATAATTTCATATAAGACAACAAATTCTCAACTCAGCCATCCCTGTTCCAAAGAATACATGTCCAACTACTTTTTTGATTGCTGAACTTGTTCAGCCTAGGTAATTGTTCGAGTGATTTTTGGGGTTAGCTCATATAGCAAATAACTTCAGCAACTTACTTTAGCCACCAGGTTTCAGATGTGAATATGAACTCTAGATTAAACCTAAAATGCAGCTCTGAACAATGGGTTCCTAACAACCATGAACAACAGTTAATTGGAAGACCAGACAATGCTGATTAAAGTTCATATAGGTGTCTGTGGTGTGGGTGCAAAGCAGGAGGCATGAAGTTTGCATGTAATTCAAAGAAAGCATTGTGGATACATTTGTAAATATGGAAATGTCCTTTGATCATAAGCAGATGAAATATTGTGTAGCATTGGGTCAGGCAGGCCTTTTTCCTCTGAAAGGGGTGTCAATATGATGCCTGTCCTGTCTCATTTTGTTGAATAAAGAGACTGCCTCATACCTACCAGTACTTCTCTCTGGTGACTTTGTTCGTGTGACAACAGTAAAATCCCCCTAATTCTTCTCTGCTCTATCTAGTGCTATCACATCCACTGCATTTAGATGTGCTGAAAACTGTGTGCAGAATTCTAAATGCAGCCTAAATAGTGAATATAGTAGTCCCAACAGGATATCCTTGCCCTTTGTGTTCTGAATATCAGCCAATAAAGGAGATTGTCCCATGTTTGTTCTTAATCTCTTTATCTACATGACTGTCACCAACATGGATCTGTGGAAGTGTGTCTCAGAAACTTCTTCTACACTGTTCAGTGTCCTCTGGTTATTGCATATCCCCATGCTGTGTTTACCCTTCACAATTGTAGTAGGTCATAAGACCATATGACACAGGAGCAGAATTAGGCTATTTGGCCCATCAAGTCTGCTCTGTCATTCAATTTTGGCTGATCCTTTTTTCCTCTCCTCAGCTCCACTCCCTGGCTTCTCCTCGTAACCTTTGATGGCATGACCAATCATGAACCTATCAATCTCTGCCTTAAATAACCCAATGACCTGGCCTCCACAGCTGCCTGTGGTATCAAATTCCACAAATTCATCATCCTCTGGCTAAAGAAATTTCTCCACATTTCTGTTTTAACTGGACACCCCTCTATCTTGAAGCTGTGCTCTTTGTCCTAGACTCCTCCACCATGGGAAATATCCTTTCCACATCTACTCTGTCTAGGTCTTTCAGCAATCATAAGTGTTCAATGAGATCCCTCCTCATCCTTCTAAATTCTGACAAATACCGACTCGTCAAATGATAATGATCCTCATATGATACCCCCTTAATTTCCAGAATCATCCTTGTGAACCTCTTCTGAACCCTCCCCAATGCCAGCACATCTTTTTTTAGATAAGGAGCCCAAAACTGTTCACACTACTCAAGGTGAGGCCTCGCCAGTGCCTTAGAAAGCCTCACCATCTTGGTAATCAGTCTTATGTGTGGCACCTTGTCAAAGGCCTTCTGAAAATTCAAATATACAACATCCACATCCCCCTTATCTATCCTACGTGTAATCTCCTCAAAGAATTCCAATAGGTTTGTCAGGCAATGATTTTCTCTCAAGGAAACCTTGCTGAGTTTGTCCTATCTTGTCCTGTGTCACCAAGTACTCCATCACCTTATCGTTAACAATTGACCCCAACATCTTCCTGACCACTGAGGTCAGGCTAACTGGTCTATAATTTCCTTTCTGCTGCCTTCCTCCTTTCTTAAAGAGTGGAGTGACATTTGCAATTTTCTAGTCCTCTGGCACCATGCCAGAGTCCAATGATTTTTGAAAGATCATTACTAATGCCTCCACAATCTCTACAGCTACATCTTTCAGAACCCTAGGGTGCAGTTCATCTGGTCCAGTGCGTTATGTACCCATAGGTCTTTCAGCTTTTTGAGCGCTTTCTCCCTTGTAATCGTAACTACACTCACTTCTCTTCCTTCACACACTACAACACCTGGCACACTGCTAGTGTCTTCCACAGTGAAGACTAATGCAAAATACGCAATTAGTTCATCTGACATCTTCTTGCTTCTTGTTATTATTTCTCTGACCTCAATTTCTGGTGGACCTGTATCCACTCTCACTCTTATATACTTGAATAAGTTTTTCTACCTACTTTGATATTGTTTGCTAGCTTGCTTTCACATTTCATCTATTTCCCTCTGAATGATTCTTTTAGTTGCTTCTGTAGTTTTTAAAAGCTTCCCCATCCTCTATCTTCCCACTAATTGTTGCTTTGTTGTATGCCCTTTTGCTTTTACATTAGCTTTGTTTTCCCTTGTCAGCTATTTTGCCATTTGGGTTACTTCTCATTTCTCCAGATCAAATACCATTTGCCACTTTTCTGCCCACCTAACCAGTCACTAATATCTTCCACAAACAAATAACCTACAGGGAAGCAGCATCTGTGAAGAGAATTCTGATGAATCAGCCTGAAATGTTCCTGTCTTGTGGAGTGATTCTGACAGTTTTAATTTCAGAATTGCAGCAACTGCAATATATTAGATTGTTAATTGCCAGTACTCTTCTGTGGTGTGCAGCCCATTAACTACAATGACAGTTTTCGTATGATCTTTAAATGCCTTAATTAATTCTTCTAACATTTGTCCAAATCATTGGTATAGACAATGGAAAACAAGTGACTTAATACTGAGCTTGAAGAACTCTTCTACTTCTAAACACTAAAGCATTAACTATTAGTAATTGATATCTGCCACAAAACCAATTTTGTATCCCACTTGACACTTTTTCTTGGATCCTGTGAGATTTTACTTTTCCAATTACTTTACCGTGTGGGACTTGGTCCAATGTCACCGCTGATTCCTCTCCACCAAATAACACACTTCACTGCATCTGCAACAGGGATCTTCCCTCACCTGAGTTCATGCTGTACGCATGACACCCAGGGGTTTAAAACCAACGTGACCTCATCAGTGGCTCAATGTGTCAAAGTGGAACTGATCTAGATGATCCAGGTTGGTCATTGATTATGTTTGGGTGATGTGACAACCACTGCAACAAAGCTTCAGTGATGTTAAGCTATGGAAGGAATGAAAACATCAGCCATTTCACTCCTGCTGTCTACACTGGTCAATGGTTCAGACCCTTCCTTCATTCATTGATCTTATTTGAAATCTCCTACCAAAGGTGAAAAAGCAAATTAGGTGCATTTCCATGGAGCTGTGATCTGGTGTGGTGCCTTTCAGAACCAGTAGTACAAATGAGAAGAAATCTACCAATTAAACATGCAAGTTTAAATACAATGCTTATAAAAAGTATTCGCCCCCTTGGAAGTTCTCATCTTTCAGCATGTAAGGAGTTTATGAGAAAGGACAGGCAGGTGATAGAGGTGTGTCTATCTTAATGCAAAGAATATCATAAACAAGATGGATGAACTAAGAGTATGGATCAATATGTGAAACAATGACATTGTGGCAATTTCAGAGACTTGGATGTCTCAGGGGCAGGAATGGCTGCTGAGTGTGCCGGGCTTTAGATATTTCAAAAAGGACAGGGAGGCAGGCAAAAGAGGTGGGGGTGTGGCTTTGCTAATCGGGGATAGTATCAAGGCTGCAGAAAAGGAGGAAGTCATGGAGGGATTGTCTACTGAGTCAGTGTGAGTGTAAGTCAGAAACAGGAATGGGGCAATAATTCTACTGGATGTTTATATAGAGCCCCCCCAATAGTTAGAGACTTAGCAGAGCAGATAGGGAGGCAGATTCTGGAAAGGTGCAATATTAATAGGGTTGTTGAGATGGGTGATTTTAACTTTCCAAATATTGACTGGCATCTCCTTACAGCAAGGGGTTTAGATGGGGTGGAGTTTGTTAGGTGTGTTCAGGAAGGTTTCCTGACACAATATGTAGATAAGCCTACAAGAGGAGAGGCTGTACTTGATCTGGTATTGGGAAATGAACCTGGTCAGGTGTCAGGTCTCTCTCGGTGGGAGAGAATTTTGGAGGTAATGATCATAACTCTATCTCCTTTACCATAGTGTTGGAGAGGGATAGGAGCAGACAAATTGGGAAAACATTTAATTGGGGTAGGGGGAAATATGATGCTATTAGGCAGGAACTTGGGAGCATAAATTGGGAGGAGATGTTCTCAGGGAATGCACAGGAAATGCACAGCAGAAATGTAGCAAATATTCAGGGAATATTTGCGTGGCATTCTGCATAGGTATGTTGCATTGAGGCAGGGAATGGATGGTAGGGTAAAAGAACCATGGTGTACAAATGATGTAGAAAATCTAGTTAAGAAGAAAAGAAAAGCTTATGAACGTTCAAGAAATTAGGTGCTGTTAGAGCTCTAGAAAACTACAAGGATGTCAGAAAGAAGCTTAAGAATGAAATTAGGAGAGCTGAAAGGGGCCATGAGAAGGCCTTGGTGAGCAGGATTAAGGAAAGCTCCAAGGCATTCTTCAAGTATGTGACGAGCAAGAGGATGAGCCATGTGAGAATAGGACCAATCAGGTGCGATAGCGGAAACGTATGCATGGCGTCAGAGAAGGTAGCGGAGGTAGTTAATGAATACTTTGCTTCATTATTCCTCAGTGAAAAGGACCTTGGCAATTGTGGGGATGGCTTACAGCGGACTGAAATGCTTGAGCATATAGACATTAAGAAAGAGGGTATGCTGGAGCTTTTGAAAAGCATTAAGTTAGTTAAGTCACTGAGTCTGGACAAGATATACCCCAGGATACTGTGGGAGGCAGGCTGAGCCTCTGGTGATGATCTTTGCATCATCAATAGGGATGGGTGAAGTACCAGGGCATTGGAGGGTTAGAAATGTTGTTCCCTTGTTCAAGAAAGAGAGTAGAGATAACCCAGGAAATTATAGGCCAGTGAGTCTTACTTCATTGGTGGACAAGTTTTTGGAGAAGATTCTGAGAGGCAGAATTTATGAGCATTTGGAAAGACATAATCTGATTAGGGATAGTCAGCATGGCTTTGTCAAGGGCAGGTTGTGCCTTATGTGTCTGATTGAATTCTTTGAGGATGTAACAAAATACACTGATGAAGGTAGAGCAGTGGATGTAGTGTATATGGATTTCAGTAAAGTATTTGATAAGGTTCCCCATGCAAGGCTCATTCAGAAAGTAATGAGGCATGGGATCCAAGGAGACGTTGCTTTGTGGATCCAGAATTGGCTTGCCCACAGAAGGCAAAGGGTAGTTGTAGATGGTTTGTATTCTGCATGGAGGTCGATCACCAGGGATCACCAGGGTTCTCCAGAGATCTGTTCTGGGACCCCTTCCATTTGTGATGATTTTAAATGACCTGGATGAGAAAGGTAGGTTAGTAAGTTTGATGATGACACAAAAGTTGGGGGTGTTGTGGATAGTCTGGAGGGTTGTCAGAGGTTACAGCAGGACATCGATTGGATGCAGAACTGGGCTCAGAAATGGTAGATGGCATTCAACTTAGATAAGTGTGAAGTGGTTCATTATGGTAGGTCAAATATGAAGACAGAATATAATATTAATGGTAAGACTTTTGATAGTACAGAGGATCAGAGAGATTTTTGGTATCAGTGCCATAGGACACTCAAAGCTGCTGCACAGGTTGACAGTGTTGTTAAGAAGGTGTTTGGTGTGTTGGCCTTCATCAAATGTGGGATTGAGTTCAAGAGCAGGGAGATATTGTTACTTCTATATAAGACCTTAGTTAGACTCCACTTTGGGGTACTGTGTTTAGTTCTGGTCACCTCACTACAGGAAGGATGTGAGAAGGAGATGAGTTATACAGCTCTCGTTACATGCATGTACAGTTCAACTCTTTGAGTGATTATGCAGAAAGTTTGAAGTTAATAACTCATCTCCTTCTACCTTAGGCCATGAACTTATCAATCACCCCTGCTGTGAACCACTTCTGGAGGTCCAAGATGCTGACTTCTATGAAGAAGGGATCCATCCGTATGCTCCACGACTGCTGGACTAAGTCTGTAAATGTAGGAGGGGACTATGTTGAAAAATAAATGTGCAAAGTTTGCTAAAATTGACTCCTTCTACCTTAGGCCATGAACGTATCAATCACACTTCGTAGATGAGTGTGGAAAACGCTGGCCAAGTTGGCTGGTTTGGCCACTTACATTAAACGTAGCAGGTAGGTTGACAAGATGAAGGAGGAGTCTGTAATTTTTCTACATCTCTACCCTGAAGCTTATCTCAGGGTGAACATCCCGATTCAATCAAAGACAATTGTATCAAGTTTGTAACCAGGAGAATGGAGTTGCTATGAGTGACCTATTGAATAGCATTTGTAATTTTTGGTTTCTTGGCAGGGTTAGAAATGTGATTGTAGGGATTCTAAAATTTGGTCCCGAGAACATTAGGTACAAATATGGGTTTGAGGTCACACTATACATGGTAGATATGGATGCAGTGGTTTGTTTGATGAAGGGACGAATGAAATTAAAAGTAAACAACGCAACATAACACAGGAAGTTGAGTGATCAATGATTTGTGCAAGTCCTCTGTTTCAAAATGATTATAGTCTTCAAAGCAACATCACTTTTTAACGGAAACTATGTTTATATAGTATTTAAATGAAACAAATCTAAAATTGTTCATTATTATCACTGTGCTAGTGTAGTAGCTTAAGAACTTGTCTTTCAACAAGCACTGGGTAACAGACACAGTAGAGGTTCATTTAAGTGTAATCAGAAAATGCATTTAATAAATCAACTTGCTGCCAGAGCCCTGTGCTCAAATCTAAGTGGCTATGGTGTAAAAACCAGTGTTAAGCCAGGAAAATTGCAGATGTCGTAAATTTAATTGCAAGAGTGCTTCGATGATTACCTGTGACTGCTTTCAACAAGGGTAGTGACAAAAGTCCCAGGAAAGTTACGGAAGTGCATAAGGAATGACTTTAAGTACTCTCTGCATGGTTTCCTCTTTTGTTGTGACAGACCTCCAAGAAAAACTGGGTCTTGTTATGTTTCCATGTTCAATTGTGTCATTAATTTTTGAGCATTGAACTCTTACCTATAAGTGAGAAATTCCACACTGTAAAGTTTAACAGCTACTTATATTGTTTGCAGCTTTGCTGTGCAGCTCTTTTTACTAAACTTTACGGTAACAATACAGTAACTCACACTAATTATCTGTAAACTGTTTGGATATTATTGCCAAAACTGGTTGATGTATTACCCAGTCCTGCAAATTTCTCAATAATTATGTGACTTGAATGCATAAAAGTGAACTGAAATTGATATGAATTGCAGGGAAAGATTTTAACATTATGTACCACACACATTTTTTTACATGATTTATTTGCTTCATACCTGTAAGTTATATAAGCAAACCAACTGGCAAATTTCAGCAAATAATTATTTTATCACAACTAAAGTGAAGCTTTTTGCAAAAGCTTGAGCATATGTTTGGTATTAGAAAAGGTACGTGATGCTCTTGACTGATCATCTCATTCTCCGTGAAGGCAGCCATCCCAGTGGAAAATTTACAGATGTTTCCAATTTTTAAAGGTTAAAGCCTCTGAGAAACCTCATCGCGATTCATACAATTCTGGGGCATTATGTTACTTCAAAAACAGTTCCAACTTTGTCTCTAAAAAAAGGAAACAAGGTCTGTAGAAATACAGAAAATAACTCCTGGTGGGTGAATTGTAAATTATAAATGGTAGTCACAAGCTCTCAAAATAACTTTGGTTCAGACAATTAAATCCCCTTTTAAATACGAGGTTGGGTGAGGGTTAAATAATTCTAAATATTTATCAAAAGTGAAGTGAAAGCTTTGTACTATATGCAAAGGGAAGAAGGTGCACTGAACACAAAGAGCTAAAAATCATAATGGAAACAGCAAGGCTTCCTGTGTCTCATTTCAAGCAAAACAGCAAATTCATTCTGAAAGAGCAATTAGGGTAAACAATTCCCACTGTCATTATGATGTCACTAATATATGGTGGTCAGAAGAAATCTGCCCCAAAGGAGGTTTTGATTTTGAACATTCAAAAGCCCAACATTTCACAGCTGAATTTTCTGTACTCTGTCGCGCCGAAGAGTTTTTAAAAGCTTATCAAATACAAGTCAATCCCCCAAGACAATTACAGCACAAAGAGACTGGATTCAAGTGAAGCCTTTAGGCGATATTATGCCAGTATGCAAGCATAGTTTGGTCACTTATTTAAGATTTTGCAGATGGCTTTTCTTCATAAAATACTTATATTGTCTATTAGGAATTAACTTGTGGTGTGGATGTCACTGATGTGCCAGGCAGTTATTGCCCATTCTCCGTTACCCTTGAGACAGTGGTGCTGGGCCTTATATAAGTACTGCTGCTGTCTGTATCTGCAGGAATCTCCACTGTTACGCTAAACTGTTGGGTAGAAATTTCCGGAATACTGAGCCAGCAATATGGAAGAATAGTGATTTGCGTACAGAGCACTAAGTGTCATTTGGTAAGGACTTCCAACACATCTATTTATTCTTTAGGGTGGTTGAGGTCTCAGCTCTGGGAAGTCTTCCTGAAGAAATCATATTGTGGCAGTGCAGTCTGTAGATACCAAAGTTAAAGAACATTTTTTATCAAAGTATGTATATCATTATCAAAGTATGAGATTTGTCTCCTTAGAGGCAGCCACAAAGCTAGAAACCCGAAAGAACCCATTAAAAAAAGACCAATGAACACCCAATGCGCAGAGGGAGATTTTAAAAAAAACACAGATTGTGCAAAGAATAAAAGCGAGCAACAGCATTCAGAACGAAAGTGAGTCCGTAGACACGAAGCCCGGAGCAGGCCCACAGCCTCAGCCTCAGTTCGTCACACAGCAGAGCAAGTCGTTGTGGAGCTCGCAGACACGAAGCCTGGAGCAGCTGGAGCAGGCCACAGCTTCAGCCTCAGTGTCCGGGAGAGCAGAATGAACATCACGGGGCAGTGAGCAGAACCAGCCCGACCCCTCGCATCTGGTCCCGAAATGAGGTGAGACCACGTGCCACACATTGGAGGCACTGATGATGGCGTGATATGTTTAGGCTTGTAGGTGATGTGCATTAAACAGACTACGTTGCCATGGATGCTGTCAAGCCTCTTCAACGGCAGTTAACAACCTTTATTAAGGTAGAGCAGAAATTGATCTTAATCCACCTATTTTTCTCTTAGTGGGAAAAATAATGAGGATGCTTTCTTATACAATTCAATGCATTTTGGTTTTAAGGGCTGTTATCAGTTATCAGAAACATAAATCTGAACTAACTGTAGATTTGAAATTTTTAAGTCACCTGCAACATACATCCAGTAATTGCTTTCCCGAGAAATTGTGCTCCATCTGTTAAAAAGAGGGAAAGTATTTTGAAGTGTAAGTTTGTGTATATACAGATGCACGTAAAATAGATACATGTGATGGGACTCTCAGTATTCATGATGGCCCTTGGGTAACCTAAAGGAAGCTTCTGTAAACAGTTTTTAACTGCGGTAACTGCACAGTAAGGTATGTTGCCTTTAAATCTTCGAGTGCCGGAAGGCCTTGTCATAGATACATCTTCCACATATAACATCTGTGGAAATGGTTTGCTATAATATTTGAAAAATGGACTTTGCAGAATTAGAAAATTATCAAGAATGATCCTTCATTCTGAAAATAAGTTAGTACCTGCCAAGTTGTAAATTAATTCTTCCATTCTGGCAATAATAATTTTTCACGTTACACAAATGTGTATTAAGTAAAGGATTTTTCTGAAGTACCTTGTTAAAAGGAAAAGGGTATTTTAGAAAGAAATCATGCTGGATTGTTTGAACATATTTGATCTGATATTTGATTCTGTGCAGAGACACATTTTGTAATCTTTAACTTTCCTTGACCAGCATTGTACATTGTCTACCAAGTTCAAAGTAACTTTTTTTTATCAAAGTATGTATATGTCAACACATACAGCCCTAAGATTCATTTTCTTGCAGCCCTTCACAGTAGAATAAAGAAATATAATACAATCAATGATAGAACTATACACAAATTAAAAATGACAAACAACCAATGTGCAAATAGAGAATAAATAAATAATACCAAAAAAATGGATTGTAGAGTCCTTGAGTTCTGTAAGTTGTGGAATCAGTTCAGAGTTGAGGTGGGGTGAAATTATCCACGTTGGTCCAGGATCCTGATGGTCAAGGGGTAATCAGGTGCTGTGGCATGCAAGGCAACCAATGGAAAAGTGTTGCTGCACCTCTCAAACAGCTGGCACAACAGAGGCAACTTTCAACTGGCAAGTAAATTAAAACTTCATATTACAGTGCCCAAGAATGGAAAAGCTACAAAAAAATGGTGGATACCAGTGGTGCAATAACTGTTCCTGAACCTGGTGGTGTGGGACCAAAAGCTGCTGTACTCCTCCTTGATGGCAGCAGCAAGAAGAGAGCGTGGCCTGGATGGTGGGATCCTTGATGATGGATGTTGTTTTCTTGTGACAGTGCTTCTTGGTGGGGAAGGCTTTTCTGGTGACGACTGCACTGCATCCACAACTGTTTGTAGGCTTGAAGGCTTAATTTACTTGCCGGTTGAAAGTTGCTTCTACTGTGCTGATCGTTGACTGGCCCGTTCGAGAGATGGAGCAGCTCTTTCCCTTTAAACACAAAGTACACTGCAGATGCTGTGGTCAAATCAACACGTACAACACACTGGAGGAACTCAGCAGGTCGGGCAGCATCCATGGAAACAAACAGTCAACGTTTCAGGCCGAGACCCTTTGTCAGGACTGAAGAGGGAGGGGGCAGGGGTCCTATAAAGAAGGTGGAGAGAGGGTGGGAAGGAGAAGGCTGGTAGGAGCCAGGTTAAAAACCAATCAGAGGAAAGATCAAGGGGTGGGGGAGGGGAAGCAGGGAGGGGATAGGCAGGAGAGGTGAAGAGGGAATGTAAGGTGAAAGCACTATGGGTAGCAGTAGAAGACAGAATCATGAGAGAGGTGATAGGCAGCTGGAAGAGGAGGCAGAGTGAAACTGGGATGGGGGAAGGGAGAGGGAGGGAATTACCAGAAGTTGGAGAATTTGATGTTCATGCCAAGGGGCTGGAACCTGGTGGTGTGGGGCCAAAGGCTCCTGTACTCCTTCCCAACGGCAGCATCGGCCCGAAACATTGACCGCTCATTTCCATGGATACTGCCCGACCTGCTGAGTTCCTCCAGCGAGTTGTACGTGTTGAGCTCTTTCCCTTTGGCTGCCTTGAGTGCATGTGTGAGAGACTCATTCCATTTCCTTTGTTTCCAGGGGCTCATCTTCACACTGAGGTCACGACTAGTGCTGAAGAACCATTGGGAAAGTATTTGGCAGATATAGGAAGGCCCACATGTGCACTTAGCTAAGTGTCTGTTGAATATTTAATCTTATAGGTGAATAACTTGGGGAGACTTAGTAGCTGTTGAGTTTGAAGTGTTTTCGAATGTTTAGTGTCATAGCTCATGTAACTTAGGGTGGCTTAAATGAGTACCTGTTTGACTTAGATGTTTGGTCGAATGTTTTACCTATTATAAATAAATAATTGATGTGCTTACTTGTAATCAGTGTCTTCTGTCTCACTTACCAAGCCTATAAACCTGCTTCCTGGTAACAGATATTAGTGTTTCCATACAAGGCCATGATGTAATCAGTCAGGATACTCTGCACTGTGCATCTATAGAAATCTGACGGAGTTTTAGTTGACATACTGAATCACCTCATAAGTCTACAATGGATGTAATCTCAGCAGCCCTCTCCCTGGCCTTGGATCACCTGGACAATAGCAATACTTACGTCAGAATGCACTTTATTGATTATAGCTCCATGTTCAATACAATCATACCCTCAGTTCTAATCAACAAGCTCCAAAACCTGAGCCTCTATACCTCCCTCTGCAATGTGATCCTTGACTTCTTCATTAGGAGATTACAGTCATTGCAGATCGGACCTAACATCTCCTCCTCACTGACAATCAATACTGGTGCACCTCAAGGATGTGTGCTAAGCCCACTGCTCTACTCTCCCTATACCCACAGCTGTGTGGCTAGACGCAGCTCAACTGCATCTATAAATTTGCCAATGACACAACTATAGTTGGCAGAATATTAAATGGTGACAAGGAGGCGTACAGGGGTGATGTAAATCAGCTGGTTGAGTGGTGTTGCAACAACAACCTTGCACTCAAGGTAAGACCAAGGAATTGATTGTGGATAAGGGGAAGGGAAAGTCGAGGGAACATACACTTGTCTTAATCAAGAGATCAGCAATGGAAAGAGTGAGCAGTATCAAGTTTCTAGGTGTCAACATCTCTGATGATCTATCCTGGGCTCAACATATTGATGCAATTACAAAGAAGGCACCACAGCAGATATATTTCACTAGGGGTTGAGGAGACTTGGTTTGTCACCAAAGACACTTGCAAATTTCTACAGATGTACCATTGAGAGAACATTCCAACTGTTTGTATCATCATCTGGTATGGAGGGGCCACTGCACAGGATTGGAAAAAGCTGCAGGAAGCTGTAAACTCAGTCAGCTTCATCATGCGCACTAGCCTCCCAAGCTTTGAGGACATCATCAAAAGGTGATGGCTCAAAAAGGTGGCATCCATTATTAAGGACCCCTCCCCCCCCATCGCCCAGGATGTGCCCTCTTCTCATTGCTACCTTCAAGGAGAAGGTACATGAGCCTGAAGACACACACTCAATGTTTCAGGAACAGCTCCTCCTCCTCCGGTATCAGATTTCTGAGTGGACAATGAACCAACCCACGTACACTACCTCATTATTTTTTCCTTTCTTTTCCCTCTCTTTTTTCACTACTTATTTAATTTATTCTTATACTTCTCTTATTGTAATTTTATAGTTTTTTACTATTATGCGTTGCAATATACTGCTGTCACAAAGCAACTAATTTCCCAAAATACGCCAGTGATATTAAACCTGATTCTGATTCTGATTTTGATCTGTGCAACTCCTACTAGTAGCACTACCGTGTCTTCTTCGTAATGGCACTTTCCTCTGGTCTCAGGACAGTTTCTCAGAAATAATGTGCCAAGGAATTTAAAGTTATTGACCCTCTCCACCTCTGATCCCCAAATGAGAATGGGCTCAAGGACCTGCCGTTTCTTACTCCTGTCGTCAATAATCAGGTGTTTGGATTTGCTGACGTTCAGTGAGAGGTTGTTGCGGCTCCATTCAATTAGATTTTCAATCTCCCTCCTACATGCCGATTTGTCACCACCTTTGTTTCAGCAGGAAGCAGTAAATGCCCCCAACTCCTCAGCTTGGAGGTTCTGATTCACTTGGATCAATTGTACAAATACATCTCTCTACCAAGTCAATGAATGGGCAGAGGCAAGTACTTGCATGAAATTCAGATCAAATGACATGTAATGTATATGCCTTGTGTAATATTGGGAATGGACCTCTTTAACACTTGCAGCATATGACCAGCTACACTCAATGTCAGTGATATAAACGTTGTTTGTGGAGCAGCCAGAAACTGGCAGAACTGGTTTGCCAGTGGTGTAGTGGACACATAGAAAAGTAATGATGCATTGCTCTATAAGTTAGTTTAATACTTGGTCTGTACTTAGTATCTCAGTAAGTGAAAATGATCAGTATTGAAAATCATGGTGTTAAAAGTGGTAATGGTGAAGCAATGAAATTTGTGCATCAATCTGAATATCAACAGCATCTGAGGTCCACGGGGTGTTCCCATGTGAGATCCGCGGGGTGTTCCCATGCGAGATCCACGTGGCGTTCTCATGTGAGATCCGCGGGGTGTTCCCACGCGAGATCCTCAGGGTGCTCCCACGCGAGATCCTCGGGGTGTTCCCATGCGAGATCCTCGGGGTGTTCTCACACGAGATCCTCGGGGTGTTCTCACACGAGATCCACGGGGTGTTCCCATGCGAGATCCACGTGGCGTTCTCATGTGAGATCTGCGGGGTGTTCCCACGCGAGATCCTCGGGGTGCTCCCACGCGAGATCCACGGGGTGTTCTCATGTGAGATCCTCGGGGTGTTCCCATGCGAGATCCATGTGGCGTTCTCATGTGAGATCTGCGGGGTGTTCCCACGCGAGATCCTCGGGGTGCTCCCACGCGAGATCCTCGGGGTGTTCTCACACGAGATCCACGGGGTGTTCCCACGCGAGATCCTCGGGGTGTTCTCACACGAGATCCACGGGGTGTTCCCATGCGAGATCCTCGGGGTGTTCTCACACGAGATCCTCGGGGTGTTCTCACACGAGATCCACGGGGTGTTCCCATGCGAGATCCACGTGGCGTTCTCATGTGAGATCTGCGGGGTGTTCCCACGCGAGATCCTCGGGGTGCTCCCACGCGAGATCCACGGGGTGTTCTCATGTGAGATCCTCGGGGTGTTCCCATGCGAGATCCATGTGGCGTTCTCATGTGAGATCTGCGGGGTGTTCCCACGCGAGATCCTCGGGGTGCTCCCACGCGAGATCCTCGGGGTGTTCTCACACGAGATCCACGGGGTGTTCCCATGCGAGATCCTCGGGGTGTTCTCACACGAGATCCACGGGGTGTTCCCATGTGAAATCCGCGGGGTGTTCCCATGCGAGATCCGCGGGGTGTTCCCATGCGAGATCCATGTGGCGTTCTCATGTGAGATCCGCGGGGTGCTCCCACGCGAGATCCTCGGGGTGCTCCCACGCGAGATCCACGGGGTGTTCTCATTGACTCCTATGCATTTCAATAATATCACCCTTCCTTTTGTTAAACTACCTGTTCAACCTTATTTGTTAATCAAGATATCAACCAAGTTGACCTCTCTGAATTATGATCCTTCCTTAAATAAGGAAACCTAACAGTACACAGTATTCCTGGTGTACTCTCACCAACAGATTGGGAAAGATATCACTAATTTTATGATTTGCATTAAGAGTCATTTGACAACCTAATTACCTGCTGTAGCTGCATACTGACTTCAATGTTTCATGTATGAGAACACATACATCCCTTTGCAGAGCAGCATTTTAAAGCTTCAGGTCTTTAATGGTTATTTATTTTTGTCATTTTCCCAATGAGAGATGTTAACTGACTATATTTTTCTGCTTTCTCGTGCTTACTTGAGCATGAATTATCTTGTGAGGTCTCCTGTAAGGGCTTTTCAGAATCTAGGGAATTTTGGAATCATAATCACTTTGTCTGCAGCTACTTTTTTTTTTGACACCAGGAATCAGGTTGTCAGCTTTAGTAGAACCTGTGGTCCACGGACACCTTAGTTAATGGTAAGACTCCATGGTATAAAAATGGTTTTGAACCCCTGACTTACAACCTTTCTGTAATAACAGTGGACATTCCTCTGTCCATCTACTTCCCAAGCATCTTGTTATTATTGGGATGTGTTTAGTGTCTTCTGTCCTGAAGACCGATGTACATGGTTTGTTCTAAGTCTCTGCAATTGCCTTATTTTCCATTATTAATTCCCCAGTCACAACCTCAAAGGGACCAATGTTCATCTTTGTTGTTCTCTTCCATTTTATATATCTGAAGAAGCTCTTACTGTCTATTTTTATATTTTGTTAATTTGTTCTCATAAGCTATTTTCTCCCTGTTCTTTTGAATCATTCTTTGCTGATTTCTAAAGTTTTCCCAATTTTCTAGCATATTATTAATCTTAAAAACATTATGTGCATTTTAGTACAACGTGTTATCATAACAGGTCAACAGCAGATTCTATTTCACTGGCTCTCCACTCATTTCTGAATCATCTGAACAATAGCAATAGATACATCAGGCTGCTGTTCATTGACTACAGCTTGGTTGTCAACACTTTCACCACCTTAAACTTATCACCAAGCTCCAAGACCTGGCCCCTGGTACCTCCCTTTGCAATTATATCCTTGATTTCCTCATCAATAAACCTCAATCAGTGGGGCTCTGTTCCACCATTTCATCCTTACTGATCATCAGTACAGGTGCATCTCGGAGCTGCATGCTTAGTCTCCTGTTCTGTTCTCCTTATACCTACGATGGTGTGACTGAGCACAATATCAATACCATCTATGAATTCGACAACAATATCCCTATTACTGGCCGAATTACAGGTGGTGATGAGTCGGTGTACAGGAGCGAGGTGGAAAATCTGGTTGAGTGGTACTGCAGAGATACCTCACACTTAACATCAACAAAACCAAGGAGCTAATTATTGACTTCAGAAAGGGGAAGTCAGGAGACTACAAACCAATTTTTATTGGTGAGTCAGAGGTGGAAAGAATCTTTAATTCCTGCCTGTTAGTATCTCAGATGACCAGCTAATCGGTGCAGATAAAAAGAAGGCACACTAACACCTCTACTTCCTTAGAAGTAGACACAAGCCATTCAATCATGAGCACAACAACCTCCATTGTTAACAACACCTTCAGTAGGCACTGATTCAGGAAGATGGCACCTATCATTAAGAATCCTCAGCATCTCACTGCTGCCGTCAAACAGAAGGCACCGAAGTCTGAAGCCCCAAACCATCAACATTTAACAACAACTACAACCATCAGGAAATTTTTGAACCAATCTACACACCCCAACTCATGTTACACTGCAGATCACTTCTTACATTACCATGGATTTATCTTTGGATTTATGTTCTGTGTTTTGCCTGTGATACTGCTGGAAGGAAGTTTTTTGTTACGGTACTTGTGCTCATGACAATAAGTATGACTTGAGACTTGACTTAACTTCCTTAGTAAGTTGGGTCATTCTTCTTCCTCAGCTTTTATTTTTCAGTAGAATATATCTTCCTTGAGTCAGGAAATACTTCTTAAGTGTCCAAGCTGCTTGTCTACCATCTTGCTTTATAATCTATTTTCCCAGTCCACTTAGTTCAACTTTGACTTCATGGCTTCATAGTTAACTTTATTCAAACCTAACTTTATTACCCTCAAACTGAATGTGGTGAATCATTGTTCATTTTTCTTCCTCAGAAAACATTTAACACCAGATCATTAATTTATCCTGCTTCAATACATACGCCCTGAATGTACAGTATTTAGTCATTCTTCAGGCTGCTTTTGCCAGTTTGATTTCTTTACTCAATATGAAGATTGAAGTCATTTATGATTAGAGCAAATCTTCCTTTCAAGCCAACATTATTTCTGATTTATCCACCAACTGCTGTTAGGGAACTTCTATTGGTGGGAACTCCCACCAATGATCTTGTTCCCTCATTATTTCATATCCCGACCCAAACTAATGCTGCATCTTAATCTTCTGCCAAGGATATTTGTTTTTTTCTGTATCAATGCCATTCTTTATTAGAGTTATTCCACCTCATTTTCCATTCTGATTATGCTTCCAGGATGCCAACGTTCCATGGAAAATTCTAATGCCAGTCTGGATCAGCTTTTAACCATGTAAGACGGTTAGGTCTTTTTTTAAATATTTGTACCATCAGTCTTGTTGCAAATGTTGCAAACGTTCAGTTAAAGGGCTTGTAATTAGTTTTTTTTTAACCAGTCTTCTCTACATTTGATTCTACTTGCAGACGCACTGCCTAAGTTTGTCCATTCTTTCCCTTATTGTCACTTTTGTTGACATTACCCAATTTGTCATGATCATTTTGCACTTTCTCTTCAACTCTGAGTTTAATTTCCCTTCGTCTGATCCCTCTCAACCACTCCAGTAGTATAGACTCCCACTTAGAAAGGTAGCTGCCACTGGGCATCAAGTTGAAACATTCTTGATGTTGTTGAATGCGTTAAGTAGCAGCGAAAGATGTCTGTCAAATCTAGCAACCAGTGGTGTCCAGCTGCATTATGTAAAAGCTAGTTACGTTATTTCAGAATGAGAATCAGGTTTATTATCACTGACATACTGTATGTCATGAAATTTGTTGCTATTAACCCACCGATTTAACACTAGGTTAATCACAGGACAATTTACAGTGACCAATTAACCTACTAACCGGTATGCTTTTGGAATGTGGGAGGAAACTGGAGCACCCAGAGGAAACCCACGTGCTCACAGAAAGAACATACAGATTTTTTACAGAGGACGCTGGAATTGAACTCTGAACCCCAGTGCCCCGAGCTATAATAGTGTTGTGCTAACTACTATGCTATATTGGCATCCGCAGTGCAATACATAAAACATACAGTAGATTGCAATAACAAATACATATAAACATTAAATATGTCATGCAAAAATATTTGTCCATTTTCTATTCCTCGAGGAGGATTTTGTAGGACTAATGCCTCTAGATCCTTGGTTCATTGACCTTTTGATCAAAAATTCAATAAGAGAGTTACAATAGGATACACTGTTCAGCGGAATAGCCCAGTATTTAAATACCATAACTTGTAAGGCTGTCTTTTTGAAATCCCTGGCTGAACTAAATCAGAAGGTTACTATTAGCTGCATTTCATAGAACTTTGCCTTCAGCATTGAAAGTAACCAGACTGAACTGGTGGCGAAGCTAAAAGACTTGTCCAGGGAAACAATTGCTCACTCAGAAGGAGGCTTGAGCCAAGCTCATAATAACTGTAAAGAGCAGTTATAAAACTCCCTTTAAAAATGGTCTTTTCCTGAGATTTTTGGTCCTAGACTAGATCTGTTTCATCCTGGCATTAAGCAACAAGAGGCGGTGATATCCCTCTGTTTTCCTGAATCCTTGAGTGTTGAGACTCCGAGTGGCTGGGAATCTAGAAACTTCGAATAAGGGAAGGGAATTACCCTGTTGTTGGTGGTCACGTCTCATGATGTAAGGCCGCTGTCCAGATTGTTTGGAATTGTAGTCCAATTCTCAGAACTGCTGCAGTAGTGTACTGTTTTTTACTATTAGTTTCCAGGACACTGGAGGAGATTTGATTAATTAAATTTACGAAGTGTTTTATTGAACGTAAAAACTTACAAAGAAACTTGTGTCATTTCTCTGCTGTGCGCCTACTACACAGAGACAAGCAGACAGCTTCTCCGGTGGGAGAGATTTTCCAGAAGCTTTTCCCTGAGTATTGATGTAATAATACAGAAAGCTGTTTGTCACATGCTCCGATCCTTGAAGGAATATGTAGCCAATGTTGTATAAGCCACATATGTTACATTCCTTTAATGATGAAAAAACAAGAAGAGACAGATATTCACAATAACTGTCCAGTTCCAATGTACATTGTTTTGTCAGAAACTCCTCCAGATACATGGGCTAACCAACTATCCTTTCAGATGCTGTTCTATATCCATTCTGCCATATTGGATGCTCCCCTCACCCCACTGTGACCTGATACAATCTGTGGACTAGTCTAGTGTGAGCTACCACTCTCTGCAAGCTCATCAGATGGTATGATCTGGGCTTCATCCTCAGGAGTGGTAGGTCTGTGACACCTCTGTGAAGTGATGTGATTCCCAGGATCCTGTCATGCTATATTCTGATCAAACTCGCTTGCTCAATATGTTACTTCAAACTACTTGTGTGATATATTGCTGCCTATATTGATGAAATCCACATTGTAGGTATTGTGATTCTTTGAGTTCCCCAACCTCACAAATGGCTTCAGATTAGTCTTGTTGATTTTAATAGCACCATCATGATCTTCTGAATTCACTCATTGTTTTAAAATTGCGTTGAAAAAAACAGCCCCCCCCCCCTTTGCATCAACACCTAACCTGTGTTCAACTTGTACTCTGAAACTGAGCCCATCTGTGTCCCTGGTTAGCTCATTTTGTCCACAGCGGGAATTTCAATGTCCTCTTCATTGTGCAGAGTTTGCAGGAATGATTTCAATCCATATTATACACTCATGTTGCCATTTGTAATTCTTGCAACATCTATTCCACCTTGGCTGTACTTCCTTATCTTTTTCACTCCACCTTTTGTCTTGTACTTCCTGTGCTTCTTGCTGTTGACAATTGAACATTTCTGATCAGTCTTCTGATTTCTAGTGCATGCTTTCTCATAATATTTATTTTCTTAGGCAGGAACCTTTGGATTGCACAAACAATCTGATGACTGAAGAATATCCTTCAAATATGCAATTGTGATAATTTCTGCCAAAAATAATTAGCTGTCTCGAAAGCCTCAAAGAAATTCCCTTGTTCCTGATTGGTTGTAAAGAAGTAGCGAATGGTCAGTTGTTTCATTACTTGGTGGTTTTTAGGGTTCATCTAAGGGATTTATGTTATGGTACAATTCGCTGCTGTGTGTATGACATGACATGATTACAACTTTCCTCTATTTTGGTTTATTTTGCATAGCCTGTTCAACTAATGTAAACTCTTCCTTCTATTTTGCCAATTCTGTAGGTAAGTTATTTGCCTGAAATTCGAATAGATCTGGTACCCTTATATGTTTTGTGAAGTAGAAGTTCATGTGACTATCAGCACACACCCACATCTTTAATCTCCTTGATTTTCACAAACAGTTCAAGTTTATGATTTATTAGCCGGCACTTACTTATATCATATATCATAGTTGTGTTCTAAGATACTGGAGGACTGTCAGATAAATTAAACCAACAAAAAACTTTACTGAACAAAAGAACTTGAGAAAAGACATCATTCCTTTCTTTCCTGTGTGCCTAATACACAAAGACTTTCGGGAAACTTATCCCATAAACATTTTGCAATGTGTATCTCAAGTGGATAGTCTAATTTACTCTACATTAATTGAGTATTACATATATTACAATACTTGTTATATCGGTGAGGCAGAATTGGGAGTGGCTTCTGGTTTAAGATGGCACTGGTGAATCTCAGAGACTTTTCGCTGGTGGCTAACGAAACAAGAAAATAACTAAATACTTTGTTATTCACACTTTTTCTGGTCATCGCAAGTAATCTGTATCTTCCCTTTGGACTTGGAGGTAATATGATGTTGCCGAACCAAGGTGAGGTGAGGCAGAGGGCCCATCACCGAGAGCACAGAAGGCCCAAGTTTCAATTTGATTTAAGCAGCCTAGTACTGGCCAAATTGAGGCAGTGAGGTCCAGGTACCAGAACATTTTGTGGCAACTGAACCTGATGTTTGGATGTCGATTTAGGCACTGGGCCAGGTTGAAAAGGTCAGGGTGTCAGGGCCCAAGGTGAGGGACAGACCAGTTCAGCTCGCTACCCCACGAAGTTTACTCGGCTCTGCACTGAACTGTGGGTCTCAGACTCTCTTTGTAGACTTCAGAATGCTATTTGCTTGCGATTGTTGTTTGCATGATTTGTTTTGTTGCCTCTCTTCACATTGGGTGTTTGACGGTCTTTTTTAAATATGGGTTCATTTGGGTTTTTGTTTTGTTAGAAAACTAATCTCAGAGTTGTATAATTTATACGTAATGCGCTGTAAGGCTTCACTGCTAATGTAATGGTTTCTCTGTAGTGGCAATGTTCGGGTTATGACTAAGGATAATGGGGGCTTTGGAATGTATGATAGCCAATGAGAGGCATGTCGTTTCTTTCTTGTGGGACTGAGAGAAGGGAAGATGGAGAGAGAAGATGCCAGAATGGGGAAGTCATAGACTGCAGGATTGAGAGGACTTGGAATGGGGTCAGGAGTTGGCGCCTGGGGAGAACATCGATGGAGAATGAACAGATGAAAAAACCATGAGCTCCAATATTGCGAAATAGACTGTTTCATGAGAATGGGCCCTTTTTCTTTTTTTTTTGTTTCTTTATTAACCCTGTAGTCAAATTAAGAATTATAAGTCAAGCCAAGTCAAACAAAACAGAAAAAAACTACACTAGACTACAGACCTACCCAGGACTGCATAAAGTGCACAGAACAGTGTAGGCATTACAATAAATAATAAACAAGACAATAGTCACAGTAAGTTGCAGTAAGTTGGTGTCAGTCCAGACTCTGGGTATTGAGGAGTCTGATGGCTGGGGGGAGGAAACTGTTACACAGTCTGGTCCTGAGAGCCCGAATGCTTCGGTGCCTTTTCCCAGATGGCAGGAGTGAGAAGAATTTATATGAGGAGTGCGTGGAGTCCTTCATAATGCTGTTTGATCAATCGTTCAATTGCATATTGTGTACTGTCAGTTATTTCGTGGTACTGATTTGTAACAGGGGATCACATCATGCAGCATCCACACAAGCAAGGTTTCTCAACTTTGGCCGGGCCAGAGGCTGTCTTTCTCTAGAGTAAGCTGCTAGCCAAACCTGGGGGTCACATATACATTCTCCGATAGTACATGTACTTGGAACTGAACTTTGAATTTTCAGCTGCAGAAAATTAAGAATTCTAGATGAGAACCTCTTTCAATTGTCATTTATTCCTGTCGGCTGTATTAAGATTGAAGGGTGGCATGTGATAAGCTGAACACCTACCAAGCCTATGTCTGTGAGTGTGCTTTCCACTGATGTCGACATTGTTATTTACCACAGTTAATAAGCTACCAAACTCTGAAATTCAGCTATCTGATTTTTTCAAAAAACCTGACGGATTGGCAGCTGGCCACTCATTAGTTTGGAATGTGATTCTAAAGTGTGCCCAGAACCAGGGTCAGAATCTGCACTGAAGTGGAATTAAAGCCCAGAACATTATGGATCAGGAATGTAATGAGATTTGCAGCCAGAGCTGGAGTCACAGTTTCTGAACAATTCCCACTCCTTTTAAGCTTGCTAGATTCACTGAGATATTTATGCTGCCAAGAAAACAAAATGAACTAAAAGTTTGGGTATTAGTAGGAGTAACACCCAATAGTCTGTAAAAACCTACTGGTTCAGCACTACCAAAGTCCCACAGGAGCCAGATTATTGGCAGCATCAGGAGTGTGGTGCAACACAAAAAGCCTCCTGGAAATGCTTGAATAACCATTGCATGCTTTTCCATGATGCACTTCAAAACTTACAATCCAGTTGCATTTAAGACAAAATCAAGGAACTTGTCAGGAAGTTACTTCTTGAAGACCTCAGCTGCTTCCCGTCACCCCATAGATAGTGACCCATTTAATGAAACCCATGCTGTGTGCATGGGGCCAATCCTGGAATTGGGCAATTTGCAACAAATCATCAGCTTCATTATATTTAGCTCTGATTGAACTGGATATAATTAGGAAGTTATAAACCTGAATTCTTCCACGACTTGGAAATACCTGATCTGACCATAATCAAAGTTCAAAGTAAACTTTGTTATCAGAGTACGTATATGCCACCATATACAACTCTGGGATTCATTTTCCTGTGGGCATACTTAGCCAATCTATAGAATAATAAATATAACAGGATCAATGAAAGATCAAGTAGAGTGCAGAAGACAACAAACCACAAATGCAAATATAAATAAATAGCAATAAATAATGAGAACAGGAATTAACAAGATAAAGAGTCCTTGAAGTAGGATCATTGGTCGTGGGAACATCTCAGTGACGGGGTTATTGAGTGTAGTTATCTCCTTTTGTCCAAGATCCTGATGGTTCAGCAGTAGTAATTGTTCTTGAACCTGTTAGTGTGAGTCCTGATCTCCAGTGCCTTCTACCTGATGGTAGCTGCCAGAAAAGAACGTGGCCTGGGTGGTGAGGATCTCTGATAATGGACGTCGATTTCCAACAACGGTATTTCATGTGGATGTGCTCAATCTTTAAGAAGGGCTTACTCGTGATACAGATGCTTGAAATTTGAAATAAAATCAGAATAAAGGAAGCTGGAAATACATACACCACAAGTCAAGCAGAGAGAAAAACAGTTTGCTTTTCAGATCGACACACACAAAGTGTTGGAGGAACTCAGCAGGCCAGGCAGCATCTCTGGAAAAAAGTAAATAGTCAATGTTTTGGTCTGAGAACTGCAAAGGAAGAGGAGAAGTCAGAGTAAGAAGGTGGGAGGGGGGTGGAGAAGGAAGAAGTACAAGGTGGCAGGTGATAGGTGAAACTGGGAAAGATGGAGGGGTTGAAGAGCTGGGAAATTGATAGGTGAAAGAGATAAAGGGCTGGACGATGGGGAATCTGATAGGAGAGGATAGAGACCATGGAAGAAAGAAAAAGGGGATGAGCAACAGAGGTGGGTGATGGGCAGGTAAGAAGATAAAGTGAGGGAGAGAAACAGAATGGGGAATGGTAAAAGGGGGGGGGGGGGCAATTACTAGCCATATCAGGTCAATGGCCTTTCACCTGTATCTTGTTCAGAAGGAAGCTTAGTGACCTGAAACACTAACTCTCTCTCAAAACTTCTATAGTTGTATCGTGGAGAGCATTCTGACAGGCTGCATCACTGTCTGGTATGGAGGGGCTACTGCACAGGACTGAAAGAAGCTGCAGAGGGCTGTAAATCTAGTCAGTTTCATCTTGGGTACTAGCTTACAAAGTACCCAGGACATTTTCAGGGAGCGTTGTCTCAGAAAGGCAGCATCCATTATTAAGGACCTCCAGCACCCAGGACATGCCCTTTTCTCACTGTTACCATCAGGTAGGAGATACTGAAACCTGAAGACACACACTCAGCGATTCAGGAACAGCTTCTTCCCCTCTGCCATCCGATTCCTAAATGGACATTGAACCCTTGGACACGACCTCACTTTTTAAAATATATAATATTTCTGTTTTTGCATGATTTTTAATCTATTCAATATACATATACTTTAATTGATTTATTATTATTGTTATTTTATTTGTTATTATTTTTCCCTCTCCGCTATATTATGTATTGCATTGAACTGCTGCTGCTAAGTTAACAAATTTCATGACACATGCCGATGATAATAAACCTGATTTTGATTCTGATTCTCTGTGGCTCTACAGATGCTACATGATAATGTCTAGTATTTCCAGCATTTTGGTTGGAGGTAAACATAAATAGATAAAAGGATAAAACCAGACTTTGTCTTGAATACCTTCTGGAGACACAAACAACACAATGTATTTTGCTGTTATATAGCCTTTTCACAATTTATTATTTGATGTAGACCCCACAGTATGTTCATTTTGCTGCAGAGAAAGGGTCTAGCGACAGATGAGAGGCATCCAGCACCTCTGGAAAGCGAGGGGCATCTCTGCTGTGGATGCCCACTTCCTTACATTCTCGGCATACTGCAGTGGCTTATTACTGCTGTCCTTTGAGAAGGTTATAGTTTCAGCCATGTATGGAACTGAGCTTGCTATGAGGAAATCAGCCTTTCTTTATTTAGCTTCAGCTATATCAAAGAGAATAAACTTATTATTAACAATGAAGGGTTTATTCTGGTAGCGCAGTTAATCAAATCAAACATGGTGTTTGGAACAAAGGGGAAAACATACAAGCAAAACATTTGTTGACATATGACCTTATGCAACACAATATTTTAAACTTCAAATACACTTGAAGTGTTGAAGGATTACTGCAAATGCCAGAGAAGTGCAGAATAGTTTACACAGAAAAAGAATTTGTGTGCAGGACTATGAATGATTTACATGATAGTCTATTATTAGCAAGCAGATTATGGTACATTTCATGAATAGTGGGTTCAAACCATTTTTGCTGTTCTGAAAAAATTAATTAGAATAAAATAATCAGCCCATTTATTAATTCACTGATTATTCAGTCTTTGAAAATGCCTCTATCTAGTGCAGTTGATTCTAGATCTAATCACCCGCACTCTTCGACTGGAGAAGTGTTTAATTTAGTCAGGCAAGAACTCAATAATATATTTTCTGTTCTGTTCACTTTATTCATTAACTTTTCAGCACTTCCTTGATTTTCTGATCTATTTCTGACTTTCCTGTAATGCTTATGAAATTGTGTTATTCGTTCCTGCCACTGTCATTTGAGAGATTATATGTTCTCCCTGTGACTGCGTGGGTTTTGTTTGGGTGACCATAAGTTCAGAAGATATAAGGGCAGAATTAGGCCATTTGGCCCACTGAGTCTGCTCCACCATTTCATCATGGCTGATCCATTTCCCCCTCAGCCCTAGTCTCCTGCCTTCTCTCCGTATCTCCAATTAATCAAGAATCTATCAACTTCTGCATTAAGTATACCTAATGACTTGGCCTCCACAGCCACTTGTGGACATGAATTCCACAGACTCACCACTCTCTGACTAAAGAAATTTCTCCTTATCTCTGCTCTAAAAGGACTCCCCTCTATTCTGAGGCCCTGTCCTCTGGAGATAGGCTTCCCTACAATAGGAAACATCCTCTCCACATCCATTCTGTCGAGGCCTTTTAATATTTGATAGGTTTCAATGAGGTCACCCATCATTCTTCTGAATTCCAGTGAGTAGAGGCCCAGGGCCATCAAACACTCTTCATTTGACAAGCCTTTCAATCCTGGAATCATTTTCGTGAACCTTCTTTGAACCCTTTTTAATGTCAGCATATCCTTTCTTAGATAAGAGGCCCAAAACTGCTCACAATACTCCAAGTGAAGCCTCACCAGTGCTTTATAAAGCCTCAACATTACATCCTTGCTTTTATATTCTAGTCTTCTTGAAATGAATGCTAACATCGCATTTGCCTTCTTCACCACAGCTCAACCTGCAAATTAAACTTTAGGGAATCCTGTATCAGGATTCCCAAGTCCCTTTGCACCTCAGATTTTTGAATTTACTCTCCATTTAGAAAATAGTCTATGCTTTTATTTCTTCTACCAAACTGGATGACCATACACTTCCCAATCACAAACAAGAGAAAATCTGTAGATGCTGGAAATCCAAGCAACACACACAGAATGATGGAGGAACTCAGCAGGCCAGGCAGCATCTATGGGAAAAAGTACAGTTGCCGTTTTGGGCCGAAACCTTTTGGCAAGACTAGCGAGAAAAAGATGAAGAGTAGATTTAAAATGTGGGGGAGGGAAAAGAGAAACACAAGGTGATGGGTGAAACCGGGATGAAGTAAAGAGCTGGGAAGTTGATTGGTGAAACAGATACAGGACTGGATAAGGGGAAGTCCAATAGGAGAGGACAGCAGGCCATGGAAGAAAGAAAAAGGGGGGGGGGGGGAAGAGCACCAGAAGGAGGTGATGGGCAGGCAAGGAGATAAGGTGAGAGAGGGAAAAGGAGATGGGGAATGGTGAAGGGGAGGGGGGCCATTACCGGAAATTTGAGAAATCAATGTTCATGTCATCCTAATACTGCATTCCATCTGCCACTTCTTTGCCCATTCTCCTAGTCTGTGGTTTCCTCCCACAGTCCAAAGACCTACCAGTTTGTAGGTTGGTTGGTCATTGTAAATTGTCCTGTGACTAGACTAGGGTTAAATTGGGGGTTGCTGGGTAGTGTGACTCAAAGGGCCAGAAGGTTCTATTCCGTGCCATATTTTAATCAATCAATAAATAAATATGACATTAATGTTTTTTACCATTTGGTCATAAATCACAGTAACCTTGTTCCAAAAAAATCAAGTTTGATTTCATTGGTTATTTTAGAAAGATAAACCGTTTCATCCAACATTATTACATTCATTCATTACTCTCTTACTTATATCAAGTAAAGACAAAAGAATAGATACTTATATTCAAGTAATTCCTAGTCACATTACTGAATCACTGTGTTAGAGTGTCGTCGTCGTCGTGGCTATCCCATGAGGTCGAGGATGATGGTCGTTGTTCCGTTGATCTATCACAGAGCGAAGACGCCTGTGCGTGTATTTGTTTAACGTGTACTTGATGTTGCACTCCAAGAAGCACACGATACTTCACAAATCAACCAACTGATTCCAATGGCATGGAAACCACGATGACTGGAGATGATGGATTTGTTGCAGCCTTCATCCGCCTTCACAGGCGTTGAGTTCGAAAGTAACTTCATCTGTCTGTTCCACCGTTGAGGTCTTGGTTGGATTGTTCTTTGTCAGGGACCTCACCCTCGACCTTACCGCCATGGGTGGCCCTACCAGGAGCATAGCATCAGACGGCATCGCTCTCGGGATCTCAGGACCACACAAGCTTCTCCACCACGACAAGGTGACAATCCAAGGAGAAGACAACATATAAAGATAAAAGACATACAGGAATGTAATGCCACCAGTATTCCACGGTTAGCAAGCGATAAGTAATCAGTTTATAGGTACTGGCTAAGAACGGTGTCATTGAATGCAAGTTGAATTAGTATGAATTCTCTGACAATTAATGCGTTATGCTATCTCGGAATACCTAATGTGCTTTTATTCTCATTTATAAACTTTATTTTGACTGTTCTCAAATTAAGTGGTCCACCTTTTTACAAGCTAGTGAGAAATTTAATACATCACAAGCAATATACTTTTCATTCATATTCTAATTTATTTATTAATATTTTCTGCATGCTTGTCAAACCTGGTGCCTTTACTCATTAGGTTATCGGGTGAAATTATGCACAAAACGGTTGGAGCCGAGGTTAATGTTACTAGGATGGGTCACCGCTGATGGGAAATGGAAAACACACTTTTCATCATTAATATAAATCAGAAAATAGCTCTGTTGGTATTAATTTCCAATATCCATGCCTCAATGACTGACAAAAGGTTATGATTATCCTATAGTGTGGCACCGTTAAGTAATTCTGTACAAGGCCATTCTGAGGACAAGATGGTGAGATCAGTCTCTGAATTGATAGCTTATTTTCTAGAAGTCCTCCTGCACATTCCCACAGTCTCCAGAGACAACATATTCATCACACATTTATAACAAAGAACAGACTTATCCAAAGGAAAAACATTGACTTAGAATTACTTCCAGTGCATGACTTAAACTGGACTTACAGCTGCAAGTAAATTACAAACATCATTTTCTTTTTACCGTACATGTGGCCACAGATCTTAGCTAAATGTCAGAGTAGAAAAGAAAAGATTAAAACATGCAACAGGTGTAAGTTGTATATCTTGCCCAACTTAGTTCTCTTATTGTAAAGATGTATAGTCTTTTTAAGATTCTATCTTTTAAAACGGGCTTGTACCGGAGATCTGTTTGGGTATAAATTTAAAACCTAACCCAAACAAATCTGACCACTGGCAATTAGAGCCTGAGCTAAATCTGAGGCCTTGCAGTTCTTTAGATACCTGACTTGAACCCAATACACGTAGTTGGGTTCCGTTACACTTGGATTGCATCCCAGGGCCCAGAGCGAAGCCATATACTGACATACAGGAACCACTTCCTATGCTACCTGAATGCTTCTGTCTTTTTATGGGTAGTCAGTCCTATCACATCCCACTGTACCAAGGCTGTGTACATTTTAATTCTAAAGAGCCTGTCTGGCCAATTCCAAGCCAAGCCCAAGGACCAATAATATTTTTGATACCTAACCTGACCAGTGTCATCATATATAGATAGGTGTTAATAGGCTCAGAGGTTATCTAGGCTTTAGTCTGAATAATATTTTTCTCTCTATTTTTACTATTTTACTCTGAAACTGCTAACTCTTTTCACACATTTTTCCAAAAGCACTGGTCTTGTTCATTATTTCACCCATGTGTTCATTCTTCAATGTAGTGAATAGCTGGAGGCCAGCGAATCTGAAACACCATGAATCCAAGCCAGATGATTCCCTATCCCCAACGCTACGCAACTTTCTATTAGGATTCACTGAACAGTACCTAAGAGGACAATCCTTGTATCTTCTCCTGCTCCATAGCAATGTCATATTCAGGTCAATGTGTAAGTAAGCTTACTGTTGGGACGAATTAACAAGTAGTCACATAAATGGGAGTATCAGTAATTCTTCAATCCGCCTAGATACACTGACACATCCCTGGTTTATTTTATAAGTGGTTTAAAAAATGGATCTTGGATAAGCACTGGAAAACGAAATGCTATATCAAAGAGTGGGAATTTGTCTGTAACTGCACACCATAGTGTGAATATTACTGATTAGTTTTTTGTTTCAGATTACAGGAACTGTAAAGCCTGAGCTGTACACAGATCATCAATCAAACACATGTTGCAGTTATAAATGTTCCCTTTTAGGGATTTTGTCATGTTTTAATTGGTGTGTTAAGATTTAAATAATTAAATTCGTGACATTTTACAAATTAATCTCAACTTTCTGGCGAGTGCATTTTAAAACGAGTTTTCCGCATCAAGCAAGTGAGTATCTGAAATTTCCAAATCAGGATTTATTCTGTCATGCGCACATTCTAAAAGAGCTGTGTTTATTTTCTTTTAAACTTTCAAGATCCTCTCTGAATCTTTTATCAAGTCAAGTCAAGTTGTCACTTTTATTGTCATTTTGACCATAACTGCTATGTACAGTACACAGTAAAAATGAGACGTTTTTCAGGACCATGGTGTTACATGATACAGTACGAAAACTAGACTGAACTACGTAAAAAAACAACACAGCGAGAGAAAAAAAAAACAACTACAACTAGACTACAGACCTACCCAGGACTGCATAAAGTGCACAAAACAGTGCAGGCATTACAATAAATAATAAACAGGACAATAGGGCAGTGAGGTGTCAGTCCAGGCTCTGGGTATTGAGGATTTTATTTATATAAAATTGTTTCAAACTCAGCTGCTCCTTTCTGATCTGCTATTCCTTTGTGGCTTTTTTCCCTCAAGTTTGGCTTGCAGTGAGTTCAAGATAATTCTCCAGTATCCATCCAAATGTCCACCCCCTCTGGAAAGTTCTAGAAAGTGTGCTGATCAGCTTTTGAGAGATCACTTTTGAGCAGAAGCTTTTCCGTTCTCAACACCTATGTGTGCACGTTATCCATTGGGTATCAGTTGATCGCAATAAGGATTAGCATAAGTGACTGATTTATCCCCAATATACAGATAGATATGGCTCAGCCATTGTGGTTCTCTTGGAACTGAGAACGGCTAACTCAGCAGCACACTGTGAGTGTTTAACTATTATCTGGTAGCTCTAGCCAGGATTATTATCGTTCTTTCCTTATATTATTTTGTAGGATGAATTAGATTATTAGATTATTACAGATTTCTGACTGCAGACTTTTAGATGAGAAAACCAAGAAAATGTGAAACCAGAGATCCAAAGGGCCTGTACTGTGCAATTTTCCCCCCCAAACATTCACAATTAAACATATTTAACAATAGAAATGTTTCAGAATGGCTATTTTAACTTCTGTGAAGCAATCATGGTTTAGGTCTTATGGCCTGAAACGTCGACAGTGCTTCTTCCTAAAGATGCTGCCTGGCCTGCTGTGTTCCACCAGCATTTTGTGCGTGTTGCTTTAGGTCTTATCTCTTGTTTTGCTCTGTTCTCCAATGAAAAGGTTTGGTGTATTCAGACAGTTGGAGAAGTATGGGTAGGGTAGAATTGATAATAAGTTTATTTCAAATAAGAACACTGGTAGTATTCTGTTGGTTAGGCAACATCTATTTCGAGAGAAGCAGCTCTATTGTTTCAATTCAATGATCTTTTGTCAAAATATGTAAAATTATGTATCGAACATGATTTATGTTGCCAAACAGGAGAAGAGGTAGAGAGAAGAAAACGAATGTCTTCGGAGGTGTGGGGACCAGGAGGTACTGATGGTGCTGTTGGTGCTGCTGGAAAGACTGGTGCAGGACTGATGATTACAGCAAATTTATTTGCAGATGTACGATGAAAGGACTGAAATAAAGAAAAATATAATGTTGGAAATCTAAAATTAACAAAGAACGCTAGAAATATAGTTGTTTAGTCAGCATTTGGAGAAGGACAATAGTTAAGATTACAGGCTGATGACCTTTGATCAGAATTGGCCTGTTCTGATAAAGATTCTGAAAGATGGCTATCTGACATCATTGAATTCAACGTTGAGTACTGAGGTTTATTGCATGCTTAGTTGTAAGAGCTTACTTTGGACTTCAGTGTGGATTTTCTAAAGTTTAACTTGCAAAGTGAGTTGTAGTAAGGAAGGCAAATGCAGTGTTAGGATTCATTTTGAGAGGACTAGAATATAAAAGCAAGGATTTAACATTGAGGCTTATAATGCATTGGTCACACCATATCTGGAGTATTGTGAACAGTTTTGGGCCCCATGTCTAAGGAAGGATGTGCTGGTGTTGCAGTTTCGGAGAATGATCTCGGGGATGAAAAGGTTAACATGAGGAGCATTTGATGGCTCGTGGCCCATACGTGCTGGAGTTCAGAAGTATGAGAGGGAATTCCCTGCCATCACCTAGGTCTCATCACCTATGACGTGCCAGTAGCATTTTACTGTTTTCTTTTCAACTTGTGTCATAACCAGATCTTATTATGTGTTATGTGCGTTACTTATATGTACTGTGTTGTGCACCTTGGTCTGGAGGAAAGTTGTTTCATTTGATGGCATACATGTGCACAGTTGAATGACAATAATCTGAACTCAAACTTGAAACTTGAGATCCCATTGAAACCCACCAAATACTGAAAAGCCTAGATATAGGGGAAAGGCAGAGGATGTTTCCAGCTGTGAGAGAGTCCAGGACCACAGGCCACAACTTCATAATAAAAGATCATCCATTTAGAACAGAAAGGAGGAGGAATTTCTTCAGCCAGAGGGTGGTGAATCTGTGGGATTTAACATTACAGATGGCAGTAGAGGCTCAGTCAGTGGTATATTTAAAGTAGAGCTTAATTGGTTATTGATTAATAAGGATGTTAAAGTCTACGGGGAGAAGGTGATTGAGAGTGAAGAATAAGTCAAGTCAAGTCACCTTTATTGTCATTTCGACCATAACTGCTACGTACAGTACACAGTAAAAATGAGACAACGTTTTTCAGGACCATGGTGTTACATGACACAGTACAAAAACTAGACTGAACTACGTAAAAAACAACATAGAGAGGAAAAAAACAACTACACTAGACTACAGACCTACCCAGGACTGCATAAAGTGCACAAAACTGTGCAGGCATTACAATAAATAATAAACAGGACAATAGGGCAGTAAGGTGTCAGTCCAGGTTCTGGATATTGAGGAGACTGATAGCTTGGGGGAAGGAACTGTTACATAGTCTGGTCGTGAGAGCCCGAATGCTTCGGTGCCTTTTCCCAGATGGCAGGAGGGAGAAGAGTTTGTGTGAGGGGTGAGTGGGGTCCTTCATAATGCTGTTTGCTTTGCGGATGCAGCGTGTAGTGTAAATGTCTGTGATGGTGGGAAGAGAGACCCCGATGATCTTCTCAGCTGACCTCACTATCCACTGCAGGGTCTTGCGATCTGAGATGGTGCAATCACTCGCGATTGATTGGTGGAGCAGACTTGATGGGCTGAATGGCCTAACTCTGCTTCCATTTCTCATGGTTCTTATTGGAGCAGCACAAAAAGGTTAAGGAGGGAGTAGTATGGGAGATAAAGTGACAGACAACAAGAAGCTCGGGCTCACCTTTGAAGACTGGATGGTGGTGTTCACCCAATCTCACTTGTTTTTTCAAAAGATAGAGGAGACTACATAATGGGAATTGAATACTGACCAATAATTTGGAAGTGGAAGAAACGTTTGGTTTCCTAAATGGGAGATAGGGGAGAGGTAAAAAGGCAGCTTTTGTATTTTGTGCACAGCAGGGTGCCATAGAAAGGAGAGTAGATGTTGATGGAGATAGAAGAGTGAACCAGGGAGTCAGTCACTGCATGAACAGCCCTTCAGAATGTTGAAATACTAGGGGAGGGGAAAGTATGTTTGGTGATATGCCACATAGCTTTTCAATTAGTATACATACCATGAACTCTGAAAGATGTTCACTGATTTACCTGTCTTGAAGCACCTCTTCTGATAATATCTTCTCGCGTCTTATACATCCCATGATCTCTTAAACTTCTTAATACTCTGAAATGTAATTCTGTTACTTGAAGACTTTTGGTTTATACGCTACTGCACATGATATGCAGTTAACTGCATCTTAAGAATGTGAACTGGATAAATTTGTACAGTACATCTGCAGAAAAAAGTGGAGATCACATTAGTTTTGCATAGATTATGTAGCAAAATAGTTCAAACACCATGTGCAATTTGGTTTCAGTGCTTGTAGCTCTTATGTTTTTATGTTATAATGACAAGCATTGATATTCCAAATTGATTTCAAGTGATTTTTAAACCCACACTTTAAACCACAAATTATCCATTTGGAGAGAAGAGATTTAATGGTTCAAGTGAAAGAGAGGCTATGGATTTTTTGATTTGTATATTAGTGGATAGAATCGCTGAAGTCCCTAGCAACTGTTACCCTAATTACTCCTGGTGAAAATAATGACTAAAAACTGTTCTTGCACTCTTGCTATTCAAGTGGGCTTTCATGTGCTCCCAGGCTAATCAGATGCATCCCAAGTAGTCTTTGTGCACCTTGGGTTAGGCATTCCCAAGTGCAGAGTGAATATTGCATTTTCTCAAGGAGGTTGTTTGAACATCCTTGAATAGGTTTGCTCTGTTCTGGGTAACCCCCATCCCTTTGCAGAACTTGGAATAGAATATCTTTCTTAGGAGCTTAATGTTGAAGATGTGAACAGCCTACCCTATGGAGCTAACAAAATGTAACAGAGGACACAATGCTGGGGATGTCAGTCTATGAGAGGATTCCTCCAGTTTATTTCAGTGGTAAAGTAGAAATATCTTAAGATATTTATCAAGAAGCTTAACCTTCTCAAAAAGATAACCCTTACATTTTTAAGGTTTTAGCTTTAATTAAACAGTTGGCCTCATTTTGTTGTCCAAGATACTTATTTAATTTTAAGTTTCCACTGTTTGCTTTAAGCATAGCCAAATCTACTCAGATTGCTGTTTCATGAGACTGCCAGCATTATTGTCCAAGTATTGACTAGAATGTGCCATTCATTTCAACAGTCCTATATGTTCTTGATACTGTTTCAAATTTGGTCATTTGTAAAGCTTTGAGAGCAATTAGAACATAGTCTCTCTGCCCCTTCCAAGTCCACCCACAACATCTCCACCTGCCAATACTCTGCTGCCACCCACCGTCCCAGCAAACTAAATCAAACCATACACCCTTGCATTCTGCAGTTCTGCATTATAATTCCTGCAGAGAAATGTTCTTATATAGGTAGCCACAACAATAACCATCATTTACATGGTATCCTTATTGTGGAAAAAGTTGCTTCAGAGATCTAAGAAAACCTTTATGTCTGTTTGTCCTCATTCAGCAAAGATGTAATAAAACTGTCAATGTCGACTTCCAGCAACTCCAATTTACATGGGTTACAGTTTCCATTTCTCTCCCACAGAATGACTCTGAATAGCCCAGGAAACGTAGCTGTGAGAATAAGCTAATTCAGAATGCAAAATGAACTGATTAACTAAACTATTGCAGCTCATGAAAACTGACGATTTTCCAAAGTATTGTTCCAAAAGCATCCGCTGGTACCTCATCAATGTCATTACTTGTATATGAGCTCAGACAGTAAAGGCTGCCAGGCAATTGAAAGATGGATGCGACAAAGCCAAGACAGATCATGTGCTCATTAGAGCATAAGCAGAGATAATTGAAGTAGAAATACCGACTGATTTATCCCTACTAGTGTGAATTATGACAGCTCTACTATTGGCAGAGCTAACTCATCATGGAACAGCAATCAATCCAGGACATTGTCACCATTCATTAATTGTCTTATTGTGCTGGGAGAAAACTGTAACACTGGCTTGTAGTGCCTGTGTTAGAAGGCAACCTGAAATAAATAGTGCAATCATCTAACAGGCCGGTATAAAATGCAAGCAGCACTGCATAAGCACTAGGCTTCGAGCTCTTCCACCTCCTCTCTGTAGGCTGTCTCTTCGTTGTTGGTGATGAGCCCCAGTGCTGTTGTGTCATCAGCAAGCGTGACAGTATATTTACTTGGGTGTTTGGCCATGTGTGAATAGAGTGTACATCATACAATCAATATTTGTATATAAGCTATCTTATGTTTTTATATTTGTTGTGTTCTTTAAATTAATGTGTTCTCTATCTAAAGAAATGTCCCATGATTAGGTTAGGGTTAATCGAGTTTGTGGGGTTGCTGGTACAGCATAGCTTGAAGGACCGAAGAGTCTATTTTGTGCTGTAATGCTAATTGCGTAAATAAAAAAACAAGTTTTTGTTTGTACTGCAGCAGATATGGAGTAACTATTATTTTGTTCTCCTCTACACTTGTGTACTGGAAATGACATTAAACAATCTTGAATCTTGAATCTTGAGAAACTATGAATACGCCATGCCAACGTTCCCAGTGCTCTAATGCAGAAGTTGACTTGTTAATCATAACTTCCATTCTTGCTGCATCAAACTTGCTGAATGAAGATATAAACTAAAGTTAATCTATCAGAAAGCAAACACGTTTTAGTGATTACTTGTGCTGATCACGTGTTAAATTGAGCTGTAGATTGCTATTTTCCTTGAAAATTAACTTTCTTATGCTTGATTTTATTTTTATATAATCAACTGTATATACTGTATGTAATTGTTCAGTAAAATTTTCAGTGGTTAGAGTCGCCTTTGAATTTTTTGAAAACTTCTTGACTTCAGTGGCAGGTGTCACATTACTTGAATCAGGCTATTTAATTGGTTAACTGTTACCTGTTGGAATTTCAAAGAAATCAGTAGTCTGGTATAAGACCAGACCACCTTTGTTCACTCTCTTTTCCTTAAATTCTCTTCCTCTGCTCTTTCCCAGCTCTTCTCTTTCTTTCCTTGTCGCTCACCACACTCCTCTTTTTCTCCTTTACTCTTGTAACACTTAACAAAACGATCATAAGCGATAAGTTTTATGCCTCATTCTCAACTTCTGGCTCAACACATGCAAGACTTTATCATAGAAAAGGAGTTATACCTTCTTCTCCATTTTTGGTCACCTACTTTCTAGCAGCCCAATTATAGGCAGCACTTAAAGTCAATTAATATTGTAGGAAACGTGAAAGTACTTCTGGTTGAAGCAAATGTATTTGAAAAATCATTGGAATAAGGAACAGTTAGAGAGCAGTCATACCTACATATTACTGAGATTCTCGTGGCTGGCTGGTGGCGCAATGGCATCAGCGCCAGACTCTGGAGTGACGGCTTCTGAGTTCGAATCCAAGTCGGGCCACCCCTGGGCACGCTTTCCTGCCATGCCAGGTTGAGCGTTGAGCTAGCCACTCGGCCTTGTAAAAAAATACAAGCGTTGAGTCAGGAATGTTCATATCGTGACCCGGTTAATCCGAAAGGAGACCAATCCTGACACCACTCGCTAGACAAGAAGGGCTGACTGGTGCCGCATGCTAAAAAAAACGTGAGATTCTGTTGTGGTTTGGGAAATCTACACAATAGATTCAAACCCAACTGAGTAAGTATTAAGGAGAGTTACATTCCAACTGCTAACTTGCCTTTACAGTGGTAAATGCTTTTGCATTTTCTTTCTACTGCTGGTGACCTTAGAAAATTCACTCAACCTATCAAAAGAATGGATTGTCAGAGGGAGAGCAGAGTTTCCAATTAGGGTGCTGGAACTCTTACCAAAAGGGAGAGCATCCAATTAGAGGATTCAAATATCATCAATCAATATTGTTGTGTCCATCAATGATCTCTAAAGTATTTCCACACAGCATCAAGTGTGGTGTGCCAAAGGTCCTACTTCCTTACAGTATAACTATGACTTCATCCACAAATCAAGTATAGGATAAGGTAGCAACTTGGTAATTTATTGTTGTTCATATAGGGATTATGATTTAAATTAAGGGAAATCTTAAGTAGATCTGGCATTAATTTTCCTCATTATTTCAACTTAGCTCCCTGAAGACATGTTTAGGTTCAACTTCTGGCTGCTGGGTCCCTCATTACTCTTTGCTAGGAGAATCAACCAAATAGTGTATTTAAAATAGCAAATTGCTACACAGCAGCTAACAGGAGCAAAAGCCACACATGACAGACCAGGAGAGGTGACCAAAAGCCTAGTGAGACAGCTGGATTTCAGGAATTGCCTTAAGGCCGGGAAGTGAGGTAGTGAGGAAGAGAAGTTTAGGGAAGGATATGCCAGTGCACCGGGGCTTACCAGCATGCTGAAGGCAACAGGGCTGTTAAGTTCTGAAGTGATTTTGTTTATCCTGTGTAATCAGCCACAATGTCATTCCTCCCCTGAAGCATCTATGATCAGAATCAAAATCAGCTTTATTATCATGATGTTTTGATTTACTTAACAAACCCATTGCAATCTTTGCAAAGATTATCTTTTAGATTGGAAGAATATGGGGAAGTATCGGGTTATAAAGTAAATTGGGATAAAAGTGAAATTTTACCCCTTACCAATGGAAATTATAATCAATGCCGATTAGCAACTCAATTTCGATGGTCAATAAATGGGATAAAATATTTAGGTATTAGAGTTAATAATGATGTAAAAAATTTATATAAACAAAATTATTTGCCATTATTAAAAACAATAAAAGAGGATCTTGATAAATGGATGATATTACCAATAACATTAATAGGTAGAGTTAGTGTTGTAAAAATGAATATATTTCCTAGATTGCAATATTTATTTCAAACTCTACCAATACAATTACCTCAGAAGTTTTTTCAAGAACTGAATAAATATATAAGGAAATTTCTTTGGAAAGGAAAGATGTCAAGAATATCATTGGAAAAATTGACATGTAAATTTGATTTAGGAGGGTTACAACTTCCAAACTTTAAGAATTATTATAAAGCAAATCAACTTAGATTTATTGCGTCTTTTTTTTGATGAAGAAAAACCGGCATGGATTAGAATAGAATTAGATAAGATAGGAGAAAATACACCAGAAGATTTTATATATAAATGGGAATCCAAATGGATACGGGGAAAAAAAGAATCTCCTATATTAAGACATTTGATTGATTTATGGAATAAGGTAAATATGGATGATAAGATAAAGAAATCTTTATTAGCAAAAAGGACTTTAATTCAAAATAGGCTTATTCCTTTCACAATGGATAATAAACTTTTACATAATTGGTTTCAAAAGGGGATTAAATATATAGGTGACTGTTTTGAAGGAGGTATATTGATGTCATTTGATCAATTAAAAAATAAATATAAAATATCAAATAACATTCTTTTCTGTTATTTTCAATTAAAAGCTTATTTACGAGAAAAGCTGGGACAAACAATGTTGATGCCAAAACCTAGTGAAATAGAAATATTAATTCAGAAAGGAAAAATTAAAAAATTTACATCTTGTATGTATAATTTGATTCAAAAGCAGACAATTAAATTAGGAATTCATAAATCAAGACAAAAATGGGAATCTGATCTGAATGTTAAAATTGATGGAAAAAATTGGTCAAGATTATGTTCTGATAGTATGAGAAATACAATAAATGTTCGACTTAGATTAATACAATATAATTTTTTACATCAATTATATATAACACCACAGAAAATAAATAGATTAAATTCAAATATGTCTGACCAATGTTTTCGATGTAAACAAGAAATTGGTACTTTTTTACATTCTACTTGGTCTTGTTCTAAAATTCAACCATTTTGGATTAATTTAAGATTTTTATTGGAACAAATTATTGGAGTACAAATTCCACATACTCCATTGCTATTTTTATTAGGAGACATTGAAGGGACAATAACGAAATTTAAATTGAATAAGTATCAGAAAAAATTTATAAAAATTGCTTTGGCAGTAGCCAAAAAAGTTATTGCAGTTACTTGGAAATCTGATTTAAATTTAACTATGGATCGTTGGAATAATGAAATACATAGTTGTATTCCATTTGAAAAAATTACGTATAATTTAAGAAATGAATATGAGATATTTTTGAAAATTTGGTCACCATACTTACGAAAGATAGGATTAGATACATAGGTCCTTTGAAGATAAAATTATAGTAATTGGGGAAAGTGAAAATAAATATCAAAATTATTTTGAACTCCATGGAACATGTGGGGATCCTCCGATATCCAGGCAATCTTTCTTCTCTTTTCTTTCTTTTTTTCTTTTTTTTTCTTTAGATAAGGATTGAGGGGGGAGAGTTAATATCACTTTTCTTACCATTTCATTATTACATTTATTCTTGTAATTTCTGAAATTCAATAAATAAATAATATTAAAAAGTTAATAGGTCAATTGGTCACATGGGAGTAACTGGGTGGTGTGGCTTCATTGGGCCAGACGTTCTGTTATTGTGCTGTGTCTCTAAGTAAAAAAATAATAAAATTATTCCATCTCAAAAAAAAGTTGATATCTTAATACTAGCTTTCTGTTCCAGTAAAAGAAATAGCTCCATTCCCTCAATTCTACCAATAAGTCTCAAGATTTCATACTGCTTAATATGTTTATTATTTCTCTGAAGTCTAGAGGTTACAGACCAATTTTGCTCATTTTCTCTTTATAGGATGAACCACTCATTCATAGATTTGATCTAATTAATCTACAGGACATTGTCTCATTCTTTTATCATATCCTTAATGTACCAGCTGATAAATTTGTTGATTTTAATTGCTCAGTGTAAAATTGCAAGGTTTCTACTTAAGATCTGGTCAACAATGCAGATAAAGAAATAAAAGTTTAGACAGTGCCATCCACAAAAAAAAATCAGCTTTATTAGCACTGACTTACGTCATGAAATTTGTTGTTTTATGGTCAAGTTGGGCATGTACAATGCTAAAATCAGTACATCAAGATTAACGGGGGGAAAACAGCTAATGGTTCAGGTAGAACATCTCATCTGTTGAAGGGGTTTGGACCTAAAAATTACATTTTTTGCACAGATGCTGCCTGCTCAGTACTTTCTTATGCTTGAAGATATCTAGCATCTGCAGATTTTTTTCATACTCTGGTTAAATTTAAGTTCCAAGTAGAGTTTTAAAATTATATGTATGAGTGGAGAGTAAAAATATCCTTTACCATTTCCTCTGGGTGAAAGAAAAATGGGTCTTTGGAATGAATGTACATTCTGACAGTTACAAGCTAATTTAAGGAGCCAAGGACATCTTTTTTGGCATTTTACATCTTTAATACACCATGGTTCAGTTGCTTCTATCAAGGAAATACATGTATAATGGGTGATGCAACACCAAGAAGATGAAAGTAAAGACCTTTTGGAGAGAAATAGAAGCGAAGAGGTGCAAATCAGAAATGGAAAGAACCAGGATGCTGTACATATTTTAATTATTATATTAAAATAGCTAATTTAAAGCACAAAGTACCCAGTTAAAATTAGCAAAGAAAAGGTTAACATTTTCAGATATTGTCACTGCAATTATTACATGTCTGCTTACTTTAATTTTGTCACTAGAAGACACTAAATAGAAAATTCTTTATAACTGCAGATTAAATCATCATAACATTGTCCTGCAGAACTTCCACAGTACAATAATTATTTTCATATATTGTATTTGAATGCCATTGAAGAAAATTGTATATATTATAAAAACCACTTCAACCTATGCAAAACTGTTTTGTACAAATATTGTAACTTCTTCACAGGTGAGAATCAACAACTTTTTGCAGTGGATTTATGTTGATCTGTTTCAATTTTGTGTGCGCATTTTATTAAATGATCAACTTTGCCATTTTGTAAGTTTGCATTGATGTAATTTATAAAATTTTCCTGAGTTTTCCACAGGTTGCAGGAATATTAGTTTAATCTCTATTAGAACAGGAACCTACAAATATTTCATTTCTGCCAGGCTTCAGAATGTCTCTAGAGACACACTTTCCTAGCTTGTGAGAAGGCAAACTGAGAGATTTTGTAATTGATTCAGACAATGGCCTGTTTTCCCACAGTTCTTCTTGAGATACTGAAAACTTGCTATTGTTTCTGCACAATTAACATATTTCTATTACATATCTAGTGATTTAATGAGTTTTTGAAGTTGTAGCTTCTGAAACCTTAAGGCAGCACTAAATCCCAAGCAATGTCTCTGACAGGTCTTTGACCTGAAGAAAACTCTTGTAAAGTTAAAATGTCAATGAGAAGCATGAGCTATACAAACCCTGATGTGCCAGTAAACCTTCCTCTTGCTAGAAAAGTGCATTAATTTAAACATTATGATTCTGTAATAATTCATGCTTATTCTCTTGAGCAGGTTATACACAGGGGTGATTTGTGTAAGCAATTCATTTTCAGAATGTCATTGTTTCAGATATTTATGTCTTCTCCAAAAAAAATGTGTCTCAGTACAAGAGCAGCTTTTACAGAAAAGTTTTATTTATTTAAACCAACCGACTTCCTAAACTGATTCAGTTTAACTCGATGTAAATTACTCAAAACCATGCTGAATCTGTGATTGTTCAAACATATTAATTGTCATGGTTGCCAATGTTCTGACCCAAGGGGTAAGATCAGGAATATATGGGGTGAATTCATCACTCAAGTTACTTTAGAATAAGGTGTGATGTTCCAGATATTTTTATTTACTTTATCTCACCTATGGCAATTACCTGTCCCGGAATGAGAAGAGGTAGGGTAAGAAAGAAAAAAGGCAAGGATATTAAATTTCACATAAGATATCATGAACAATGTTGATAAAGACAAATGCATATGGTTAAAGAAATCACCACAATGTAATCAATTAAGTCAAAAGCAGCAGGATCATTGCGTTGAAAGTGGATTTCCTATCCACTGAATGATGTTGTCCTGAGATTTGTGAGAGCCAAGTGTCTCAACAGAGAGTCAAAAGGAGTACGAAGATTTGGACAGGCAACATATGCCTGTCAGTAGCTTTGTAGCAAACAGTCTTTTTGCAGTAGACTTTACAAATCACATGGTGACATCTTTCACATGAGCCAATATTTTCCCAAAAAAACACTTGTCCAAGTAACAGCTGCATTTAATGGGAAATAGGTCACTAGCTCTATTTCCTCAAGATCACTCAGGATTGACCACAAGTCAAACATGAGAATTATGTTATCAGAAGTATTCCAAATATGTTGCAAGCAATTGAACAAATTATGTACTCTTTTGTAGATTACACCACCCTTCTGAATCATAGCTGTTTCAACCTTGCACGCATCGAAGCTGTTTTCAGAAAAAGGTGTACAGTTTTGATGTGATACTAAATATTCAAGGTTATATACCTTGAATTTTTGGTTTAAGTTAATTTTATAGCTAACTTTATTTTAACTATTAAATTGGAAATTAATGAAGATTTGCAGATGGGTAAAAGGTCAAATCTTAGCCATTGATCGAGATTCATATTTTTCCTTTGTAGGGTTTGGTAAGTAGGACCTGTGGACCAAGAACAAGCATAATGGGTAAAATTTGTTCTTTCTATGGTACTGAGGTAGGGATCTGCAAGTTTATTTAACACTAAGCTTCATTTTGTATTTCTTTGATTTAAGTGGAAAAGAAAGCTTGCCAAGCTGTAAAGTAGGCTGCCAAGTCACCAAAACACATATTATATTTTATTTGGTTATGAAAGGAAATGCTATTACTATTGATCCAAGCAAAACTTCACAGGGTTTCTTAATGAAGAGCTGTGAAGTAAGTTAGTTCTCCGGGAAGGCAATTTATAGTGTTCACATCATTCATTCTCAACACAAATGGACGTTTCCCGGCAAAGGCAGGAACAAAGAGCTTTACGAAAATGTAGTCAGCTGGAGGGTCCCAACATGTATATGATCTGATCATCTTGTGAAATACAGACAAGGAGGACCAAAGCACATTTATTATTAAAGTATATATACCATATAAAGCTTGAGATTCGTCTTCTTACAGGTAGCCACAAAGAAACACAATAGAATCCATAAAAAACCCCACACAACAAAGACTGACGAGCATCCAATGTGTAAAAAAAGAACAAATCATGCAAGTAATGTTTTCTTAAATACAATAGAGCTTCATACCTTGCAAAGTGCTGCTCTTAGGTCTTTCCTATGCCATTGGTGTCTACTACTAGTGATTCCAATACAATATGGGCAGCAAGAATCACAACTCAACTGCAGGCTCCACCGAAGTCTTGAATAAGAATAAACAAGTGCATTATTATTTCCAGGTTTTTATTCTCTAAGATTCTGTTCACTACAAAAATGTTACAATAATGTCATTTTCGTAGTTTCTCATGCGCACAAGAGCATAGTTCAGAAGTAGCCAAAAGTTCAAATCAATATCTTTGTTAGAGGCAAAGATATTGATTTGAGAACCTGTACGGTGAGATGATGTGATCTTCAATGAAATGCAGCAAAATATGGACATTTCTCTGCTGGTTGAGTGATGACCAAATTTGCTGTAATTAGATTCTGAAAGGGATATGGTGACAATCTGTTTCCTCATAAATTTCCCACCACAATTCCTAACGGCATCCGCTAAGCTCTGGAAGTAATATATCTCAAGAACAATTAATAAAACTTAATCAGCTGTCTATAAATCCCCAGGGATAGTTTATTTCAAAAGTATGCCTGAAATGTTTTCATCATGTCCATCCATCATTACAACAAGTATCCCTACAGAGTGTGCAGTTTTAGTAGAAACCATCATCTCATTGCTCCTTGGGGTATAAATGACCATTATCATCTGCCAGTTCTTACTTTTGACCACTACTGAGTCACTCAACTGAAAGGTGCTCCTGTGCTTGGCAGCTGAGGCCAGGGCTGAGTTTAGTCACTTCCACCACAATTTAGCAAGAGTATTCAGATTCTTCAGTCAACAAAAGTAAAACCAATCAGTGAAATAATATCCTGTCTGAATAACACTTTAATATATTGTATTTATTGAGTTTGAGTTTTGCAGGACAAAGAGTGGACTATTTAACCTCTCAAGTTTGCTTCATCATTCAACAAGATTATAGTTGATCAAAGACAATTTTCTGACAATATACTATTGTCTCTAGATCCAGACCCTATCAGACTTTGCTTGAATATAATTAATGACTAAGCTTATATTCATGTGGGATGGAGAATTTCAAAGATTCACCAACCTTTGAATGAATAAAGTTTCTCCTCATTTCAGCCTTAAATGGCCTACCCATCACTGTGGCAACTATGACCCATCGGTCTAGAGTACTTTACCAGCAAAGACATTAATTCTACATCTACCCTGTAAAATTCTTTAAGAATTTTGTATGCTTTAATGAAGTCACCTCTCATTCCTCTCATCTCTAGAGAACAGAGGCCTAAGCTTGGTCATTAACAGACCCACCTTCCCAAGAACCAATCCTTGCTGCACTCTTTTATAGAAAGTATATACACTTTTGGGGAAGGAATCCAAGGTCCAAGCATCAAATCAAATCAAGTTTAATTACCATTCAAAGCATATATAAATAGAGCTGAACAGGAATGTGTTCCTTTGGGACCGAGGTGCAAAGCATTCAAAATAGCAAGCAAACATTCAAAAATAGCTTGTAACATAATTAAAAATAGTGAGCAAAGAAGAATACTCATTCGAATAAAAAACAACTATATATAGCCCAAAACCCTGAGCGACAATGTCCGGCAGTCACTGGTACAGTCCCCGGTACAGTCCCCAGCAGTGTACAGGTGCACGTAATCCAGCCTGTTGTTCCACCGCTTGAACAGGGGAGGACAACACTGATGGGTGAGGCCAGGCACCAGCCCAGCTCGCAAGCCATGCTGTAAATGCTCCTGCATCTCTCACCTGGTCTGCAGCAGCAGGCAAGTCCGAGGCTTGAGGCCTAGTTTTCGCTAGGTCTCATCAAGTGTGAATAACTTTGTAGCAATTATTCTTTATTCTTGTATTAAAATATTGTTACAAAAAAAGCCAACCTATCATTTTCCTTCCCAATTATGATTGTTCTGGTTGCTAATTTACAGTTTGACACACAAAAGACTGAAAATGATGGAATATTGAGCAGCAATCTGCTGAACATAAGAAATAGGAGCAGGAATAGGCCATCTGGCCCATTGAGCCTGCCCCGCCATTTAATAAGATCATGGCTAATCTGGTCATTCTCATCTCTACCTACCTGCCTTTTCCCCCTAATCCTTAATTCCCCTACTATGCAAAAATTGATACAACCTTGTCTTAAATATAGTTACTGAGGTAGTCTCCACTGAGGGAATTCAATGGGCAGAGCAGCATCTGTGAGAGGAAAGGAATTGCCACAGTTTCAGAGTGAAGTCCTGTGGCCCAAAACATTGACACTTCCTCACACAGATGCTGCTTGGCTTGTTGAGTTCCACCAGCAAATTGTTGCTTTTCAGTCACTTGTACTGAGGACAACCAGATCCCATTGGACATTGCTATTTTCCAATCTCTAACCATCTGAACAATCTCCAGCAATTATGTTTACCCTGAAGTGGATAGCCTCACATTGTTCCACATTGCAGGCCATCAGTCATGTTGCTGCCTAGTCACGGGGCTTGCCTCGACCCCTTTAAAGCACCTTTGCATCCTTATTACAACTCATATTACACATAGTTTCATGTCACCAACAAAATTAGAAATATCCCATGTCCTCAACCAAATTGTAGGCATAGATGGTGAATATCTGGTCCCAGCACTAATCCCTGTGATCTCCATTATACTCAGCTTGCTAAACTGAGAAGAACTTGTTTCTTCCTTGTCCTTGTTTTTTTCCTGTTTGCCAATACTCAATTCATTCCGGAATATCATCCCCAATTTCATATGCACTAACCTGGCTCACCTATGGAACTTTATGGAAAGCCTTCTGAAAATCCAAATATGCCACATCTTCTGGTTTGCCTTTCATCCATCCTAAATGGATACATTCTTAAAGATCTCCAATAGATTAATCGTCATGTCACATCCTTCCATTCCCTTCATTGACTCCTATCAATCATATTATTATTTACAAAGTGTCCTTGCGTGGTAGATAGTGACTTCTTGGGTTGGTGAACTAACTCCTGAAATGCCGTTGGGTATTTACACCCAGTGATAATGAAGAAACAACAATATATGTTTTGTCAAGATAGTATGCAGATTGAGAAGGAAACTTGGAAGAGATGGCTACTGCATTCCTACTGCTTTCATCCATCTAGATAGCAAAGACTGGGCATGAAGGAGATACAGTCAAAGACAACCTGATTAATTCCTGCAGTGCATTCTGTAGATTGTACGCACTTTGGGTGCTTCAGAATTCTCTGATTTCATTCAGATATTATTTTAACTCCCTCTCTGGTTTAAGATGTGTTTGTAATGCCCAGTGACTACTTATCGGCGACAATAAACAAAACAAAGAAAGCTGCTAAATGCCTTATTAATAATATTTTATTAATAATGATCAATGCTAACGATGGAAAGGCAAGAGGTAGAGGTGGTGGAGGCGGAGGCAGAGGTGAGGCAAGGTCGAGGGAAGCGGCAAGCGGTAATGGAGGCACAGGTGCAGTTGAGACATGGTCGGAGGTGGGATCGAAGCAGAGTTGTGTTATCCCCTAGAGTGAGGAAAGCCCCGATGTCTGATAAATTTAAGTGGCAGGTGGAATTGGAAAAGTCAGGTACTGTGGCAGTGGGGTCCATGCCCCAGAGTGGTCCGATAATGAGGAATGAACCAATGTTTGGATGATTTAAGTGCTGGGCCAGATTGAAAAGGTCAGGGTGTCAGGACTGGAGGGGAGGCAAGGGCCAATTCTGCTCAGTTGTGCTCGGTTCTGTTCACTACTTCCCAACGTTTATTCAGCTCTGCGATGAACCGAGGCTGCGGCCTGCTCCAACTGCAGTGATGCCTGGATTCATGGCTTTGTGCCTTTTGTAAAACTTCAGTTCTGAAACTATTTGCTTACTTTTATTATTTGCAAGATTTGTTCTCTCTCTCTCTCTTTCTCTCTGCACATTGGGTGTTTGACAGTCTTTTGTTAATGGGTTATTTTGTTTTGTGGCTGCCTGTAAGGAGATGAATCTCAAGTTTATATAATGTATATATACTTTGATTATAAATGTACTTTGAACTTCACTGTGTTGACTCTGTGAAGAATGACTACAGTTAGTTAAGTTCATTCTGCGTGAGTTTTCATGGAATTATGCAGAGATCCGAGTAATCAGAATTTTCCTCTATTTGTTGTAATCTGTGAGAGAGGCAGGTGTTCCAGGAGCTACGGAGATATAATCCCTGAAATATGTTCCTGCTACTTGAACTTGAATTATTGCAGGAACAGTTGCACCATGACTGATTCAACGTTTTGCAAAGCATCTGTTGAGTGGGTTGTGGAAGACATTTGTGACACCATTTAACAAATTAATGTTTCAGTGCAGCGATGGACTGAAGCTTGCATCTTACACACCTGTGCTAATTAATTCATTTAATGACATGTTTTTCTTCACTGGTTATATCTTATCCTGAAAGTCTTAACACTTAATTTGGTTGGAGAAAATGCCCTTATACAGTCTCATTTTTGTGAATCATTTAGTTCAATTGCTACAAATTTGCAGGATGTAGAATTCTGTTCGGTAAGTGAGAATAAATTAACACGAAGAGTTCTGACAATTCTTGTATGAAGCAGCCCTTCCCATTGTTATCATGATCATAATGATAACAAATTTGTCACAACTAAAGGGAAAATAGTAGCAAAAGTGCAATGAGTTCTGTGAGCTATTGCATTTACCAAGAGAGCTAACTGAAATTTGAATGTAATTGCCCATTGCTTGTTTGTGCTGTATGTATTTTGAAATGATTGGAGCAATACAATATTTAAATTTATACTGTATCTTTAACATAACAAAAGCAGACAGAGCAGGAGCATAAATGTCGTGGCCCTAAGAATCTTTCTTATTGCTAATCCTACTTCCTGCCATTCACCAATTAACTAATGCTATTCTTCTCACCGATGTAGAGATCTATAACTTTAGTCAATGGACCAGGAAGAAAAACATAGCAAAATTCTTGAAGTACATCACAGGAGTATTGTAAAGCAACATTTGGCTTTCAACTACAGAAGGAGATGTTAGGACAGATGACCAAATGTTTCATCAAAGTTTAAGTTCTAAGAAAAGTGAGGCAGTGCCTTTTAAGGTCCAAGGAGCAGAATTTCAGAGGTGACATGGAAGTGAATGTTGCAGACATCAAGGGAGCATTTGACCTAATGTAGCATCAAGGTGCCCTATGGACATCAATGCAATAAACTGATCGTTGGAGCCATAACTCACAGAAATACAGATGGCTGTCATTGTTGGACATCAATCATCTCAATCTCAGGTCATCACTCCAGGAGCTTCTCAAAACACTGTCCCTGGTCCAGCAATTTTCAGCTGCTTCATCAATTACCTCCGTTCCGTTATAAGGTCAAAAGTAGGGATATTCATTAATGATTGCATTATGGTCAACTCCATTCACAATTTCTCAGCAAATGGGGTGGTCTTGCCTGAATACAGTAAGACTTAGACATTATTCAGGCAGGTGTCAAGTTACATTTGTGCCACTAAAGTGCCAGTCATTGTCTGTCTTCAGCCAGAGCCTAACCACCTATCGTAGACATTCCATCTCTGAGTCCCCCACTCGCTCCAGACCTCATTACAACTTTGGACCCCAAAAGCTGAATTCCAGAGCTGATGTGAGAATGTCGGTGAACAAAACCCCCTAAAAGATCAGAAATTAACTGCCTATCTTTGTTCATTAGTGCCATTATCTTCTACAAGAACCCCCCATTGTCCAGAAAAAACTGGACCAGCCGCATAAAAATTTTGATTGCAAGTCAGGGACTGAGTATCCTGCATCAAATGAACTCCACAAAACCAATCCACCGTCTATAAAGCAGAGGGAGCACTGTGATGGAATAAACACAAGAACTTCTGCAGATGCTGGAAATTCAGAGTAGCACAAAAAACGCTGGAGAAACTCAGCCGGTCAGGCAGCATCAATGGAGGAGAATAGGCCGTCGACATTTTGGAACGGGATCCTTCATCAGGACTAGTGGGACAGAATATTCTCCACCTGCCTGGAATGTTGCAGCTACTGACAGGAAATTCCAGCCTAAGGATCAATAGGAGTAATGTATTTACTATTAATACAGTCTTACTCGTTATTTAGAGGGAAAATTCGATCATTTATTATGCTATCAATAGTTTTATTTTTGCTACACATAATTGTTGTTCCCATTAGTGAACACTTCTCTGCCGTTGATTCTGAATCATCCATCACCCCATTCCGCAAGAGGTCCAATTAAAAGGAAAATATTTATCCAGACATTTTCTTATTGCAAGACTGACTAGTTCTTGCCTATGCTATCAGTGATTACCAATGTGCAATGACAAATCTTTAATCATTCCCTTAAATCGGTAATGATATATTAAAATCTACTCCTGGGCTGAGGAATTGAGAGTAAAACAGAACAGGCCCAGAAGGGGCATTGAGGCCAGCATAGACCAGTCATAATCATATTGCTTATGGTAACCTTGAGGGACTAACTAGCCTACTTTCGTGTGTTTTTTTTTATTCACTGCTGACAGATTACACTTAGTTAAAGTATTCAGAGTTTGCTGTTTTAAAATTGATTCATGCTCCTTTATCTAACAGAACTGATCTAAATCCAATGTTATAATTAAAGAAAACTCAATGGCAAACTTACATTAATCAAATTGGCTTGTTGCTTTTATTTTCAAGGGATTGTTCACCTGATTCTATTGAACACCATATGGGGGGAGGGAGGGTTGCAAAATTACATACTGAAGTCTGTAGAGTAATTATGATCTAACGAGGAAAAGACAACGTAATGACTGAACAGGCAAAACCTTGTGAACCTGGATATTTCACCACTTCATATGTGAGATCCCAAGACCAAATTCATTAGGTTAACATGACACTGGCAGCTATTCTTTGATGAAAATTATGTGGCAGTTACTGTGAGAAAATCTTATGTTTAAATTGAATATGATAGATACTGGGCTATCAAAGCCCAAAATTATCACTGATGATATTACTTCACAATTTTTAATGTTTGCAATATTACTGTCTCAATTCCTATCTCAATGAACCTGTTAAAACTACTTCAAGTAATCGGGTTAACCCCTGCATTAATATAGTTGTCCTAGATATTTCTGAACAATTTTAGTGACAATTTTGACAGCTGATAACCCTGAGGTAAGGTTTTACCAGATGTTAAAACCATTTTGGGAACTCAACTGGCCACTTCTAGTCAGAAAACTCCTGTCCTGCATGGCACTTCCCTAATCTCGAATTAGTAAGATCCAGGAGTAGATAACCAGTGACCTCAGAGTCAGCAAATGATTTGTTTCAGTTTTCTGAAAAGATGGCTACTGATGAAACGAAAACATTTTCTAGCCTGACTTTCTGAACTTATCTGTGATTTTTCTCTGGAAGAACAGATATGTGAATGTCATTGTCTCAGAGCATTCAGAAACACTTAGGAACAGAAACATCATGGATACCGTTTGACCTGCTAAGTTCCTCCAGCATTTTGGATTTCCACCACTGCTAAATTTCTTGTGTTTATGATTTATGTTTCATTGTGTAACACAAGAGGTACTGATGGAATTCAGTGGGTCAGGCAACATCTACAGAGGGAAATGGGCATCAACGTCTTGACCCAAAATGTCAACTGTCTGTCTTGTTCCATAGATGCTGGCTGATCTGCTGAGTTCAAAGAAAATAGAAAGCCACAGCACATTACAGGCCCTTCGGCCCACAATATCATGCCAATCATGCCTACTTTAGAAACTGACTAAAATTTCCCTAGCGCATAGCCCTCTATTTTTCTAAGCTCCATGTATCTATCTAAGAGGCTCTTAAAAGACCCTATTGTATCCGCTTCCACCACCACTACCAGCAGTGCGTTCCACACACCCACCACTCTCTGTGTGAAAAACTTACCCCTGACATCCCCTCAGTACCTATTTCCAAGCACCATAAATCTATGCCCCTCTTGTGTTAGCCATTTTAACTCTAGGAAAAAGCCTCTGGCTATCCACACGATCAATGCCCCTCATTATCTTATGCACCTCTATTAGGTCACTTCTCATCCTCTGTCGCTCCAAGGAGAAAAGGCCAAGTTCAGTCAACATATTCGCATAAGATCCGTCCTCCAATGCAAGCAATATCCTTGTAGATCTACTCTGTACTCTCCCTGTAGCTCCTCCAGCACCTCTTGTATTACATCAATGAAATGCCTTTGGAAGTAAAGCCAACATTGTCGTATGGAGGAGTCAACATTGGCAAGGCAGGTTCCCCAAAAAGTTGTGGCCAAAATAACCAGTTTTTTTCCCATGTTGATTGAAGAAAGAATATGGGCAAGGATACCAGGAATAACTATCATGGAAGTTTTTATAATCACTTGAGAGAAAGAATTGGTACATTTTATCCAAAAATGGAGCCCTCTCCAGGAGTATAGCATTTACTCAGTTCTGAACGGAGAAAGTACTAGTCTTGGCTGGGAGTATGGAGTTAGGAACCGGACCCAGAACGATCTACAATGGATGCAAGTATATTATCATTTTGCCCTATTCACTTTCTATCCCAACTTTCTATACGGCCCTGAACCAATGTATTGAGGCGAGGTTTGAGGCTTCATCTCTCACAGTTGGAAAGCGCTTGCAATGAATAAAGCAGGCTGATTTATTTTTGAGCAGGCTAAATGAGACACCCATAAAACCAGACACACAGAAGCATCCAGTGGGATTTCTTCTGATATTTGCAAAGTATAAAAGTGTACAGTGCTGGTTTGAATGAATTTGACGAGATTTTCCCATTTGCCTTGTATTTCAGTGGTTTTGAATCTAACACCTGCATTCAAAGTGCAGTGATTTGCTATGCCATGATCCTTCACATAACTATTAAATTGCTCTGTGATAGTGTAACTGCATTGCAAAAGGGACTGGGTGTGATGTTGCCATCTGTTTCCCATTAAGTGTAAAGGTACGATTGTGTTAGCTTTTCAGTGAACTGCTTCTACATACCAATTGATGTTAGCTTTACCATTGCCAGCGATACTTACATGCACCATTAACCATCGATTGTTCAGACATTTTCATGACACAATAAAAACCCGAAGCTAGCTTTTTATGATAGTGGAACTCAAATAGACCTTCAAAAAACAAATATGAAAATAAATTTTCTACAGTTCAGTCACCATTTGTCAGGCTCCCTCCTTTGTCTACAGATGTAATTATAAGTAAAATATTTACCTTGCGCTTTAAGTGAATGTGGGTCTTAAACATTATGGTAAACATTGAAACTAAATAGTTGGAACTATAAGTGCAATTAATCTTGAATTCTAGTTTGTTAAGCATGCATATTTAGCAAGGCATGAGCACATTAGACAAATTGGTTCAGTGTAAGTCTCTTGCCTGAGAACTGATGTGCCTAACTCTGAAATTGATGGTTTGTTTGGCAAAGGGGTGTTCTAAGGCATCTGCTAATGGTGATACCTTTTCCATTGCTAGGCTCCCATTTATTTCCCCATTTACATTCAGTGGGCTCGAAATTTGTTTACACAGTTTCAAAGAAAAACAACGTTGTGTTGCTGAAAATTGGATTCGCCTGGAGGTGGGCATTTTTGGGCATAATTCCGGGTGCCTCGGCTCTTCTTCTCCCCATCTTCTGATGAGATTTCATTCTCCCTCACATTTATAAAATTCCCCTAAATAACAGCAATGGATACGTATCACGCATAGTTTTTCTACAGTGAGATTTTCAACCTTATTGATCTGACTGAAGGGAGATTTCTACACACAGAATAATCAGGTTTTACTAACTTCATTTCTCCAAGAATTTTTTTATTTAAAGGGCCCACACAGAAATTCCATTATTTGTCTTCACTGTGGTTTGGGGTTTCCTGCGACATAATTATAACCTCACATATAACTTGACTGCTTTATCCATGGAAGTTAGGGTCACAGTACCTCTCAGCTTATTAATGTCAAGATCATTCCAGTGTTATAGAGTCATGAAACATGGAACATTACAGCACAGAAAACAGGCCCTTGGGCCCATCTAGTCCATGCTGAACTATTATTCTGCCTACTCGTACAGACCTGCACCCAGACCGTGACCCTCTATTACCTCTTCTATCCATGTAGAATTGGACTCAGAATCAGAAACACTTTAATATCACCTGCAATGTCATGTTGCTTTTGAGGTGGCAGTACAATGCAATACATAATAATAGAAGATCACCATGAATTACAGTAAGTAAACATATAATATATATAACAGTTAAATTTAATAAGTAGTGCAAAAGAAAAAAGTAAAAAAGTAGTGAGGTGGTGTTCATGGGTTCACTGTCCATTCAGAAATCAGATGACAGAGGGCAAGAAGCTGTTCCTGAATCATTGTGTGTGTACGTCAGGATTCTGTACCTCCTTCCTAATGGTAGCGATGAGAAAAAGACATGTCCTTTGTGATGGATGCGCCTTTCTGAGGACCGAAATTTCTCTTAAATGTTGAAATTGAACCTGTATCCACCATTTCAGGTGGCAGCTCATTCTACATTATCACTACCCTCTGAGGAAGGAGCTCCCCCTCACATTCCCTTTAAACATTTCACCTTTTACCCTTAACCCTTGACTTCCAGTTCTAGTCTCACTCAGCCTCAGTGGAAAACGCCTGCTTGCATTTATCCTATCTATAGCCCTCATGGAACCCCCTGTTCTACACGTCTCTCAGTTTACTGCTCACTTGACCATTGACGAAGTCACCCAATTGTTGTTCTTCATCTTTCTGTCAGAGTCTTTCTGAACCACTCTGCGGAGGTGAGAGTTCCCTCAGTACCTGGTTCCCTCATAATTTATCAGTGGCCTTGGCTGCGAGAGCATTACTAATGGAGTGCTGTGCCTCTTAAAGAGCTGGCTGAAGCCCGTTCACCTGATGAGTTAAATGATGGCTTGCATCACATCATTCTGGAATGGAGGGATGAAACCAGCATCTGTTTTGGTGCTGTGTAACACTAAAAGCTAGTGATGTAGCAATGTTGCAACTGAAGCTCACATTATTCATGTAACTTTAATGAACAACATTAATGTGACAATTGAAGCTGTTTTAATTGCACTGGTAACTTTTATTCAAGTACAACTTGATGGCAATAAAACCAAGTTCCCTTGTTGGCATAGGTTGCCCGATGATATGCCAATGATATTCCTCAACTTCAAAAGATTTAGAACCTTTGCTTTAAAATGTACTTAATTTGCATTAGTGGGTTTGACATGAGAAAGTGCTCTGCCCTCAGCCTTGTCCCCTGTCAAAGGCTGTCAGGGCATTCTGGAAGTTTGACCACAGCAAGAAACTGCCTGAGGCCTGTTCACCAATTTATTATGCTGCACTGGTCACATTCTGAGTGGAGAGGGTCAAACCATTTGGTTCTCCACATCTGGTCCATATAAGTGGGTTCACTCAGGCAGTGGATTTGGCTATCAGATTAGATTCAGCTTTGTGCCCAACCTTGTTTCGTTAGAAATGCTGAGCTGCAGAACCCTGACGGTTTCCGAAGAAATATTTTTCTTTGCATGATGCCCTGACAACAGCAAGTAATTTTCTGAATTTGTTGATGAAAATGTGCTACACTCCTGCATCTCTAACTCCTGCGTTTCTCTAATTTTGTAAAGAAAGTCTTCTGTCTTAAACTCAAAACCAAAATCAGGATCAGGTTTCTATTACTGACATGAAAATCCGTGGAAACAATTCATGGAAATTGTTGTTTTGTGGCAGCAGCGCAGTACAAGGTATAAAAATTTACTGTAAGTCACAATAAGTAAATAGTGCAAAAAGGGGATAGTGAGGAAATGTTCATGGGCTCATGGACTGTTCAGAATTCTGATGGTGGAGGGGAAGAGCTGTTCTCAAAGCACTGAGTGTGGGTCTTCAGGCTTCCCTGATGGTAGGAATGAGAAGGGGGAATGTCCAGGATGATGGTGTCCTTAATGATAGATGCATCTTCTTAAGGCACCTCCTTTTGTAGATGTCATTGATGGTGGGCAGGGCTGTGCCCATGATGGAGTTGGCTGAGTCGACAAACTGATGTAGCCTCTTGCAACCCTCTGTATTGTAGACTCCATACCATGAAGTATGATTCATGATTTCATCAATATTTGGACCGAGGATAGATCTTTGAGGTGTCGACAAGTAGGAACGTAAAAGTGCTCACACTTTCCATCCCTGATACTTCAGTGAGGACTGGTGCATGTTTTCCCAACTTCCTGTTCCTGAAGTCCACAATCAGTTTCTTGTTCTTGCTAAAGTTGAGTGTAAAGTCATTGTTGTGATATCACTGAACGAGCCAATCTATCTCATTCTTGTACACCTCCTTGTCACCATTTGCGATTGGTCCAACAATGCTGGTATCATTAGCACATTTATAGGCACATCCTTGAGGTGTGCATGCGTTGATAGTCAGTGAGGTGAAGATGTTATTACCAATCTACACCGATTGTGGTCTCCTGATGAGGAAGTCAAGCATACAGTTGCTGAGGGAGTACAGACGTGCAGTTTCTGAAATTTACTGATTAGTTCTGAGGGAATGATGACATTGAACATTGAGCTGTATTGATAAACAGCAGCATAACCTAGGTATTGCTGTTGTCCAGCTGGTTCAAGGCAGACTGGCAGGAAGAGTCTATGTTTGGAGGTAAACTTTAAAAAAAAAATCTTGAGAGCTTGTGACTCACTTATACAAGTGGGAAGTTATTTTGTGGAAAGTTGTAAGGTTCTTACCATCTTGGACAAATGTGCACTTTTGTTGCAAAAATCACAAAGCAGTGCAGATCTCAATGGTGCTAGGATGATTGCATGCAACTTCATGAAATGTATTGCATATAATGTTGATATGAGCCTCAGACTCATGATTTGTAGTTTTCCCTTTCAGTGCATGGTATGCAGCTGCTAGTCATACAGACATTTCCAGGTCAGAGAGAAACAGTCAGCAAATTTCCTGCACTTAACCATGCGAACAAACTTACAGCAACGTTGATGCAATGATGACAGCAAATTCATGTATTGCATGGCTCATAGTGCCAGTGTTTCATTGGTGTATGAAAGGAGTTCCATTGGTGTGTTACAGATCTATTCACATGAGGGAGTAAAAGTATTCTGGGCACTTGTACTTGATCAGTGTCATTCTGGAATCAGAGGTGTAAATATCAGGTAGGGACAGGACTGATTTTGTTCATACATAATAAAGTATTTGAAGTCCCTCAGAGCCTCTTAAATCTTATATATATATATATATAAAACAGAGACAGAAGAACCACATTAAAATATAAACAAATTCAAAATACTAGTTAGATATTACTAGACTTAAAAACAGAAAATGATGCATAGAAAGAGAAAAAGTGGTAATGGAATTAATTACTGCTTTCAGGATTAGTTTCAAAAACTGAAGTAAGTTAAGGCTTTCAATCACTTCCTGCTAGTTCATATTCCCAAAGATAAAGTCAAAATGTCAAATGCTGATCAAACAATTATAGAGTTAAATGGACAATTTCTCGACAAAGAAGTAATGTCCTTTTGCTCTACTTGACATTACCTAGTTAAGAACATCAAAGGTAAGTTACAGATACTTTGTTCAATCATTTTATTTACTGTTTTACTTTTCTGTCAATTTCTTGAACTTATATCATCAAACAAATTCAATATATTGGCATAAATTTACACTCACTACAATAGATAAATTGTAGAATCTTGGGAGCAGGTTCAAGAGTTTATTGCCAAGCCTGATTCTAGCCTTGCTGTCAGCTCGTATCCTGTATTCCTGGATGTGGAGTTTAGGTTGCCAGAGGCATGCTCGAGGGTGCACTTCAATTTCCTCTTCTGGGTACTGAAAAGGTGAGGGCTGGTTTCTCTGAAGCTGGATAACAGATGTTATTTTGTTTAATACTATTTATCTTGGGAGGTAGGTAACCAAGGATATGGTTCAATGAATGATCCTTTGGGATCCACTCTTTCCCTTTCTTTGTTTGCAATGATTTATCACTTTACTAAAAGCACAAAGGGACGCATTGTAAGACAGGGTTCTAACCTCCTAGCTGCTCATTGGTTTGAACCCAAGCACAACGTGTGTTATACTGCATAACTTAGAAGTTAAGGTTATTATTTATGTAATTGATCACCACTCATATCTATCAATAACTGTTCAAAAACCTAGTGTAAAGACTATAAATAATCCAATTAAAAGAAAATGAATTGCAACTATTAAACATCTACCTGCTCAGTTCTGGTCATGTAGCCAGTGTTAAAGTGACACCCCCCCCCCCCCCACCCCACATATTGTGTCTGTGGATTCACCTTTGTTCTGAATGCTATTTGCATATTTATTGTTTGTGCAATTTGTTTTTTTTTCCTCTCTCTTTACACATTGGGTGTTTGACAGTTTTCTTTTTTTGTGGGTTCTTTTGGGTTTCTTTGTTTTGTGGCTATCTGTAAGGAGACAAATCTCAAGATTATATAGTGCATAAAAACTTTGTTAATAACTATACTTTGAACATTGGACTTCTGTGCCTTGAGAGCAGCACATTTGAGATGCTTAAAGCAATAGAAAAATATGATTCTGAGGAGGTAGATTATATACAAAAATAGAGTGGTCCGTTTGCAAAGCTGCACATTTTATTTATACTGTACATTAAGGCTTTAAGATGGCAAAATCTGTTCCATCTGTCTGTGACATTATTACATTGATGAGAAGAAGGCACAAGCTTTCCTGTTCGATCAGTATCATAATATGAATGCACATGGATGCACAGATTATTGCATGCCTATGCTTTAAGGTCTCCAAATGCCCTAAATAATAAAAAGAGGACCTCTTCTCTGAGGATCATCATCTTATCATAGTAGAGAGGCTTGGGAGTTCCTGAAATCCCAAGAGTGATGCCGTCTGGAGTTTAGCCATCTGCTGGTAACCCCTGGTGGGGTCACTCATGGCAGAAAGGTCAAGGGGGAGCTTCCAGAAGAGTAACCCAACCAAGACCTCAAACAGTGGAGCTGAAAGAAGATGCTGACGCATTGCAACAGCAAAGTTCCAAGTAAATTTATTATCAAAGTACATATGTATCACCATATGCAACCCTGAGATTCACTCCCTTGCAGGCTTTCACACTAAGTACAAAGAAACACAATAGAATCAATGAAAGTCCGCAAATAACAAGGTGGACAAACAATCAATATGCGAAAGACAACAAGCTATGCAAATACACAAAGGAAAAAATGCATAAATATCGAGAACCTAAGATGAGGAGTCCTTGAAAGTGAGTCCATAGGTTATGGGCACAGTTTAGTGTTGAGGTGATTGAGTGAAGTTATCCCCTCTGGTTCAAAAGCTTGATGGTCAAGAGGTAGTAACAGTTCCTGAATCTGGTGTTGTGAGTCCTGAGGCTCCTGTACCTCCTTCCTAATGGCAACAGTGAGAACAGAGCATGGTCTAGATGGTAGGGGTCCTTGATAATGGATTCTGCTTTCCTGCAACAGCGCTCCACATAGGTGTGCTGAATGGTGAGGAGGGCTTTACCTGTGATGGACTTGGCTGTATCCATGATGTTTTCTAGGCTTTTCCATTCAAGGGCATTGGTGTTTCCGTACTAGGCTGTGATGCAACCAGTCCATATACTCTCCACTACACTTCCATAAAAGTTTGTCAAAGTTTTGGATGGCATTTACGTGCTTGACCCAGGACAGTCCTCTGAAATGATAATACCAAGGAATTTAGTGTTGCTGACTCTCTACCTCTGATCCCTTGATGAGCAATGCCTCATTTACTTCCAGTTCCTCCTCCTAAAATCAATAATCATTTCCTTGGTCTTGTTAACATTGAGTGAGAGGTTGTTGTTGTGGCAGCACTCATCCAGATGTCCAATCTCTTTCCTATATGTTGACTTTGATTCAATCAACAACTGTGGTGTCAACAGCAAACTTAAATACGGCACTGCTGCCATGTTAAGCCTCACAGTCATAAGTGTAAAGCGAGTAGAGCAAGAAGCTCAGCACACAGCCTTGTGTTGCCCCTGTGCTGATGGAGATTGTGGAGGAGATGTTGTTGCAAATCTGAACTGACAGGAGTCTGCAAGTGAGGAAATTGGGATCCAGTCGCACAAGAAGGTATTGAGGCCATAGTCTTGCAGCTTGTTGAGGGCATAATAGAATTGAATGCCAAGCTGTAATCAATGAAAAACACCCTGATGTAATCATCTTCACCGTCCAGATGTTTCAGAGTTGAGTGAAGAACCAATGAAATGACTTCTGCTGTTGACCTGTTGTGACAGTAAGCAAACTGAAATGGATCCAAATTGCTTCTCAGGCAGGAGTTGATATGTTTCATCACCAACCTCTCAAAGTACTTCATCACTATGGATGTAACTGGTACTGGACGATAGTTACTGAGACAGGTTCCCACATTCTTCTTAGACATCTTTGAAGGTGGAAGAAGGATGCAGCAGTGAAGGCCCCCCAGCCATTTTGCATTGCATATTGACGAATCCTGAACCCAATCTGTCAAGGACCACATGGTGGCTGCTTGTGTATTAGCCTGGCCACTTCAAACAAAGTCATGCACCAGGTGTTATCCATTAAGGGAGTCCACCCTAACATCACAAAACAACCTTTAGGAGAAGATGATACTCAACTTGAATGATGGCATGATGATAATGAAGGACTAAGGACAATGGAAGTTAGTAAACCATAGGACTATGGAAGCATCTTGACAGATATTTCTTGGACTTTTGGTAAAACCTGCCTCCAAATGTTGGGAACATAGATTCATTACACTAATCTGAAAATGAGTTGAATGTGTTTCTGCAACTAGAAGATATCTCAAGTTACAGATAGTGAATACTGAAGCTAAGGGAATGCTTGTACCAATAACTATAGTCTCCCGCATAATGATTGTAGAGGTTGGAAATTAATTCTTTGAATTTTTCCTAAATCAGACTGAAACTAATTTTTTGGCTTTAATTGAATATTATGTCTTAATCATTGGGCAAGTAACGTTCTTAATGGTATCTACTGGATTGGACAGATCAATGCTATGATGATTTTTTTTTTGTTCTGCTTTATCTTTTTCGTTGATCTGTAACTCATCATGTTTGAATTTAATTTTACCTTTCAGATTCACAGTCTCTATTACTGAGAAAGAAGAGAACAGCAATGTCCAAGACAGCAATAATTTGTCATTTCTTCCGAGTCAGTCATGGTCCTGACTTGGGTATACAGACAGACCCTGCTCATGTAAAGGTTCCATTCTTGCAAATTGTCCATAGCAGATTTCTCCATAAATCAGAAATATCAATTGTCCATAATATCCATATCATATTTCTCTACATATACTTGGAATCATTCTTTAACTTCATTGAAAAATTACCCTAACACTATTCATAATTAAATTAATGGAATATATGCTGTATCCAATACCATGAAATATTTAATTACTATTGTATTTTTTTTCAGTTCTAGCTGGTAAAACCTGAGGTACAGGCATAGCCAAGAACACTCATTTCTCAATTGCTAGGAACTTTCAGACTATACTAGTGGTGTTTAGTATTGTGGCTTTCTGGAGATTTACATAAATATTGCAGTGTAGGCCTAATTATTTAATGCTCTTGTGTAGTGACATTGGGACGATACCATTTGTAGATATTACTACTGGAGCAATGTATATTCTGCTTAAGTTCCATCATCTTTTAATTTCCACTCTTAATTCAGCATATTTCTGGTGTTTTTCAATTATTGATTTCCATATGTTACGTGTGTTTGGAATGGCTATATCTATAAACGTAAGATCTTCTTGCTTGTTTATCCTATAACATTATATCCGGACGGTTATTATGGATTGTCCCATCTCTAATAATGGATCGGTCATAATATAATTTGTAGGACTCAGTCCCTAAATCTGGATCAGGCTTGTAAGGTATGGTGTCTTTGATGAGTTTGTATTTTAGAGCAAGATTTTGACAGATGATGTTTGCTGCTTGATTGTGCCTGTGTAAGTAATTAGATTGAATTAAACTGCTGTAGGACCCTGAAATGTGTTGAATTGTGTCTGTTTCTCTTGGCATTTTCTACTTTTATCATCCCGAATCTGTTGGCCTTTTTATATATTCTTAATCATTTTTGGTGTCAACTACCTGGTCCTGTATTGCCACAAGGAACCCCTTAGTTCCTGGGAAGATGTCTCCAACTCTGAGCCAGATGTTCGATGCTTTCTTGTCAACACCTAGTCTGCTCGGATCGAGGGGATGTCTTCCATGGAGGGCCATGCTCTTCAATTAGTTAACTTTTTCTTTAATCGTGATAACTTCTTCATTTTTCCAGGTTGTGGTTTCATTTATGTTTAGTGGTGTGTACATCTTATCAGAATTGTATGTGCTCACATGGAGTGCCGAATCCTGCTTTTGTTGATGAAAATATATCCTTAGAAGTTTTATCTGACTGTTGTGTAAGTTTTTTAATGTCATTTATTCTTCTTCCTCCTTCTCTCCTAGGTACTGTTAATCTAAGTGTGTTCAAGTGTACGTAGTGGTCTCTAAAATTTGTCATTTCAGTTTTTACTTGCCTTTGTAAATTTTTTGTATCAGTTTCAGACCAAGATATTATGCCAAAAGTTGTTAATATGGGGATAGTGAAATTGTTTATTGCCTTCGTAATACTTTTACGATTGAGCTCTATTTGGTTGATTTTCTTGAAAAAGTCTGTAGTTCATAGAACAAATTTATAAATGCAGAACCTCGGTAACATCCTCCAACCTCATTGAAAGAGAGAGCCACCACTGGAATGCAGAGACCTACTCCTGGGGCACAGCCATAGGCCACGCAGGCTCCTTCTTCAGCAGTAGAGCGATCCCATCAGCGATCAAAAGGCAGGCAGTTGGCGCTGAACCTTTGTTCACCTTCTGCATCCTTGGTACGCTGAGGCGAGTGCACTTAAGCAGTGTCTCTCTCTTTCGATGATGTCAGAGGTTCTGCATTTATGGATTTGGACTATGCACTATGTATTTTTTCGGTCTTCAGGTTTTTATATTCTTGTATCTTCCTGCTCTTTCTTATTGCTTATTTCCTCAGGTGTCAATTTTCCTGTTGTGTATTGTGGAGGGGGGGTGGGGGGGCTTAAGGAGTTTGTGTTCTTGCTGTATTTTATGTGGGTGTGGGCGTTTTATGACATCAATGTTCTTATGTGTTTTGTGTGGGGTGGGGGTTTAGGGGTTCAATGTTCTTGTGTTTTGTGTGAGTGTTGGGGTTTATGGAGTCAATATTCTCATTATTTTTGTGTGGGGGTTTAAGGGGTCAATATTCTCGTTATGTTTTGTGTGGGTGTGGGGGTTTTATGGGGTCAATGTTCCTGCTGCGATTTGTGTGGAGGTGGGGGTTGAGGGGTCAATGTTTTTGTTGTGTTTTGTGTGGGTGTGGGGGTATATTGGGGTCAATGTTCTCATTATGTTTTGTGTGGGTGTGGGGGTTTAGGGGTTCAATGTTCTTGTGCTTTGTTAGCTTTTTGTGCAGGGGAGGGAGATTTGGGGATCGATGTTCTTGTTGAATTTTGTTAGTTTTTTGTGCAGGTGGGGGGTGGATTTCATGCAAAATGAGTATAGAATATACAGTAGCTGCTAAAGTCATTCAATACCATAACATCTGAGATTAATAGCCTTAAGTAGAAAAAGTTATGAAAGGATAAGTCAAGGGAATTGAATGGAGTTTTTAAAGATATATCAGACATGATCTCAATGACTTATGGAAATAACTTTAGGGGTGGAATAGGCTATTTTGCTGCCTATTTTGCCATTATTGGCTCAAAAATTTAGAACTTAATACCTTGTATTAGTGTGGACAAACCACCACAAGAACAATTTCTAATGCAGTCTTTTAGGATCAAAGATGTCTTGCTTCATCTCTGGTGTTACAGATTCTGAGGTGGCTTATATAGCCAACGTGGGAACCATTGACTCTGATACTGACAGGGTAGCGGCGTATGGCCGGTGGCCAGGTGGACAGAGTGTGAGGCAGTGTCTTTCTCCTGCTGCCTACACAAGGTTTCTAGGGGCATGGTTTTAATGGATTCCTCTGGGTGCTCCAGTTTTTTCCCCCACGTTCCAAAGATGTAAGGGTCAAAGGCTAAAAATAAATAAGTAAATAAATTTCTCAGGACCATTTCTCCGCTTTGAGAGGTCTTTGGCCAGAATTGTCCAGAAGTTAGTCGGGAGATTATATGTCCTTACAGAGGCTTTGAGCACCTCCTTGAATACTGTCCTCTGTACACCTAGTAACATCTTCCCATAGCAGAAGCTCTATTTTGAGTCACACGGCTTGATAGAGCTTCAGTGCTGGGGATGTTGGCCAGCAAGAGGACACTGGTTAGCTTATACTTCCAGTGAATTCAGAAGAATTTGCTGGGACTATGTTGGTGGTATCTCTTCAGTGTTTGAGATGCTTGCTGTAGGTATTCCAGTCACAGGATCATGTCAGAAGGCAGGGATCACTGCAGCCCATCAGACCATGAAGTTGAAGGACTGCCAGGTCTGAAGAACTACAGTGCATCAAGAAGCAGCCTCAGCTTCTCAGGAGAACAGGGAAAGAGCAATAACTGTGCACTTGGCAGTGTCATCAAAGTTAGAGGAATAATTCCTTAAAGGCATCAGCCAGAAACATTCGCAGATCAAGCAATAAAGGTTATGATTTATAAGGTTTTCTTTCAAACGATAACCACTATGAACATAACAAATACTAAACTAGATTTAATTGCTTTCAAGAATTAAGCACAATTATGAGATAGAGTCAGAGAGAAGTACAGCACAGAAACAGGCCCTTTGGCCCATCCAGTCCATGCCAAAACAATTTGAAGTCATAATCAAGAAGTTCAGTTGTTATTCAGACCAAACATCAGAATGGCGAGAGAAATGTTTTTGTTGTGGTTGCAAGGCCTTGTTGGACGTTGGTAATATAGAATCCTGTGAGTCTGGTTCACTGGTTCATTGGTGAGACCGATGGAAGGGGAAATGTATGGCCTTGGTTGTTACATGGGCAAGGCCCTCATTCATCGGGACTACCAGGAAAGGAGATGGCAGAGCCAGCTGTGTGCCACTGGATCTGTGCTGGGTTAAGGCTGGCACCTTCTGCCATTCAATAAGATCATGACTGGTCTGGCCATAGATTCATCTCCACCTACCTGCCTTTTCCCCCATAACCCTTAATTCCCCTACTATGCAAAAATCTATCCAACCTTGTCTTAAATATATTTACTGAGGTAGCCGCCACTGCTTCATTGGGCAGAGAATTCCACAGATTCACCACTCTCTGGGAAAAGCAATTTCTCCTCATCTTCATCGTAAATCTACTCCCCAGAATCTTGAGGCTATGTCCCCTAGTTCTAGTCTCACCTACCAGTGGAAACAACTTTCCTGCCTCTATCTTATCTATCCCTTTCATAATTTTATATGTTTGTATAAGATCTCCTCTCACTCTTCTGAATTCCAGTGTGTACAGTCCCAGGCAACTCAATAGTCTAACTCCCTCATCTCTGGAATTGACCTGGTGAACCTCCTCTGCACTGCCTCCAAAGCCAGTATATCCTTCCTCAAGTAAGGAGACCAGAACTGCATGCAATACTCCAGATGTGGCCTCACCAGTACCCTGCACAGTTGCAGTATAGCCTCCCTGCTCTTAAATTCAATCCCTCTAGCAATGAAGGCCAACATTCCATTTGCCTTCTTGATAGCCTGCTGCACCCGCAAAGCAACTTCTTGTGATTTATGCACAAGCACTCCCAAGTCCCTCTGCACAGCAGCATGCTGCAATTTTTTACCATTTAAATAATAATCTGCTCTTCCATTTTTCCTTCCAAAGTGAATGACCTCGCATTTACCAACATTGTACTCCATCTGCCAGATCCTTGCCCACTCAGTTAACCTATTTGTATCTCTCTGCAGACTCTCCGTATCTTCTGCACAATTTGCTTTTCCACTCAATACAGAATCATAAGCAAACTTTGATACACTACACTCGGTCCCCTCTTCCAGATCGTTTATGTATATCGTGAACAGTTGTGGCCCCTGTGGCACCCCGCTCACCACTGATTGCCAACCAGAGTAACACCCCTGTATCCCAACTCTCTGCTTTCTATTAGTTAGCCAATCCTATATCCATGCTAATACGTCACTCCCAACTCTATGTATCCTTATCTTATGGGTAAGTCTTTTATGTGGCACCTTATCAAATGCCTTCTGGAAATCCAAGTAAATAACATCCATCTGTTCCCCTCAATTCACTGTTCTCGTTATATCCTCAAAGAACTCCAGTAAGTTTGTCAAACTGGACCTCATAAACTGCTGATCTCCTGGGAGTTTACAGAGAATGGTGCAATAAACAAAAAAGCATCCAGTGAGTGGCAGTTCTGTGGAGGAAAACATCTTGTTAATGAGAGAGGTCAGAAGAGAATGGCCAGACTGGTTTAAGCTGACATGAAGGCAACAATAACTCAAATAAATATGTATTACAACAGTGGTGTGCAGAAGAGCATCTCTGAACACAAAACGTGTCAAACCTTGAAATGGATGGGCTACAACAGCAGAAGACCACAAACGTACATTCAGTGAACACTTTATTAGGTACAGAGGGCACCTAATCAAGTGGCCGCCGAGTGTTATTTCTCTTAGTTTTACTTGGAAGAGTTTGAGAGCTGAGCTGGGCTGAGATTTCAACCATGAATACTAAATTTGACCCAGATCCTTTCAAAGATCTGAACAAAGCCATCCCAAATTCTTGAGTAGTGGAGAGTAGCCAAGGATTCGATTTAACAGACTTAGGTTGGTCTAAATGGCACAAGTACAAACTTCAGACCTCTATTAGTGTTGAACCTCACAAATCAACATGATAGCAAGGAGTTTGTTCCCTTGTTGTAACAATATGCTCTGGAAATAATTTGATGCCTGAATCCAATCCCCAACGTATGTTTACCATTTCATTATAATGGCTAATTTTCTCTGCGATGGACAATCTTACCACAGAGTGTTGCTGAATGTAGACACTTAGGGAGCTATTAGATGACATTTGTATATTCCAGAGAGCATGTCAGGCCTGTCCCCTATCCAGCTGGTAAACTACTCTTCCTATTTTCTAATCTCAGTACAGGCCTTCCATTACTGTGTCTGAAGTATGTATTAGTCTTACTTTATGAAGTACTAGAGGATACTAATTGCAAAGGGAGAAAAATATGCTATGTAAAGAGTAATAATAGTCAAGGCTGGTGGATATAGTACCTGAAATGTTAAATAAAAGCTGTTACATGTTTATAGTGAACAGTATTTATCCATTGCTACTTGTTTTGGGCATTGAGTGTTGAGTGTCAACCAAATAATCTGGTTGGGAGATGGAGACATAAAGCTCTTTTGGCTGAACATGCTAGTTTATTATGGTAATTCTGCAGTTTCTCTGTAATCTCACAAGTTACCAGCGTTGATTGAATACAATTTCATGTTGTGCCACTATGTTGAATGACCTCTTAATTCTCGGGATTCTGAGCCCATGCCACAACCACTTTAGAATCAGAATCAGGTTTAATATCACTGACATACGTCAAGAAATTTGTTGTTATGTGGCAGCAGTACATTGCAATATATAATAATAAAAACTGTTAGTTACAGTAAGAAGTATATTAAATAAGTAATACAAAAAGAGGGGAAAAAGTAGTGAGGTAGTATTCATGGGTTCATTGTACATTCAGAAATCTGATGGCAGGGGGAAAGAAGCTGTTCCTGAATCGTTGGGTGTGTGCTTTCAGGCTCCTGTACCTCCTTCTTGATGGTAGCAATGAGAAGAAGGCATGTCTTGGTTGATGGGAGTTCTTAATTATGGATGCCACCTTCTTGAAGCATTGCTCCTTGAAGTTACCGTGGATGTTGTGGAGGTAACTGCCCATGATGGAGCTAACTGAGTTTAGAGCTTTCTGCAGCTTATTTTGACCCTTCCAAATCAGACACTGATGCAGCTAGCAGAAATGCTCTCCATGGTACATCTGCAGAAATTTACCGGTGTGTTTGATGACATACCAAATCTCCTTAAAATCCTAATGAAACATAGCTGGTGCTGTGGCTTCTTTTTAACTCCATCGATATTTTGGACCCAGGATAGATCCTCAGAGATGTTGACAGCCAGGAACTTGAAATTACTCACTCTTTCTACTCCTGATCCTGCTATGAGGACTGGTGTGTGTTCTTACCCTTTCTGAAAACCACAATCAATTCTTTGGTCTCACTGAAATGGAGTGCAAATTTGTTGCTGCGAGACCGTCTTGCTCCTGTATGCCTCCTTGTCATCACCTGAAATTCTGCCAATGACATTACTTAACAATGATTTCCATCTTTCAAATGAGTTAACAGAGACTCATTGTCAACAGAATCCAGTGGGAGAAATTTTTCTGTAGCCACTATTGGAGAAATACTATTCCAAATGTCTTTCATTTGGAATCAAAATGAAGGCATGTACCGTATGTTATCAGTGTTGTAACTCACAGATGTTTAATTACACCATCTCACATACTTAGTATCGGGTAATCACAGAACACAATTGCTGAAGACCATTCCTGTGCTGTGCACCTGTTGTCTAATTAAAATTGAAACTTATATATATTAAAATAACTATTAAGAACTATTAAGAAGTCATTGCAGAGATATCCCTGTTTAAGTTATTTTTTCTTTTTGTGGTGTCAGTGCCTAGCATCTCCAGGTTAACAATAGTTTTATGAATCAATAATTGTCAGCTGTTACAGTTCAAAAATTAAATATATTTAAGGTTATTATATAAAGCAGATCACATTTCAGAATATTATGTTAATAATATAAATCTATCCAAGAATTTTCTCTCCGGACAAATGGGGAATTATCATTCCTTTGATTATATTGAATAGCCTCTCTGTTGTAGGTGTACAATGGGTTTTGCATTCATGAATGGAATATTTCAAGTGGATATTCAGAGTCAAATCCCAATTTAACTTAAGTTGTTTCAAAGCCAAAGAGTTTTAGAGACATTGCCCCTAGCACAGAACCTTTCTCTGTAACTTTATATGAACACTTTCTCTGTAACAGTAATACTTTTTTCTGCATTGTGTTATTGTTTTCCCTTGTACTACTTCAATGCACCAGGACAAGATGGTACTTTTGTACAATGCTCCTTCAATCGACATCTTCTGGATAGATCATGAAACCATATACTTCACTTCCTTTTGTCTTTACATTTGTTTTTCAACTTGAATGTGATCCTGGAGCCTGAGTTGGAACTTGAAGATCATTCAGGTGTTTCAGTGCTCTGCAGTCTCTGAGAGGATTCCGGAAAGCAGAGGTAGTGTGCGTGGACCTCACTCCATTTCACTGATTAAAGCTTCCATCGTTCACTGATTAAAATGACAAGGGAGATCGAAACATCTAGACGAATGTGGAAGGTGAGCACTGGCTGTCTGCTTTTTGATTGCTGGGGTATTGCTCTGCTATGGAGAGGGGAGACTGGCTTTTGATCGTTGGGAGATCGTTCTGCCACCAGAAAGGGGAGACTGTCTTTTGATCACTGGGGGATCACTCTGCAATCGGAGAGGGGAGAGGATGCTACTCTGTCCAGGAAATGTTACCCAGGTTTTCTGTGTTTTGGGTATGGACTTGGACTATAGACTTCTTTTCAGCCTTACATTTTTTTATATTCTGTGTTTTTTGCCAGATCTTTCTCATCTTTTGTGTGTGGTGGAGGGGGATTTGGGTGTCAATATGTCTGTTCCATTTGGTATTTTTTTGTTTGGGAAGGGGGGATTGGAGTGGGGTCTGTTGATGATCTTGCTGCTGGTCTTTTGCTTCTTGGTTTCGTGGCTATCTGGAGAAGTCTCAGAGTTGTATACTTTGATAATAAATGAACCTTTGAATCCTTTGAAATTGATCCTTGTGAATGGTATGCTGGGGCTTACTTGTTAGTTCTCTTGTTTCAGATTCAGGAATTACTGGATTGAAATTCCAGAGACAAAATGATTAAAAGTATTCAAAAAGTATTCATTGTAGCTTTGCCTCCTAGCTTTGGCTCCTTTGAAATTCTGTCAGGTGTTCTAGAGGCAAGACCTGAAGACTGTGCTGCTGAGGCCTACTCACTGCTGAGACCGCTATTTAATGTTTCATTTTTAATATGTATTTTAAAAATCTATTGATACTCAAATCTAGTGATATCAGCGGATCCTGGACTGCAGAGACAGGTTGCAAGTGCAGTTTCTCTTTAAGAAAACAGAAGCTGGGCAGGTGTACTGGACTACAGGTTTGACCTAAAAACAGAGGACTTAGACCCCGACTCTCGACTATCCTGCTGGTGAATGTACATTCTCTGGAAGACAAAACTGATAACCTCAGAGCAAGATTACAGTACCAGAAGTCATCAGAGACTGCTGTGTACTTTGCTTCAAAGCAACATGGCTCACAGCCACCATTTTGGATATATGCTGCTGCCCCATGGCTTCACCCTTCTCCTCAAAGCCAAAAAAGCTCAGTCTTTTAAAGGTAGAGGAAGTGGAGTGGGATTTATGATTAACTCATTTTGTTGCACAGACCTGATGGTCCTTTCTCAATCTTGCCCACCAGATCTGGAACATCTAGTGATCACATGTTGTCCATCTTATCTTCCAAGGGAGCTTTTCACCATCATCTTGGAAGCAGCGTACATTCCACCTCAGGCCAACATCAGGCAAGCACTGGAGGAGCTGAGCACGGTAATCAGCAGTCATGGAACAACGTACCCTGATGCCTTCCCTATCATTATGGGGGTTTTCAACCAGGCCAGTTTGAAGAAATCTATGAACAACCACCACCAACTTATCACCTGTGGAACCAGAGGAGTCAGCATACTTGACCACTGTCATACCACCATGCTTACCGAGACATCCCATCACCACAGTTTGGAAAGTCCAATCACCTGTCTGTACTTCTACTCCCAGCCTATAGGCAGTGATAGCACCAGTGGTGAGGACCAAGGGAGGTGGAGGAGTGTTTACAGGACTGCTTTGAGTAGTTGGACTGGACGATATTCAGGGATTCATCTTTAAATTCAAATGAATTCACCTTAGTTGGCACTGACTTCATCAAGACCTGCGTGGATGAGTGTGAGCCTTCGAGAACATACTGGATATACTCAAACCAAAAGCCATGGATGAACAAGGAGATTTGTAGTCTGCTGAGGGCTAGATCTGAGACCTTCAAGACTGGTGCTACAGAACTATACAAGTCTGGGTATGATCTATGGACGGCTACTTTAAGAGATTAAAATTAGAGATGGAATTAGATGCACATCAGCTCTGGCGGGGTTTGCAGGCCATTACTTCCTACAAAGCAGAACCTAAATTCATGAATGGCTGTGAGAGCTCAACACCTTTTATGCACGCTTTGAAAGGGAGAATAAAACTACACTGGTATGAATCTCTGCAGCGCCTGGTGACCCTGTGACCTCTGTCTCATAGGCTGAAGTCAGAATACATTTCAAGTGGGTGAACCCTCTCAGGGCTTCAGACCCTGATGTTGTACCTGGTAGGGCACTGAAATCCTGTGCCAACCAACTGGCGGGAGTGTTCAAGGATATCATCAATCCCTCACTGCTTTAAAAGTGTGACGATCATGCCAGCGCCCAAGAAGAGCAAGGTGAGCTGTCTTAATGACTATCACCCAGTTTACTCACATCTACTATGGTGAAGGGCTTTGAGGGTCATGGCCACAGTTGACTCCTGCCTAAGCAAGCACCTGGACTCACTGCAATTTGCCAGTCGCCACAGTAGGTCTACAGCGGATGCAAGTTCACTAGCTCTCCACTCAGACTTGGATCATCAGGACAGTAGCAACATGTTATGTCAGGCTGTGGTTTGTTGACTGTAGCTCACCGTTCAACACAATCATACCCTTAGTACTAATCAGCAAGCTCCAAAACCTCAGCCTCTTTACCTCCCTCTGCATCTGGATCCTCGATTTCATCACTAGGAATCCACAGTCTGAGTGGATTGGAAATAATCTTCTCCTGACTGGCAATCAACATTCACACACCTCAAGGATGTGTGTTTAAGCCCACTGCTGTTCTCTCTCTACACCCACCACTGTGTGGCTAAACACAGCTCAAATGCCATCTAGAAGTTGAGTCTGTGTCACAACAACAACCTTGCACTCAACATCAGTAAGACCAAGGAATTGGTTATGGACTTCAGGAAGGGGAAGTCAAGGGAACACACACTAGTCCTCAACAAGGGATCAGCAGTGGAAAGAGTGAGCTGTTTCAAGTTCCTTAATGTCAATATCCCTGAAGATCTAACCTGGGCCCAACATATTGATGCAATTACAAAGAAGGCATAACAGCAGCTATATTTCATTAGGAGTTTAAGGAGACTTGCTATGTCAACCAAAGATGCTCTAAATTTCTACAGATGAACCACGGAGAGCATTCTAACTGTTTGCATCACCTTCTGCTACAAAGGGGGCACTGCACAGGATCGGAAAAGGCTGAAGAAAGTTGAAAACTCAGCCAGCTCCATTATGGACTCTAGTCTCATAATGGACACCTTCAAAAGTTAATGCCTCAAAAAGATGACATCCATCATTAAGGACCCCCATGATCCAGGACATGCCCCTTTCTCAGAGCTACCATCAAGGAAGAGGTATAGCGGCTGCAAAACACACAGTCAACATTTTATAAACTGCTCCTTCCCTTCTATCATCAGCTTTCTGAATGAGCAATGAATCCATTAACACCACCTCACAATTTTTTGTTCTCTTTTAATGTAATTTTTATATATACTTATTGTAATTTATAGGTTTTTGTTACACATTGCAGTGTACACCTGCTGCAAGATAACAAATTTCACAACATATGCCGGTGATATTAAATCTGACTCTAATTCTGATTCTGAGCTCAAGAGTGCAGAAGGAAAGCACGATAATTCTGCTCATCTGACCCAGACTGCAGGCAGTGACTGCTCAGCTTCAAGAAGTTCTCATCCGGAGTGTGGTTATTATCATAATTCATCAGTCACAGCCAGGAACGCTCACTAGTGCCTCTACTGCCTCAGAGGGCTAAAAACATTTGCCATGTCCCCTTTCACAGGCATCAGTTTTTATCGATGCACCATAGAAAACATTCTGTCTGGATGAGCTCAGTAAAGCAGTCAACATAATCAAACCCTCCACCCAACTCAGGCGTTCTCCCTCCTCCCCTCGTACGATACGATAGACACTTAACCTCACAGTGTATCTTGTTATCAACTTGTGCCTTATTGTCAACCTGCACAAAACTTTATTCTGCATTCTGTAATTGTTTTCCCATCTGCTTCCTCAATGCACTATTGTAATGAAATAATCTGTGTGAACAATATACAAGACAAGTTTTTCACTGTACCTCAGAACATGTGAAATAAATAAACTAAATTACCGATTTACCAGAGACAAATGTTCAAAAAGCCTGCACTGTAATGGTGACCAAAGTATTTTGAAAGCACTTCCTTGGTTATGAAGCACTTTGAGATGTCTTCAGTTTGTTAAATGCGCTACGTTTCCAAATTTTGTGTCTTCAGATATTTTGGAGAGTTTGTTTGAATTAAACCCTTTTCAAAAAGGGCTTATATCAAAACTTTATAATATAATTATGAAGATACGTTCAGTGCCCCTTGATAAGACCAAAAAGGATTGGGAAAGAGAGCTCAATCTTATTATTCCTATTGAGAATTGGGATAGAATTCTTCAATTAGTTAATACATCATCTATATGTGCCAAACATTCATTAATACAATTTAAGGTTGTACATAGGGCCCATATGTCCAAGGATAAATTAGCTCATTTTTATTCTTAGATAAACCCTATTTGTGACAGATGTCAATTGGAAATCGTGTCTTTAACTCATATGTTTTGGTCATGTCCGCTTTTGAAAAAATATTGGAAAGATATTTTTGATATTATCTCTGCAGTACTGAACATCGATTTACAACCCCATCCTATTACCACAATTTTTGGTTTACTGATGATGGACTCACTTCATTTATCTCCTTCCGCCTGTCGAATGATTGCTTTTCTCACTTTGATGGCTAGAAGATCTATTTTGCTGAATTGGAAGGAAATTAATCCTCCCACTGTATTTCATTGGCTTTCTCAAACTATGTTATGTTTAAATTTAGAAAAAATTAGAAGTGGTGTATTTGATATTTCTATTAAATTTGAAAAGATATGGAGACCATTTATTCAATATTTTCATTTGATGTAATACGACCCTGTTCCAAGCTTATTGGTTTTTTCAGCTTTAATCGTATTTATGCTGAGAGGATCGGAGTTGACGACATTGATGTTTATGTATTCTTGTGAGATATTATAAACAGCCCTTTTTTTTCTCTTTTTTTAGTTTTTCTTTTTTTTCTCTCTTTTTGCTTCCTTTTTTTTCCTTAGATACTAGATTAGTGGGTTAGTTAACTTTGCATATATATATTTTTTTCTTTTTTTATATTATATATTATGAAATATCTAGATTTACCTTGTTCATATATATACTATATGGTTCATGTTTCGGGAAAACTTATTTATACTGTATTCATTGCTTATGTATTCCTTCATGTGTAATGGGAATTTGTATGTTTGTAATCCCTTTATTAATATATCAATTGTATTTTGTTCATAATATTATTAATACTAATAAAAAGATTGAAAAAGAAAGAAAGTTTGTTAAATGCGTTTTGTAAAGACAAATGCTCGTTTATTTCTGATGTGACAGACTTCGTTCTGGGATGAATCTGATTTTCAGTAAGTATTCCTGGTTCACATTCAATCCTGCTGTCATGGGCAACAATTCCAAGGTATAAATGTCCTAAAAATTATCAATGAATTCTTCTCAGGCTTCCAGCTGGATACAGGTATCAATGACGAACTCAGCCATCTTCATCAGGGATGATGTCTGGGTATGTCTAGTCCAGTGGTATTTATACCCCAGCTGTCCATCCCTCCTGATTGGTCAGTCCTCATCCAATCAGTCTTCCGCAGTCCCACCTTGTTTACAATCAAATTCCAGTTCATTCTTAGAGAGAGACCTTCGTGTTTGTCACAATTCTTTTCCTCTAGTTTTATTTCAATGCTTCCTTGACCAGACAGTCCCAAAAGCCATTGACACGGCACAGTAGTTTTGTGCTGTCGAAGTCAGTCCTATGGCCATTGCGAATGCAATGTTCTGCACCGCCGATTTCTGCAGGTAACCCAAGCAGATACACCTCCTGTGCTCCTTGGTACAGGTTTCCACCAGGCATCCCACCTGGCCGATATACACTGCTCCGCATTCACAGGGAATCCTGTAAACACCAACCGACCTGAGTCCCAGGTCATCTGTGACCCACATAAGCTGTGGTTTGAGCTTTCTTATGGGCTTGTGGATGGTATTAATCCGGTATTTCTCAGGATCCTGGTGATCCTTCCAGAAACCATGGAAATATAGGGAAGACAGGCGGTAGTGATGGGCTCCTCCTCGTTGTTAGATTTCCTGGCTTTTCTGTCTGCCCTTTTAAGGGCTCAGTTGATTTCCTTCACCTTGTAGCCATCCTGTAGGAATGTTGTGTGTAATCATCCTATTTCCTCGTGGAGATTCTCTGGATCTGAAATCAGGGGGTTGGAGGACGGGGGGTAGAAATACCACCAGACTAGACTGTCCGGGCATCATCCCTGATGAAAATGGCAGTTTGTCATCAAAAGATTGGTTAAAATCAATACCTGTATCTGGCTGGAAGCCTAAGAAGACTCTATTCATCAGCAAACTTGTTTATGGAGTTGGAGCTGTACTTAGCCACAGGGTCATTGGTGTAAAGAGAGTAGAGCAGGGGGTAAATACACATCCCTGTGGTGCTCCTGAGCTGATGGAGATTGTGGAAGAGTTGTTTTTGCCAATCCAGACTGACTGGGGTCTACAGGAGTCTACACATGTCACTTTAATTCTCTGACCTATTCTCATTCCAGGTTCCTCGATGTTGTTATAGCTGGGGGTGGTAATGGCGATAAGTCCATGGCATGCATCTCAAGTAGAAGTCCAGCTCCTGACCTTCATATGTGGGTTAACTATGAAGCCCAGCGGAACCATTTCTACTGATAGGAGAAGAGGTAAAGATGGGTTACTGGCGACGCAAAACCAGCTGTTTCACGCAGATTGGGCTTATCAGTTCATCTAGTAGGAAAACTCTGATGTCAAACTATGCTGCCTTGTGGCTATACACACTCATGGGTAAACCCTGGGGAAAAATCACGAGATGGAATCCCTAAAGCAGGGATTCAACACTGTTTGGCAACTCTTGCGATGCTGCTGGTGCCAAATTGTATCGGTCTCTGCCGTTCCTTTGGATTCATTATCAGTATGTACTGCAGCATAGGCAACAGCTTGCTCTCCATTTCGTACTGCCCTGGCTTGTGTATTGAACGTAGACAGCTCGGACTCCTCAACATCCAAGGTCAACCTTACAGCTCCTGTACCTTGTTCCTGATACCAGCAGGAAGATTACTTTGCAAATCAGTTGTCACAACGATACACATAAAATACAGGCTGTCCCTGAGTTACGAACGTCCGACTTACGAACAACTCGTACTTACGAACCGAGGAAGGAGAACACCGTCCGCCATTTTAAGTCGGATCATGATGCCGTCCGCCATTTTAAGTCATTGCCGTTGACACTGTGTATTTGGCTTAAATTTTTCTTAGCAAGATTCACCCTGCCTCCTCCTTTTCCAGTCAGCACCACCCCCACTTGTCCCATTTAACCTGTCTCAGTGCGGTGGACTTTAGGACCCGGGGAGCTCACTGCTGCTGAATCCGCAGTGTTTCTGTTCTGTTGGCAGAAAACAATCACGATTGAAAATAAAGTGGAAATAATAAAGCGATCGGAAAGAGGTGAAACACCATCAGTCACTGGAAAAGCGTTAGGCTACAGTCAGTCAACGATCAGAACAATTTTAAAGGATAAAGTGAGAATAATGGAGCATGTGAAAGGCCCTGGCCCGATGAAAGCTGCAATTATTACTAAGCAACGCAGTGGTTTAATTATTGAAATACATACATTTTTTAAGTGCTTTATATGCATAGAAAGGTAAATATATATACTAAGACAAACATTTGACTAACTGACGCTAAATAATGCCGGATGTACCTGTTCTGACTTACGTACAAATCTGACTTAAAAATGGACTCAGAAACGGAACTCGCTTGTAACCCGGGGATTGCCTGTCCTGGAGGAACTCAGTAGGCCAGGCAGCATCCTTGGAAAAGAGTTAAACAGTTGGCATTTCTGGCCAAACCCCTTCATCAGAACTGAAGTCCTAATGATGCTTGATTTCTCCAGCGTCAAGGAGAACACAACATACAAAATTGAAAAATGTACAAGTGAGTTGCTGTATCACTTGGAAGGACTGTTTGTAGCTTTAACCTCTGGGAAATGAGGAGATAAGAGGGCAGATAAAGCACCTCATGAGATCACATAGAAAAATATTATAAAAAGGAAATGGGTGTGATATTGGAATAATATACATATTATTGATATTAAGACATCTCAGTAAGTACACCTAACATAGCTTATATATCTTTCGTCTGCTTAACAAGGGCACAGAAATATTGTCAGTTGTCAAATATATGTGCATAAGACTCAGGCACAGTGGCCAGTGTGTGATTTATGGTTAAATTAAAACTTTTATTTTACCAACTTATCCCTTTATTTATTGACAGGTGACTGATTGCTCATACCTTAATATATTTGCATGGCTTGTGATGCTTCCCACTTTCAATGTGCTCTTACTTTGTGCATATTTATTAACTGATGATGATAAATCTTAAAAAGAGCTGCAAACTATTTTTAGTGTTGGGAAATGTATGGGAATACATTGGGAATACAGTGTTGGAAAATGTATGATAATACATTTTGGTAAAGGAACAATGTTGCGGACCATTATCTAGATGGGGAGAAGGCTCAAACATCAGAGGTGCAGAGGGACTTAGGAGTCCTCGTGTAAGACTTCCAGAAGATTAATTTACAGGTCGAGTCTATGGTAAAGAAGGCAAATGCAATGTTGGCATTTATTTCAAGGGGAATAGAATATGAAAGCAAGGAGATAATGCTGACATTTATCAGACACTAGTCTGGCTGCACTTGGAGTATTGTCAACGGTTTTGGGCCCCATATCTCAGAAAGGATGTGTTGTCATTGGAGATGGTCCAGAGGAGGTTCACGAGGATTATTTTGGGAATGAAGGGGTTAACTTATGAGGAGTGTTTGGCATCTTTGGGCCTGTACTCAGTGGAATTTAGAAGAATGTTGGGGGGGGGGGGGGGGGGGAGTACGAATCTCATTGAAACCTACCGAATGTTGAAAGGACTAAACAGGGCGGATGTGGAGAGGATGTTTCCTATGGTGAGCATATCCAGAACAAAAGGCCAGGGGCCCTAAATTGAGGGACAACCCTTTGGAACAGAGGAATTATTTTAACCAGAGAGTAGTAAATTTGTGGAATGCTCTGCCACAGACTGGGGTGGAAGCCAAGTCTGTGAGTCTATTTAAGGCAGAAGTTCATAGTTTCCTGATCGGTCAAGGCGTCAAAGGATACGGTGAGAAGACAGGTCTGTGGGGTTGAGTGGGATCCGGGATCAGCCATGATGGAATGGCGGAGCATACTGAATGGGCTGAATGGCCTAATTCTGCTCCTATTTCTTATGATCTTAACTGTTTCTAATTGACATATTATCTGTATTGGATTATCACCAGAAGATAACACTTTATATTGAGAATCTTGAAATGTTGCTCTAGGGGTTTGTTCTCTCTTCTTGTGGCCAATGTACTGGGCAGCAGAGGAGCTAGGATGTAGTTCTGAATCAATCCACATGAAAGGTTTCTGATAAGTTACGTGGCAGCAGATAGTAGGTTTGAGCGGGAATTGCGGGGGGGGGGGGGAGGTGTTGGTGGTTAATATGAGTTGGGGATCCTGAATAAAAGCAAATGATTTGGAGAGCTGCTCGGAGTGTAATCTCGCACAGCCAGTCGTAGATAACAATGTTTTTCAGCACTTCTACATACACTGTGGTTCATAAGGAGGAAAAATTTCACATTAGACCAAAATAATTTTAAGTACATTTATTGGACGCTGAGGAGAGCTACAGGAAAATAGAGGTTGTTTAGGGATAGGATAGAGAATTGGCTTATGCATTTAACATAAATAAATATGCTTGAGGATAAAGAGCAGGCACAGTAATTACAGTGTAACTGAGAAAGTGCTGACAAAGGTGGAACTTCAGGTCAGGTCTAACAGCGGACAGATAGCCGAGTGGAACTAAAGAGGAAAGACAATTAATGGTTACTTCCTGGACATTTCTTCTACTGAGAAAGGGCAGGTGCAAGAATCGAACTAACTCAGCAAAGCTGTGCTCCTCCACTGTGAGGGAGAGGCCTGTCAGCCTCCTCTGTCTGGGCTCACAAGGAAGATTCCTCGCTTAGGGCAAGCATGTTTGTGGAACTTGAACCTCAGTGAAGGGAAATCATTGGAAGAAACCCCACCTTCATAACTGTGTTTCATTTCTCCAGTGTAGAGTGGACCACATAGGAGAATTAAAGAAGACGCTCGTTCAATTGAAAACACCGTTTGGAGCTTTGGAGGGAATTCACCAATTTATTACATCAGATCAATGGGCCACAAACACAAAATAAAACTCATCTCTCCTGGATTAAAAATGTATTTATTGGTGGGTGCTGGGATGAGAGAATTTTTGTAGGAGTTCTCCCACTCAACTACCCTAACAATTTTACCTTATTATTCTTCTTCAAACTTATCACTAAGCCTGCCTCAGCTGAATGGGAAAACACTAAAGAAAATTCCCCGGGTGAGTATCCAATGAGTCACTGTTTGTTTATTTTAGCCTTGCTTGACCTTGACTTGGGCATGGCCGTACATACATGATGAAAATGCAGCTTAAAATGTTTGCATACAGCTGCTGCTAAACACACACCAATTCCAAGGTCTCTTCTTCAAAGCCGTGCAGTGACTAAATTGTGGTCTTCATTATTGACACTGCCAGGTTTAACGGGGCGGGGGAGGGGTGGCAATTCATTTAACAGGATTCCCATAAACCAGTACAGTGAATATATAAAAAAATGACTGAATAGCCGGCCAGGGAGATGCACTGGTATTTATCCTTGTGCCACAATGAAGGAGACTTACCTAACCAACTGTTTTAATCTTCTCAATCTGCTACAATCGAAGCTGTCTAAACTATATTTATTGTTCATAGTATATCATTTGCTGGTTTTATTGGGTTTTCTTCCCCCCAACAAGCCTTCTTTCTCTTGATCTTTATTTTGAAACTGCTGTTTCTGAAGTAATTGTATCAGATAATTCTACCAGGCCTCAGAATTCTGCAATACACCCTAACACATTCTTTTTAAATCTTTGTTTTGCTGTGGGGATTTCTGGCACTCAAGAGCATAGTGGGTGGTTAATTATGTAGCACATTAAATGGAACTAGGTTGCCATGTACATTAATCTGCACACAAAATTCATGCTGATTGCTCATTGCCATAACACCCCATTTCAGCTTGATCTAACTGTATATTGCTTTCATGGATCACTACAGGGACTAATTTTTGTGAGCGGCTGACCCTAGTCCAAGCTGGATATTGCTGATTGAAGCCACTATTAAAGGCAAGGTGCTTGAATCTGGAACTAAAGGCTTGTGACAGTAACACTGGATTTTCTGACACCTCATTGGGCAAGGAAGAGGCAGGTCCTCTGCTTAAAGAGAGTTTAGGAAGCCTGTCGGTCATGCATAACGGATGAGAAAGGACAAATGTCAAGGTCAGTGACGAGAGCAGCACAGCATATGGATGCAATGTTGCAAGCAGTGCAAGAATCAAAGTCAGTGAATACAGATTTAGATGTTATCTCCCAACAACACCACATTCTGCTCAATGCACCATTTCCCATCACTTACCCACTTACAATTCTATCATTCAGGACTCAGGCCCAACGCACCTTCAGACTCATAATCCTGGTCTAGTCCTCAAACTCGCATCTCGCAACTTGTACCTCCCACAACTGCGAAGGGCACAAATCCATAAGACATAGGAGCAGAATTAGGCCATTCAGCCCTTTGATTCATCATGCTGATTTATTTTCCCTCTCAACCACATTCTTCTGCCTTCTCCCCATGACTTTTGGCCCCTCACTAATCAAGAACCCATCAAACTCTGCTTTAAATATACCCAATGACTTGGCCTCCACAGCTGCCTGTGGCCATAGATTCACCACCCGCTGACTAAAGAAATTCCTCCTCATCTCTATTCTAAATCTATGTTCCTGAGGCTGTGCCCTCTGGTCCTAGGCTCCCTCACTACACACAATACTCCAAGTGCGGTCTGACCAATGCCTTATAAAGCCTCAGTGTTACATCTTTGCTTTTATATTCTAGTCCTCAACCTGCAAGTTAACCTTTAGGGAATCCTGCACGAGGGTTCCCAAAAACCCAGGCACTTTGTGCAGCAAACTCTGTTCACTATCTCTTGAAAGAGGAGCACATCAAATGGCAACAGCAGCAAGAAACTTAAGAGGAAAATGTATGACTGCGCAGTCCCACAGCCCCACTGAAAGAGAAGTGCTGACCATAATCAGTAGCGATGACAGACTTTATAACCAGCAGCAAGACAGAGCTGACATTATGCTTGTTTCTTACCCCCATTGTCATATTCTACTTCCCCTTCATTTCACAATCTCTCCTCTCAGCAAGCTGTGAATATATTGGTATAGAGCAATTTTTCCCACTGTCCATTACTGCATTCTCAAAGACCAGATCTCCAACTTGGCTAGCTCAACAGCAGAGATAAAGATGACCTGGTCTTTGCAGCCAACAGCTCGGGTGCTGACAGTGCTTACCTTTGAGGTAGGATCCACACCCATGGAACAGCAGGGCAAGAGTAGGCTATAGCCATTTCTAGGCTGAAGAATAGCTCAGAGGCCAGGTATCTACAGTTGAGCCCTAGTATGGGGTTCTAGACTAGATGAAATGGCAATCTATGGACAGCCACAACCTTGACACTGCGTCTCATCTCTTGCTCTCTTAAATATTAAGTAATGTTAGATAGCCACTGACAATTTCTTTTCTACAGCACCAACAGGAACCACCCAACATCTGATTATTGCCATGACAACCCCATTATCTAACAGCCAATCTCGAGATTTCCTTCGGGATGTGGAAATGGCTCCAGACTGCAAAATCTACTTTTCTCTCTCTCTCTCTCCCCCCCCCCCTCTCTCTCTCTCTCTCTCTCTCTCTCTCTCTCTCCCCCCCCTCCCGCCCTCTCTCTCTCTCTCTCTCTCTCCCCTCTCTCTCTCTCCCTCTCTCTCTCCCTCCCTCTCTCCCTCTCTCTCTCTCCCCCTCTCTCTCTCCCTCTCTCTCTCCCTCCCTCTCTCTCTCTCTCTCTCTCTCTCTCTCTCTCTCTCTCTCTCTCTCTCTCTCTCTCTCTTGCATGATTTTACCACTGCAACTGTCACTGCAGAACCAGAATCATGTTTATCATGACTGACACAGTCACAAAATTCATTGCTTTATTGCAGCAATACAGTGTAATATATAAAACATACAAGTTACAATACAAAATACAAAAAATAAATCAATAGTGCAAAAAGAGAACAAATAGTGAGATAGTGTTCATGGCATCATGGAATGTTCAGAAATCTGATGGTTGAGGGGACGAAACTGTTTCTAAAATGTTGAGTGTATGTCTTCAGGCTCCTGTATCTCCTCCCTGATGAGCATTCTATTAGCTGTTGTATATTTTCCGTCATGGTTGGATGTAGGAATATGGTTTGGAATGCTGATTTGTGTTCAAGAGGGCACCCTGATGATCAGCAACAGCAGGAAGATATGAGAGGAGCTGTCAAAGAGTAAAAATTGGGATTGGGTTCATCGAAGGTGCAGACTGAAATAGTGAGCCTACATATTCAGTGACAATAAGTGTCAGCTATGTGAAAACCCTTATATAAAGTGTTATGGTTTATACAGACAATCTAAAACCTGAGGCATCACAACTTCATCCTCACACTCACATATGTCCAATTTAATGCAATTTAGATGGGAATTATTTCTAACTATTCTGGTCTTCCTTGTTAGTGTTCAAGCATGATCAATTTCTGGGGATGCAATTAACATCCTCCACAGTCAACTCATAGCAATCCTCAGCTGTGAAGAATGGATACTTGGATGTCGTTATGTTTGGATGGCCCAAACCCATTCAGTTGAAAAATAGCCACAATGAACAATGCCAGAGGACGATGAGACACATGAAATACACAATTTTGGGCCCCTGGTAATATGAAGGCATTTCTACCAATAGTTCTAAATTTTATTGTGTCTGGATCTATGCAAAAATCTTTCTGCAGTCAATTCGGTTGGTATTCAGTTATCAGGGAAAAAAAATGATCAAGAAAATGAATGTGTTCTTGTTCCAGCTGACAGTTCTGTGAATAGCTGGAAAGAGATTAAACAGCCAGGGTTATACTGAAATGGATACGAGTCCAGTTTATCTCTGATTTACCAGAGACTATTTATAAAATAGAACATTCTCAATCTGGTCACATTTATAACAGGCATTCTTTGTTGGTACAGTTTTATCATATATTCTATGCAAGAGCCGACCTTTCACACCACAAATAGCAAAGAGCAAGTTCAGTAACAATTGTGCTATAAATAGACACATTCCATCAGTGAAAGGACAATAGAAAACAATTAGAAATGGCTATAGTTATTTGACATGATTTTGTGCAGCTATCAGATTTGCTTTGATTACAGATTCTAGAGTCCATAAGGTTAATTACATGAACTCAGTTTCTATTCTTTTGCAATGATTCATGATAAACTACAATTCATTGGGAACGTCCACCATCGAGTGTTTCACCCATGCAGACCACCTTTATTTCTGAGAGGGGATACTGATTATTGATACCCAAACAGAACTATTAATGGGTCGGGGAGGGGTTGAAATCCCAATAAATTTATTTTCAAAGTACATTAATGTCACCATATACTACCCTGAGATTCATTTTCTTGGGGGCACTTGCAGTAAATACAAAGAAACACAATAAAATCAAAGAGAGATAAACAACCAATGTGAAAAGACAACAAATTGTGCAAATGCAAAATTAGAAAAAAGAACAAAATAATAATAATAATAAATAAGTTATCAATAATTATTGAGAGCAGGGTTTGTAGAGTCCTTGAAAGTGAGACCATAGGTTGTGGAATCAGTTCAGTGGGTTGGGGTGAGTGAAGTTCTCCCTTTTGGTTCAAGAGCCTGATTGCTGACAGGTGATAACTATTGCTGAAGCCAGTGGTGTGAGACCTGAGGATCCTCTACCTCCTTCCTGATGGCAGCAGCAAGAAGGGAGCATGGCCTAGATGATGAATGCTGCCTTCCTATAACAGTGCTCCTTGTAGATGTGCTCAGTTCCGGGAGGGCTATACCTGAGATGGACTGGGCTGTATCCACTACTTTTTGTAGGCTTTCCTGCTCAAGGGGCATTGGCGTTTCCATACTAGGCCATGAAGCAACCAGTCAGTATACTCTACACCACACATCTATAGTTACCATACATTACCTTGAGATTCATTTTCTTGCGAGCATTCACAGGAAAAATAAAGAAATAAAATAGAATCTATCAGAAAGTTATACATAAACAAAGACTGACAAACCCTCAATGTGCAAAAGAAGACAAACGGTGTAAGTTAAAAAATGCTGAGACCATTAGTTGTGGAGTCCTTGAAAGTTGGTCATAGAATCAGTTTGGAGTTGTGTCCAGTGAAGTTGTAATAACTGTTCCTGAAACTGGTGGTGTGGGACCTAAGACCATTGGTAGTAGCGAGAAGAGGGCATTGGCTGGATGGTGAGGGTGTTTGATGATGGATGCTGCTTTCTTGTGGCAGTGCTCTATGTAAGTATATTCAATGGAGGGGAGGGCTTAACCTGTGATGATCTGGGCTGTCCTCACCACTTTCTGTAGTCTTTTCTGTTCCTGGCCATTGGTGTTTCCATACCAGGCCACGATGCAACCAATTAGGATATTCGCCACTGGGCATCTGTAGAAGTTTGTCAAAGTTTTGATGACATGCTGAATCTATGCAAACTTCTAAGAAAGTAGAGGCACTGTCATACCTTCTTTATGAGGGCTTTTACACTCTGGTCCAAGGACAGAGTTCATAGAACACCAATCAGGAACAGAAATTATTTTGATCCTTTCCCCTATGCAGACACCAGAGGCTAATTATACCCTTGTGGGTCATTCAAAGTGGCAGGTACTAGAGGTCAACTCTGACATCTTTATGGTTTATTGGACTCCAGTAGCTCCATTTTGTTAAGGACCTACAATATCAGGCTTCAATTGCACAACTATCTCTGAGCCAGAAGTTCCAGTGACCAGCAAAGCAAAGAATATTGTCCACAAAGATCTAGTGGTGTCTGTGCAAGGCCTGCCCTGTTATGAATGTCTACCATTAACAAATTGCAACTTATGCCCAGCAGCTATGATGACTAAGCAAACAGCCATATCAATGAATTCTTTCAAGCAGCATGCCCAGAAGCAAAAAGTATAATTTTAATGAGTTATCTAAGTTAGAAAAAGGAAGCAAAAGAGTTTCCTTAAACTTGTCCATCATTCATTGAAAATATGCCCTCTTCTACCTCACCCACTCTCATAGGAACGCTGTATCCTCTATTTCTCTTGTTTTCAACATCTACCAGTTTCAGTCTTCAGTACAGTGAGCATGATTAAATATCATCTGGGTTTGAAGATTTGAAAGATCACATTCCTCTGAATGAAGACATTACTTCTCAGCTCACTTTTTAATAGCCAACTCTACCTGAAGCTACATCCTTGGCTCGAGACACTCTACTCTGGAGAAACAATATCTATCCTGTAAATACCCTGGAAATGAAGACTGGAACTTTCACACGTGTCCTGGATCCAGCATGTAATTGCCATTACAACAAAGGTACGGTAGTGCCTCTACTTTGTTGAAGTTTACGCAGATTTTGGCATGATATCTAAAACTTTGACAAATTTCTGTAGATGAGTATACTGACTGGTTGTATCATGGCTTGGTAGAGAAACACCAATGCGCTTGAATGGAAAAGCCTATAATAAGTAGTGGATACAGCCCAGTAAATCACAGGGAAAACAGTAAGACCATAAGAAATTGGAGCAGATTTAGACCATTTGGCCCATTGAATCTGCTCCTTCCTTCCATCATTGCTGACTTGTTATCCATTTCAACCTTATTCTTTGATGCCCTGACAAATCAAGAACCTATCAACCTCCGCTCAATAACTTGGACTTCACAGCCACCGGTGGCAAGGAATATCATATATTTACTGGCGAAAGAAATTCCTCCTCACTCTGCTCTAAATGGACGTCCCTCTGATCTGAGGCTGTGCTCTCTGGTCCTAGACTCAACCACTATAGGAAATATCCTCCTTACATTTACTTTATCCACACCTTTCAATATTTGATAGGTTTCAGTATATAGAAACATAGAAAGCTTACAGCATAATACAGGCCCTTCAACCCACAATACTGTGCCAAACATGTACTTACTTTAGAAATTACCTAGGGTTACCCATTGCCCTCTATTTTTCTAAACTCCATGTACCTATCCAGGAGTCTTTTAAAAGACCCTATTGTATCCACCTCCACCACCACTGCCAGCAGCCCATTCCATGAACTCACCACTCTCTACATAAAAACTTAGCCCTGACATCTCCTCTGTAACTACTTACAAGCACCTTAAACCTGTGTCCTCTTGGCAACCATTTCAGCCCTGGGAAAAAGCCTCTGACTATCCACATGATCAATACCTCTCATCATCTTATACACCTCTATCAGGTCACCTCTCATCCTCTGTCGCTCCAAGAAGAAAAGGCCGAGTTCACTCAACCTATTCTCATAAGGCATGCTCCCCAATTCAGGCACCATCCTTGTAAATTTCCTCTGCACCCTTTCTACAGTTTCCACATCCTTCCTGTAGTGAGGTGAACAGAACTGAGCACAGTACTCCAAGTGGGGTCTGACCAGGGTCCTATATAGATGTAACATTACCTCTCAGCTCTTGAATTCAATCCCATGATTGATGAAGGCCAATACATCTTGAAGGCCTTCTTAACCACACAGTCAACCTGCGCAGCAGCTTTGAGTGTCTTATGGACTCGGACCCCAAGATCCCTCTGATTCTCCACACTTCCAAGAGTCTTACTATTAATACTATATTCTGCCATCGTATTTGACCTATCAAAATGAACCACTTCACACTTATCTGGGTTCAACTCCATCTGCCACTTCTCAGCCCAGTTTTGCATCCTATCGATGTCCCGTTGTAACCTCTGACAGCCCTCCACACTATCCACAACAACCCCAACCTTTGTGTCATCAGCAAATTTACTAACCCATCCCTCCACTTCCTCATCCAGGTCATTTATAAAAATCACGAATTGAAGGGGTCCAGAACAGATCCCTGAGGCACACCACTGTTTACCGACCTCCATGCAGAATATGACCCATCACCACTCTCTGCCTTCTGTGGGCAAGTCAGTTCTGGATCCACAAAGCAATGACCCCTTGGATCCCATGCCTCCTTACTTTCTCAATAAGTCTTGCATGGGGTACCTTATCAAATGCCTTGCTGAAATCCATGTACACTACATCTACTGCTCTTTCTTCATCAAAGTGTTTAGTAACATTCTCAAAAAATTCAATCAGGCTTGTAAGGCACAACCTGCCTTTGACAAAGCCACGCTGACTATTCTTAATCATATTATGCCTCTCTAAATGTTTATAAATCCTGCCTCTCAGGATCTTCTCCATCAACTTACCACCGCTAGTCACTGGCAACAAACCAGAAATGGCCCCCTTTATGACCACACTTGGCCTTCTGCCAATCAGCCAATTTTTTATATATGCTAGTATCTTTCCTGTATTTAGTTAAGTAGCCTCATGTGTGGCACTTTATCAAAGACCTTCAGAAAATCCAAATATACAACATCCTCTGACCCTCCTTTGTCTATCCTGTTTGTTATTTCCACAAAGGATTCCGCCAGATTTGTCAGGCAAGATTTCCCCTTAAGGAAACTATCCCAACTTTTGCCTACTTTAAAATGCATCTCCATGTATCCCAAAACATCTTCCTTAATAATGGACTCCAACATTTTCCCAATCGCTGAAGTTAAGCTAACTGGCTCATAATTTCCTTTCTTCGTCCCTTCCTTAAAGAGTGCGACATTTGCAATTTTCCAGTCCTCTGGACCCATTCCAGAATCGAGTGTTTCTTGAATGATCATAATAATGCCTCCATAATCTCTTCAGCTACCTCTTCCAGAAACCAGAAGTGTAGCCCATCTGGTCCAGGTGACTTATCTACCTTCATACCTTTCACCTTCCCAAGCACCTTCTCCTCAATGATAGCAACAACACTCACCCTCAAATTTCTGACATACTGCTAGTGTCTTCATAGTGAAGACTGACACAAAATATTTATTAAGTTCATCTGCAATTTCTTTGTCCCCCATTACTACCTCTCCAGTGCCATTTTCCAGTAGTCCAATATTCATTCTTGCATCTCGTTTAGACTATATATTTGAAAAGACTTTTGGGATCCTCCTTTATGTTATTGGCTGGCTTCCTTCGTATTTCATCTTTTCTCTCAATATGGCTTTTTATTAGCCGCTTCGTTTTTAAAAGCTTCTCAATCCTCTAACTTCTCACAATGTTTTTTGCTATATTGTATGCCTTCTCCTTTAGTTTTTGACCTGCCTTTTCAGCCATGGTTGCATCATCCTCTCTTCAGAATACAATTTCACTTTTGGGATGTATCTTTGCTGCACCTTCCGAATTTTCCCCAGAAACACCAGCCATTGCTGTTCTGCCATCATCCCTGCTAATGTCCCCTTCCAATCAAATTTGGCCAGCTCCTCTCTCATGCCTCTGAAATTCCCCTTACTCCACTGCTATACTGATACATCTGACTTTATCTTCTCTCTCTCAAACTGTAGTGTGAATTCAGTTGATTTAAGATTACTTCTTCCTGACCTTTCATAAATTACTTTTCCAATTTATAAAGTTTAACAGTGCACAGACTTTTATGTATATTTTTTATCTTCTCTTCTGGTGAATATGTTTTTTTTCTAATTATCCATTGTCATCCATCAGCTTTTTTCTTTGGTAGTTGGTAGGGGGTTGACTTTTTTATATATAAAAAAAATTCTTTTATGATGTATGACCTATCTTTAAATTTTTGATTACAGAGTGGTATACCTTTATGTGTTATGCTATAACATTTTGATCAAATTTATTACAATATATGAATTTCCCCATGGGGATGAATAAAGTATCTATCTATCTATCTACAAGTTATGTTGAGATGTATCTATGTGTTGCACTCTGTAAATCTTTTTTTTCTTCTGAATAAAAATATTGTAAAAAGAAAGATTACTTCTTCCTAAGGGTTCCTTTACCTTATAACATATAACCATATAACAATTACAGCACGGAAACTGGCCATCTCGGCCCTTCTAGTCCGTACCAAATGCTTACTCTCACCTAGTCCCACCTACCTGCACTCAGCCCATAACCCTCCATTCCTTTCCTGTCCATATACCTATCCAATTATTTTTAAATGACAATACCGAACCTGCCTCTACCACTTCCACTGGAAGCTCATTCCACACAGCTACCACTCTCCGAGTAAAGAAGTTCCCCCTCATGTTAGCCCTAAACTTTTGCCGCTTAACTCTCAACTCATGTCCTCTTGTTTGAATCTCTCCTACTCTCAATGGAAAAAGCCTATCCACGTCAACTCTATCTATCCCCCTCATAAATTTTAAATACCTCTATCAAGTCCCCCCTCAACCTTCTACACTCCAAAGAATAAAGATCTAACTTGTTCAACCTTTCTCTGTAACTTAGGTGCTGAAACCCAGGTAACATTCTAGTAAATCTCCTCTGTACTCTCACTATTTTGTTGACTGATGTGGCTGAGAGGATGGTGCAGGAGGGAGGGCTTCAGGTTTGTAGATAATTGGGCTTTGTTCCAGGGAAGGTGGGATCTGTTCCGAACGGACGGTTTACACCTGAACTGGAGCGGTACTAACATTCTTGCAGGGAAGTTTGCTAGTGCTTCTTGGGGGGGTTTAAACTAAATTTGCAGGGGGTGGGGATCCAGAATGTGAGAGAGGATAGCGAGAGGAAGAATAAAGGACAGGTGGGGACTACACGGTTCCGGAATATTAAGTGTGTAGTAGAGAAAGGTGAGGCGGAACAAGTGATAAGGAGGACACATGTACAGAGGGATGGTCTGACGGAACATGGGGTTAAATGTGTTGAAAGAATAAGTAAATATTGTCTATTGTCTATTGACATCTTTCCTATAATTCGGTGACCAGAACTGTACACAATACTCCAAATTTGCCCTCACCAATGCCTTGTACAATTTTACCTTAAGCTCCCAAATCAAATCTGGTTCATTACATAACATCCAATCTAGAATTGCTTTTCCCTTAGTGGTCTCAACCACAAGCTGCTCTGAAGAGCCAACTCATAGGCATTCTATACATTATCTCCCTTGTGATCCAGCACCAACCTAATTTTCCCAGTCTACCTGCATATTGAAATCCCCCATGACTATCATAACATTGTCCTTTTTACATGCCTTTTCTATCTCCTGTTGCAATTTGTGTCCATATCATGGCTGCTATCTAGAGGTCTGGATACTACTCCCATCATAGTCTTCTTACCTCGCAGTTTCTCAACTCTACCCATAAGGATTCTACATCTTCCAACCAGTCAACATTCTGGATTTGAGAACTTCCATCAGGAGCAAACCTGTTTCATTTGTGTTTCCTTGAACACTGCTCAATTCCAATCTCAGGAAAGTATTCCTTGCTGGACCAATTTGAGTCTTCAAGTTCATTTAACACTGAGTTTCAAACTTGTGCACTAAACCGACTGGCACCCAGAATAATACTGCTCGAATGCATTTCACAGAGATAAAATATATTTTTACACAGTCAGACTGGTTTAATCTTAACCCAGGGTACATGTGAAAAAAAACACTATACTGAAAAAAACCTCACTTGATCATGCATTTGACTCAGATTTCATGATAAAGACACCAGTCATTACTTCTTCAGCCCAAGGTTGGTGAATCTGTGGAATTCATTGCCACAAACATCTGTGGAGGCCAGGCCATTGGGTATATTTAAAGTAGAGGTTGATAAATTCTTGTTTAGCAAGGACATCAAAGGATGCAGGGAGAAGGCAGGAGAATGGGGTTGAGAGGGAAAATAAATCAGCCATGATTTAATGGCAGAGGAGAATCGATGGGCCAAATAGCCTAATTCTTAAATAGTCTTATTAATAAGTGTTTCCTGTGGGTAATGTTAATTAGTTCATAAGGTTAGTCCTTTTATGTGTTCTTTAGATTTTGACAAACGATGACATCCAAAATATTAGCCAATTCTTTTCATTCATAGTTTATCTAGTGTATAGTGTTAATGTTTACATCTATGTCATACAACCCTCACTTGATGCTCCAATCATCTACTTATCACCTAGCTTAGTAATTTGATACACAAAGTGGCATTTATACAAGCCCTGTACCTGTATCTTTGCTTTAGTAAAACATCCTGTTCTACTGCAGGCTAAATCAACTTGTTTTCCACACATGTAGTATTTTTCTGGTACTGTTTTATCTTGTGCTGATTCTACTATTTCTACTTGTTGAACTTTGCCATGTAAAACATTTCATCAGTACATTTGCCAAGCCAAATAAAGTCAGTCATGCATAGCAAATCCTGTTAAATGGGATGTTTATGGGCCTCTGGTGATCATAGGATTATAGTGAACCATGAATTTCCATTTTAATTTGTCAGCATGAATTAATTATGTTAATTCTAGAGGTATTTTATATTAGCTTTTGCTATGGAAAGAGTGCCTTGAAGATTGTTCCTAATTTGATGTTCATCTTGAAGAACAGATTTTTCTAAACGTTCTATAGTACCAATGATCAATGAAGAATTCCTTCCCTAAGCAAGAAGACTATGATCCTATATTAATTAGACAACTAATATTGTTCAAGAAAGGGGAAGAGGATAATTCTGGAAATGGTAGACTAGTGAGTCTGGGAGAGGATTCTGAGAGATAGAATTTATGAGCATAGTCTGATTGTCTGCATGGCTCTGTGAGGAACCGGTTGTGCCTCACAAGTCTGATTGTCTTCTTCGATGGGGTGACAAAACAAATGAGTGAAGGCAGAGTGATAGGACGCGGTGTACAGGGTTCTCCATGGTGGGCTCTGTCAGAATGTTAGGAGGCATGGAATCCAGGGAACATTGCCTGCATGGATTCAGCATTGGCTTGCCCAAAGAAGGCAAAGTGTGGTGGTAGGTGGAATGTATTCTGCCTGGAGGTCCCTGACTAATGATGCTCTGTGTGGATCAGTTCTGGGACCCCTGCTCTTATGATTTTTTAAAAATGACTTGGATGGGGAAGTGGAAGGGCTGGTAGTAAGTTTGCAGATAAGACAAAGGTTGATGGAATTGTGGATGGTGTTGAAGTTTGTTATAGGTTTCAAAGTTACATTGAAAGGAGGCAGAATTGGGCTGAGAAGTGACAGATGGAGTTCAATTCAGAAAAGTGTGAAGAGATACACCTTGGAAAGTTGAACTTGAAGGCAGAATACAAGGTTAATGGTGGAGTTCTTTTCAGTGTGGAGGAACAGCGAGATCCTGGGGTCCAAGTTCATAGATCCCTCAAAGATGCCGCACGAGTTAACAGGGTGGTTAAAAAGACATATGTTGTGTTAGCCTTTGTTAGTCGGGACTGAGTTTAGGAATGTTGCAGCTCTATAAAACTTCGGTTAGACCACACTTGGAATATTATGTTCAGTTCTAGTCCCCTCATTATAGGAAGAATGTGGAAGCTTTAGAGAAAGTGCAGAGGAGACTTGCCAGGATGCTGCCTGGTTAGGGATCATGTCTTGTGGGGACAGGTTAAGTGAGCTCGGGCTTTTCTTTCTGGATGGAAGGAGGATGAGTGGTGACTTGATGGAGGTGTAGAACATGATAAGAAGCATAGATAGAATGGACAGCCAGTGTCTTTTATCCAGAGCAGCAATGGCGAATATGGAAGGAATAACTTTAAAGTTATTGGAAGAAAGTATAGTGGGGTTGGCAGAGGTACATGGAACACACTGCCAGGGTTGGTGATAGAGGCAGATACATTAGGGACATTTAAGAGACTCTTAGATAGACACTTGGATGAAAGAAAAATGGAGGGCTGTGAAGGAATGGAAGGGTTAGATTGATCTTGGAGTAGGTTAAAAGATCTATACTATGCTGTAATGTTCTATGTTTTATATTCAACTGTAGAAAAACAACAGGAAACCATTATAAAACACTAGCAAATCTGCCTGAAGGCTTAATGTATATCTTACTCAGCATTTGAGTTCAAAATTTATCTTCCAAGGGAATCTGGGAGGTTACAATCCTAGAAAATGTGTTTTTGATACTTTATCTAGCATATTTTAATTTACAGTGTTGTTCTTTTTCAGATAAAAGGAGGAAACATTTCTTGAATTTAATTGAAAGCTTCTAGCTACTCGCCAATTTGTTATTTTTTTTTAACATGATTCTCCCAAATGAAGCAGATAATCTTTTACCGAAATAGAAGCAAAGCTTTGATGAGTTTTATTTTCAACATACCTCGTGGCAAATTGGGGGAATGAATTGACCTGTAGGATTAAAGAAATATTGTAGTTCAAGCTCTCATGTGAAAAGTTAGGACTTTTAAAGTATCTTCCAAATGTTGCAAGAACTCTTCTGTGCCACGTGATAATGTATTTTATGGAATCATAGATCTGCTACCTTGGAAAATGGATTTTTTTGTTAATTTTAGAATCTTTCATGGTTCATGTTGCATATTATTTGAATTAATATTTGGGTGGTGTTCAAAAGACTAGCATATCCTGGCTTGCTCTTCATTAGGTGGTCCATCCCCTCCAGCATTTATCTGAACACTATTATTCTATTCCTTACAAGCTTAATTCACAGAGATTTTATCTATTTCTATGTCCTTTTATATCTCTTTCAACTTCCTACCAGCTTCAGTGCGACATTTTTCCTCCTTGACTCAATCGGCCACATCCTGCTCTCTTTTTGCCCTCAAACCATTTCATCCCATCACAAACTAAAACTGCCATTCTTCTTTACCTCTTGAAGCTGTTGTTCTCTTAAATATTTCCCCATTTACCCTTCTTCCCCTTATTTTAATGTTCTATGCTCAGTCAATTAACCTTAGGATGTGCTCTCCCCTTATTACTACCATCAGAGAGGAGGTACAGGAGCCTAAAGACACATTCAATGTTTTAGGAACAGCTTCTATCCCTTTGACATCAGATTTCGAAATGGAGAATGAGACAACCCATTAACACTATCACATTATTTTTCTCTCTTTTACAACTACTTACTTATTTTATATATATTTCTTATTGTAGTTTTTATGTATTACAGTGTATTGCTGCTGCAAAGCAACAAATTTCACCACATACAGTATGTTAGTGATATTAAACTGGATTTTGATAACTGATTTAATATTGTCTTTTTTCTGCTCTCCATAAATGCTGACATTATCTTTGTCCTTTTTCATATTTTCTCCTCTCATCATTAGCATTCTCTTTACCCTCACTATCATTTCCCCTTCCCTTCTTCAGATAAATGCCTGGGATTCTCCATATTTGCAGTACTCCAGCAATCATCTGCTCTAAACTCATAGAAATAAGTTTCCACTTACACTAAAACACAACTAATATGGATTAAAGTATTTCAGCAAATTACTTTAATGCACTAGAAAATATAATCCATTAATGTATGATACTTCCTGAACTTAGGTGAAGTGTTCAGCAGCTGCAATCTTCACTTCTGCTCTTGATATTACAGCCAGCTATATGAAAATATCTATGGATGACGTTAACAAGGCAGCTAATGAATAGTAAATGGATGGTGAATTATTGTCAACTTCATAAATATGAAAATTCATCACTTTGCACAGATTCTCCTGATGTATTGAAAATAAACCATATGCTTCAAATTTTGTTTACGACGTGTTATATATATATATTATATATATAGAATGAAAAATTAGTTCTTCCACACAAATTTAAATTTGCTGTTCTAGTCATTTTCTTATTTCTGTTTTTTAAGTTTTTACCATCAGATTTCCTTCTGATGGTGTTTAATTGTTTTGTGAATTCCCTTGGCATCATCATTTTTTAATCTTTGACTTTGATTTTGACCTTTTTCTTGGCTTTGTTTTGTATCAATTCCAATATTAGACCTTCCAATTGAGATAATAGATATATCACTGAACTGGAAATCGGAGAGCCCACGCTTGCATCTAAAAATGTGCAGTGTGAGGCAGGGATGAAGTGTCAAGACAGCACTAAAACCACTGCTGAGTAAAGAAGATAATGTGAGGCAGGATAGAGAGAAAGAGAAGAACTGGGTAAAAAAAAAATGCAAGACTGAAAATATTGAACTGTAATACAGTGGCATATAAATTTTGATGTAGCAGCAGGGTTTATTGTTGAATTTATACTTGCTTCCATTTTAGAAGTTATGCAGATTAGAACCAGTTAAATGGAGTAAAACCTCCTGTGAGCCATCATGGTTTTGCCAATGAAGGATGGCATCAAACAGAGATCACACCTTTTCTGCAGTTAGCAGTGTCAGACTAAAAGCTTTTGCTAGTGAGGAGGGGTGGGAGCAGGTGAGAGGAGGGGTAGGTATATGAAGGAGCAATAGGGAAGTTGCCTTTCACTTCCACTTCGATTAACAAAAAGGAAACGTTGGAAACATTTAGGAATACATCTCAGATATATTTTCACAAACATGCCTTTTGTAGGAAAATGTAGGCAAATTGGAACAAATATTTATTTAAAAAATGTAGCAGCATTAAATAATAGGCCACCTGGGCATTTAAAACAATTTTAATCACACTCTTTTTCCTGGTTTACCCATTTCTCCCCTTTCAGTTCAAAAAGCACACACACAATGTTGGTTTTGTCCTGACTTAACTATACCAGCAACATCTGGTAAAATTATTTTTGTTCTATGAATCAAATTACAAATTTGACTGAACACTTCTGTTGCAACAGAATATCAAATAGAAAATGCACCTGAATATAACTTCAATGGTTACTTTACCATCTGCTTAGAAGGGTGTCAAAATTACTTAGAGGTCTCATAGCTTAAGTCAACTCCAGATATTTCACTCAATGCAAAAAATTCTGTTCTCACTTTATTGGTGGTACCATTGATAATAATTAGCCTAGGGTTTACTCTGACAAAGTCTCCATCCCAGTGGACATGCAGAGCTGCAAGTTCCAATCATACAACTCATTCTAAGATTGGAATGAACATTTCAGCAATCATGCTTAAGTATTCAAGTGAGTCATTTGGGAAGCCCTGCTTTATAACCACAAATAAACAGCTATAAAACCACACATAACTTCAGTGTATGAGCTGCAGTCAAACTCTATGGTTGTAATTTTAATAAGTGCTTCTATGAGTTGCAATGATACACCAAATTCCACCTAAGTAATTTAGAATGCATAAAATCTACATAACTTGTGCATTAAATTTCAAAGCAGCAGGGGGTTTATTTTCCCTTGAAAATAGGAGTAGAGAGGGTGTGATGGTTGGGCTCTATGCCTGGATTGATACAGTATCACTAAAGTAATGAGCTATGAATTTCTGCTGAATGAAATAAAACCAGAAACTGCCACAAAGCATTCAGTAGGTTGGGCAGCATCTGCAGAGATAGAAACAGAGTCAGTGGTTCAAGTCATTGCCCCTTCGTACTTAAAAGCCGAGTGCACTTGTAACAACTTTTTTTCAGAGGGACAAGGAGTGATGAGCAGTGCATGGAGGGTGCAAAGGGGAGGATAGGGTGACTGCAGTGTGATGGTGTAGTGTTGGCTGATAGAGATGTTCCAAATTTAAAGAGGGAAAACACAGGCAGGATAGACAATAGAGAGTCAGTGGATGTTTTTTACTTGGATTTCCAGAAGGCCTTTGACAAGGTGCCGCACATAACGCTGCTAAACAGGATAGGAGCCCACGGTATAAGAGGGAAGATACTAACATGGATAGAAGATTGACAGGCTGGCTGGAAGCAAAGCGTGGGAATAAAGGGGGCATTTCTGGTTGGCTGCCTGTGACTACTGGTGTTCCACAGGGGTCGGTGTTGGGACCGCTTCTTTTCATGTTATATGCCGACTGTTTGGATGACAGAATTGATGGCATTCTGGCCAAGTGTGCAGATGACACAAAGATAGGTGGAGGGGCAGGTAGTGCTGAGGAAGAAGGGAGTTTGCAGAAGGACAGATTAGGAGAATGGGCAAAGAAGTGGCAGATAGAATACAGTGTAAGGAAGCGCGTGTTCATGCACTTCAGTAGGAATAATAAAGGTATAGACTATTTTCTAAAAGGGGAGGAAATTCAGAAACCAGAGGTGCAAAGAGACTTGGGAGTGCAGGATCCTCCAAACGTTAATTTGCAGGTTCAGTCGGTGGTAAAGAAGGGAAATGCAATGTTAGCATTCATTTAAATACATAAATACAAAAAAAGAGAAGAGGAGGAATTTCTTTAGCCAGATGTGAATCTGTGGAATTCATAGCCACAGACAGCTGTGGAGGCCAAATCATTGGGTATACTGTATTTAAAGCAGATGGTGATAGATTCTTGATTGGTCAGGCTGTCAAAAGTTATGGGGAAAAGGCAGGGGACTGGGGTTGAGAGGGATAATAAATCAGCCAAGATGAAGTAGCAGACCAGAATAAATGGGCTGAATGGCCTAATTCTGCTCCTATGTCTTGTGGTCTTACGACTTATACATATTGACCAGATCATAATCTATAAATATGCCACAATGGCACTACAAATTTTACAGTTTCTTTGGGCATTTAGCTGCAGGTTCCAAATTTGCAGCTCAGACAAATTCCAAAAGACTCTGGCTTAAAATAGTACTATAATATTTCAAAGAAAAAAATACTGAACTCGGCATTAATTAGATTGTAAATTGCAAGTAAATTAACTAATGTAGCGAGAGCATCCAGGTCCATTTCCACTGAAAGCAAAGATTTTTTTTTAATCCCTGATTAAAACCCACTGCTTTGCACTTCCTCTGTTAAATTGCTAGCATGCAACGACAGTTCCATGCATTCCGAGAGGGTATGGAATACTTCTGGCATTGTCATATACCCACCGGGCCTCCCAATGTATGCAGTTTGAATTTGGGCATGACATTTTTCCAGAAGCTCTTTTTGCAAATGCATTTTCCCCTTTGCTGGAATCAAAACCATCCTTTGGACTTGATGTTGGATTCTTATTTTCATGTGAGGTTCCCAGCTCGCTCATTTTCACTTTCTGACATCCGTTCTCATTGCCGGTGTAAAAGCTGCATTCATGAGTAACCTTGTTTTTAAGCAGCTGAGCAAACTCAGGAACTACAGAGTAGCTAAATTACTGTACTTCTGAAGATCTGTGTGAACTCATTTGGCAAACCCATGCAAACAGTTGTTTTAGTCAAGGAAGAGTCAATCATATGACTTGGCAGTTGACGAGATTGTAACTTTAAAAGCCAATAATGCCTTTAACAGCTGACGATAAGTGCACTGCACCCTCTATTTACCTGCCGTGTTCTATACTTCAATTTTTTTTATTCTCAATTATTAACTGTGACTTCCCCTTCAGAGCTGAGCTGTTGAACCATTGGTATGACCTGGCATTTTTGTGGTGTGATCTGAAGTCTCGAAGGTGCAGGATGGTTGGAGTGTGGTGTGTATGGGCCAAATCAAGGCGACAGGGCCTCGGCCTGAGAGTGGGGAATAAGTCAATGTTTGGCCTTGCTGGAGCAGACTCGAGGGCATTTTGATACGGTAGAACTGAGGCAAGGCAAGGTAGATTTGAGGCTGCATGGCCCAGGCCTGAGAGTGAGGTTTGATCGATTCAGATGCCAGGCCTGAGAACGTATGAAAGTGGTGGGGCCTGGGTTCAAGAACGAGGAATGACCCAAGGCTTGGATAATTTAAGTGCCAGGGCAGATGGAAAAAGTCCAGAGGTGAGGGGCAGCCAGTTCTGTGAGCTAACTGTTCTGTGAGGTTTACTCACATCTGCGGTGAACTTAGGCTGTGGCCTGCAACTAATGGGCTCTTGGACTAGCCGCAGTGCTGACTGGCTTCATGGCTGTGGACCCACGTTCGTGAACTTCAGTTCTGTGTTAGTCGCTTACTTTTATTGTTTGCACGATTCGTGTTTTTTTTCTGCATCTTGGGTGTTTAATGGTCTTTTTTTAATGGGCTCTATTGGTTTTCTTTTTTTTTGTAGCTACCTGTAAGGAGACGAATCTCAAGGTTGTATATACCGGTAGTATGAGGGGTGATTGATAAGTTCATGGCCTAAGGTAGACGGCGTCAATTTTAGAAAACCTAGCACATTTACTTTTCAACATAGTCCCCTCCTACATTTACACACTCAGTCCAGCGGTCATCGAGCATATGGATCGCTTCTTTGTAGAAGTGGTGCACAGGAGGGGTGATTGATAAGTTTGTGACCTAAGGTAGAAGGAGATGAGTTATTAACTTCACACTTTCTGCATTATCACGCAAAGAGTTAAACTGCACGTGCATGTAACGAGAGCTGTATAACTCATCTCCTTCTACCTTAGGCCACAAACTTATCAATCACCCCATGCTGTGAACCACTTCTGGAGGTCCAAGATGCCGACTTCTACAAAGAAGGATCCGTATGCTGCACGACCGCTGGACTAAGTGTGTAAATGTAGGAGGGGACTATGTTGAAAAGTAAATGTGCTAGGATTTCTAAAATTGAATCCTTCTACCTTGGGCCACGAACTTATCAATCACCCCTCGTATACATACTTTGATAATTAATGTACTTTGTACTGACAACCACAATTGTAGCTTTTCTCTGGCTTGTATCTAACCATGTTGCAAAGTTAATGAGAAGCAGAAGACACTGTTCACCCGATGGAAACCAGATTGAAAGTATGTGAGAAGGCTAAAGGAAGATTGATGTGTTTAAAGCAAACAGCTTTTAGGCAGATAAATAAAGAAGAACTGTATCTGATGGTTGGCGTGTCAATAATCAGAGAGCTCAACTTTAATGTGATTCGTAGAAGTACCAGGCATAAGCTGGAGATGAATCTTTTTATTACGGGGACAGACTATCTGCTACCTGGAATCACTGGCTGGCTGCCCTTTCCCATTAATTTTCTTCCAGCGAGCTTCTGGCTCTCTGCTGGGAGCTCTGTTCCCAGTTCCCACCATCACAATCATTTACAAATTAAAAGAAAAGTTAAATAAATTTAAATAATTGGAATGAAACTGAAGTAGGAAATAAACATTAAAAAATGAGAAACATTTAAATTACTGTACCCTTCATTTGACTGCTGTTTTCTCCCATTAAGTCAGTCGTACCAGGTTCAACCTGGTCAAACTCAGTAGGTTGCTTTCCTCAAGGCCAGGAAGCCTACTGTCCCATCTGTAGCTACTTTATTGGGTACAGGAGAGGAACCCGGTGTGGTCTTCCGCTGCTGTAGCCCATCCACTTCAAGATTCAACGTGTCGTGCGTTCAGAGATGCTCTTCTGCACACCACTCTTGTAACGTGTGCTTATTTGAGTTGCTGTCGGCTTCCTGTCAGCTTGAACCAGTCTGGCTATTCTCCTCTCACCTCTCTCATTAACAGGGCATTTTTTGCCCATAGATTTCTCGCTCACTAGATTTTTTTTTTGTTCTTGAACCATTCTCTGTAAGCGCAATAAAATCCCAGGGAATCAGCAGTTTCTGAGATACTCAAACCACCCAGTCAGGCACCAACAATCATTCCACGGTCAAAGTCACTTAGATTACGTTTCTTCTCCATTCTGTTTTTTTTCTGAATAACAACCAAACCTCTTGACCACGTCTGCATACTTTTATGCATTGAATTGCTGTCACGTATTTGGCTGATTAGATCCTTGCGTTAATGAGCAGGTGTGTCTAATGAAGTGGTCACTGAGTGTATATCCCAGTGGTACAAACATTGTACCTTCCAATTTCACATATCCCTTACTCCCTGTGCCCCCTCTCAGTGTTTCTCTCCCTCTAATCGACTAAGGTCCTTTTTTCTATATCCCCCCAGCCCCTGGAGTTCTGTTCCTCTTCCCTTCTGTACCATACACCTACCACTCACTCACTTTTCCCACAGGGTCTTCTATCCCCTCCTCCATCTTGCTCCATTTGGAGATATGTCCTCGCTTATCTGGTTCCATGGCACCTTCCTTGCTTATCCGAGTAAATCACACAAAATGCTGGAGGAATTCAGCAGGTCATGCAGCATCTATGGAAAGGAAGAAGAGTCAATGATTGAAACATCGACAATTTCTTTCTTTCCGTAAAAGCTGCCTGGCCTGCTGAGGTCCTCCAGCATTTTGTGTGTGTTACTCTGGATCACCAGTATCTAAAAAAACTCTCTTGTGTTTAATTTTCAGAGTTCAGCAATTGCACCTCTTTTGCCTCTACTTATCAACCACCCCTCCTCAGGCTACCTCCTTCTGCCCTTCTTTTTCCTTTCTACTCTGATTCCACCTATGACCTCTAGCCTCGTTTTTCCAATTCCACCTCCCTCCATTATACTTGACACTCTGAGTCCTGCAGGGTCAGGACCCGAAGCACAACCATTCCTTTACCTTCACAGATGCTGAACGGCACAATGAGTGTCTCCAGCCATTGTTTCTCAATCCAGATTCCTCATCTACTCTAGGGACTTGAACATACAACCTAGGCTGTAGCATGTGCATATTAGATTAGATTAGATTCAACTTTATTGTCATTGTGCCGAGTACAGATACAAAGCCAATGAAATGCAGTTAGCATCTAACCAGAAATGCAAAGAATAGTGTTATTTACAAAATAACTGCAAATAAAAAGTAAGTGCTACAGCACACAAATATAAAAGTACTGAGACAGTACAATATGGGTGCAATACTGCTTATCGCTGTGATGTGAGGTTCAGCAGGGTCACAGCCTCAGGGAAGAAGCTCTTCCTGTGCCTGCTGGTGCGGGAGCGGAGGCTCCTGTAGTGTCTACTGGATGGGAGGAGAGTAAAAAGTCCATGGTTAGGATGAGATGCATCCTTGATAATGCTTTTCGCCCTGCCCAGGCAGCGTTTATGGTAAATGTTCTCAATGGTGAGCAATTGGGTGCTGATAATCCACTGGGCAGTTTTCACCACACGCTGGAGTGCTTTGCTATCCAATACAGGGCAATTGCCATACCACACTGAGATGTGGTTGGTGAGTATGCTCTCAATGGTACAGCGGTAAAAGTCCGTCAGTATCCTGGGACAGAGGTGAGCTTTCCTGATGCTCCGCAGGAAATAAAGGCGCTGTTGCACCTTTTTGATCAGGATGGAGGAGTTCAGGGACCAGGTGAGATCCTCGGAAATGTGGACACCAAGGAATTTGAAGCTTGATACATGCTCCACTACAGCTCCATTGATGTAGATGGGGATGTGAGTGTGGCTTCTAGTGTGCAAAGCTGTTACACGATTGGAGATACCACCATATCCAGATACTTGCTGAAACCAAGACCTTGTCTGACCTCTGAACTGGAAGTAATTCCATGTTACTGGTTTGAAGGAGGATGATACCCACAATTTTACTCTACTAGTTAACCCTCAAAGCCAGTAATTAATGTTCGTCATTTTAGTACTGTTTCTGGGCTGTTGCTATGTACAAATTGGCTGTTGTATTCCCTATATCATGGCAGTAAGTACATCCTAATTAGTAATTAATTGCTATAAAACCCCTCAGGACATGCTGAATGCAAAAAGGGTCATGTGTAAATGTGAGTTGTTTCTTTATATCTGAGATGCTGTTGTGGGTTGTTACTGCTTTCGGCAGTGAAATTTAACTTACAGCTTTAAGGAAATTAAAACACCAATTTTCTGACAGGAATTCCTTTTGCCCTAACAGCTTCTTTATTTATCTGCCAACTTAATTTTTTTTTATCATTTTGGCCAAAAATACTGGTTGCAATTTGCTTCAACGGTGTGGACTAGAATTTTGATGATACAGTGTGGTTTTGTTCAGCTCAAGCCATTTGAAAATAAGCTTATTTCTCGAGTGGAATACAATTGCAATTAATTCTAGTTGAACTCACCAAGCACTTACGCTCACAAATAACTCTCGTGACACTGTGCACAGGGTGACATCATTCCTTGTGTAAAACTTGTTTGGAATGTTGCTGAGGAAGTTGAATCACATTGTTCCAAGTCAGCCCCAAAGACTGTGCACACTCAAGCTCTGCAGCTTCTACAGCAGTGCTGTTTATAGGGGCGGGCAGTGGGGGGGTGGGGGGGGGGGGATAGCAGAGAGAAGAACAATTAGTCCAGCCCTGTGAGCCCAACTGAACTGGGATCATTTATAGGCCTACCACCTTCCTGACTCAGCTACTAGTACCAGCCCCTCTATGTCCGTCTTGCTATCCCAGAAAATGGTGTGGTGAATCTTTGCACTTGCTCCATGACCCCGAATATTCTTCCAGAGGTAACCTTACCACAATTCCCTACAATCACAGTAAGATCTTTTTATTCCTGTAGTCCTTAGTCTTGACCCTTAGTACTTTAGTATTTTTGTCAATTTTTTGTGTCTTCTGTGAAAAGAAAGTATTTCATTTTTTTCTACTGTTTCCTTATATGTAATTATAAATACTCCTGAATCTGTTTGTATTGGACCGATATTTGCTCTTTTCCTTCTTACATGCCAATAGACCATACGTTTCGCGCCAGTTTACTTCCGTATTCTGTCTTCTCCTTCTTTGTCCATTCATTGGCCCTCCTTCGCTATTATTTGCAATGCAGTCCTCAGACTTCCTGCTACTTCCAGTAGTATTAAACATCTTTGTTTGATTTAAATGCTACCTTTAGTTTCTCCGGTCGTCTACTGACAGGCCACTTTTCCTGTTGGGTTCATTCTTTTTGCAAATCATGTTTCTTTATATACTACTGGCGAAAATGGGAGAAAACCGGTGAGAAACATTAATTAGACTAATGGTGTGCAAGCAAAGACAAAAGCTATAAGTTATTAAGCAGGACACGTATTCACTTTTGAAACGAATGACATTAGAAATTACTTCTGTGATGTTCGAAATAGACATTTTGTACATTCCAGCTTGCTATCTGAACAAAGGCCATTTAAAATAAACAGGTTAATATCTCCATTATAATAGCAGAGAGAAGAATGTGCCATGAATATGCTGAACATTTTTCCACTAATCTTCCTCTCCAGTACTTCTAGTCCCATTAGTCTTTTGATCTTCCATTGACTCAAAGAGAAATCTATTTGACTGAGCAATTATCCAAATTCTTTTAATCAAAAGCAGCATATATGGGGAATGTGCAACAATTCAACACCATCTGGAGAGAATAGGTCGATTAACAACACAATTGGAAATAAACATTTTCAAACAAGACCACTTCTTTTCCCGTCTCTACACCTTGTGGCACATTGGGCAGCGAGCTGGCTGTTTCTTTAGCACTTTGTCTGTTTCTCATGAGGCTGAGTTGCTAGCTCAATGCTCAACCCAGCACAGATGGAAAGCGTGCAAGACGCCAGCTGGATTCGAACCTGGGACCACTCACCTCGACGTCCAATGCGGATGCCACTTCACCGCCAGCCATAAACAAGCCCAATGCAGGAAGGTAAAAGGCAAACTCTGTTGTGCTAATTAATTGCAAAGCTGCATTTGAAAACATTACAAGGGATGCAAAGATATGTTGATCGACATACTGTGGTTGTGACATGTGCATCTAGAGTAGCGATTGCACAAAATGATCCAATTTAACTCCTGGGTCAGTATTAAATGGAAATAACCACTTTGCTCTATATGGAGCAAAGGTTCACAATCCATGGTGTGAGCAAGTGAGCTGTGGTCCCATCATTTTAAAGATTCTACCTGTAAAAGTAATAGGCACTATTTTGTATCCTTTAACCTCACTGTAACTTGATAAAGTACCAGGGCAATTTATATATCCCTGAAGCACTGCTGAGATTTCCAAATCATTTTGACCCCTGATCATAATTATCAGGTTTAAACAAGTGGCCTTCCATTAAATCGGAGTGAATCATAGTTAACTCTCTTACAGGGTGATTGTGTCCTTATTCCCCAGATGAAAGATCTGAAATGTTTGCAACAAGAATTGATTTTCCTTTCTGTTTTAGTTTTTAGCAAGATGTTGAAGTTTTAAATTCCTTGATTTAATGCTTAAGGAAATAGTAAATTCCATCTTCTGTAATTTATTTTGGCAGCGTTACAGAAATATCGGCATGCGCACGGCTCAGTCTTTCCCTGCGTTCTAACATTTCCTAATAAGATAGAAGTATTCTCCCTTTTATCAAACCTTTCCAATTCACAACATTTTCCTAGAGACATATTTCAATTCCTGCAGCTGCTGCAGCTATCAGCACACGCCACTGATCAAAGTCTCCAGGCCTCTGACATCACATTTCAGACATTACTAAAAGTCACGGATGATCACACATTCTCCTATACAATGGCAATAATTCATATCACCTCGAGTGACAGCTGATGTCACTTTCAGGAATGGTTGTACTGGGGGATTGACTGGTTGGAGCCTTTAAACAGCCCTATATGTGCATTGCTGCCAACCCCCCGAAGCAAAGAAACAGCAGTAAAGTCCAGACCGAAATCCAATTCACATCAACACTTGAGATTGCTATTCACTTGCCAAGATTTGCCTTAATTCCCTTAAATCTGTTCCTCATTATCTTCCTCACAACCCAGATCTGTCTCATCATCTCTGACATTATTCTTTGCAAGTTTGATGTACTCTGATATCCCTTTTGAAGGGAACAGCGGCCTATCTTCAGGCTGTAGAAAGGCATTCCATCATATTCATTCAGATGCTGCCCCGGATTTCTTCTGGTCCTGTAGAAATACTGATCTTAGCATTAAATTGTACACAGTGATTAGATTTAGAATATTGTACTCAGCTTGTCAGCTTGTTGAAAACAAAGCACTGCATCAGACATTCAGAATTACAGGGCTGAGGCTTAATAAGGTGTTGGTCAGGTCACACACAGAGTAGTTTTGGGGCCCATATCTAAGAAAGGATCTGCTGGAATTGGAGAGTGTCCAGAGGAGGTTCACGAGAAAGATCCCAAGAATGAAAGGGTTAACGTACGAGGAGCATTTGCTAGGTTGGGGGCATGTACCCGCTGGAGTTCAGAAGAATGAGGGGGGATCTCACTGAAATCTATTGAATATTGAAAAGCTGAGATGGAGTGGACATGGAGAGGATGTTCCCTATAAGTGGTGGAGTCTAGGACCAGAGACTAACCCCTGAATAAAAGGAGGTCCCTTTAGAATAGGGGTGTCATGGTGGCATAATGGTTATAGTAACACTATTACAACTCGGGGTGTTCCAGGGTTCAGAGTTCAATTCCAGCACCATCTGTAAGTTCTCCCTGTGAACTGCATGGGGTTTCTTCCACAGTCCAAAACCATACCGGTTAGTAGGCTAACTATTCATTGTAAATTGTCCTGTGATTAGGCTTTGGTTAAATAGGTGGGTTGCTAGATGGTGTGGCTTATTTGGCTGGAAGGACCTGTTCATACTGTATCAGTAAATAAATAAATATATAAACAAAGATGAGGAGGAATTTCTTTAGCCAGAAGCTGAAAATCTGAGGAATTAATTGCCATAGACGACTGTGGAGTCCCAGTCATTAGGCATATCTACGAGGGGTGATTGATAAGTTCATGGCCTAGGGTAGAAGGAGTCAATTTTAGAAAACCCAGCACATTTACTTTTCAACATAGTCCCCTCCTACATTTACACACTTAGTCCAGTGGTCGTGGAGCATACGGATCTTGGACGTCCAGAAAGTGTCCACAGATGGGTGATTAATAAGTTTGTGGCCTCAGGTAGAAGGAGATGGTCTTTGAGTCATTATGCAGAAAGTTTGAAGTTAATAACTCATCTCCTTCTACCTTAGGCCACGAACTTATCAATCATCCCGATGAGTTATTAACTGATGAGTTATTAACTTCAAACTTTCTGCATAATCACTCAAAGAGTTGAACTGCATGTGCATGTAACGAGAGCTGTATATCTCATCTCCTTCTACCTTAGGCCACGAAATTATAAATCACCCCTCGTAAAGCAGAGGTTGATAGGTTCTTGATTAGTAAGGGTGACAAAGGTTATGGGGAGAAGGCAGGAGATCAGAGTTGAGAGGAGTAATAAATCAGCCAAGTTGGAACGGCAGAGCAGACTTGATGGACTGAATGGCCTATTCCTGCTCCTATTTGTTATGGGAAATGTAAGACCAAAATACTTGGAAGTTTTCATTAATATAAAATATATCTGAAGATATTATATAGTCCGTTGAGCAATAAATTAGACAGACAGAATTTTTTTCAGATAGCTCAATGAATAATCATCTCATGATTAGCCCCTAATATCCAAGGGAATACTACTGTTTTTCAGTGAGTATTGCGTCTAATTTACCAGTCCCAGTTGCTTGTAGTTGGCACATAATGACTTCCACTTTCATTGCAATATTCCAGATGTTATAGTGTATATGTAGACAGTAAATGATATTTATTGAAAGACAGTCGAAATATACTCACAGAACAACAGCAGTCAAACGCACACTCTTAGCCAAAGTGAGATTAATAGATAAGAGTGCCCATATTGTGAGTCGAGAGAACATGGTCATCAGTTGCATCCTTGTTTCTTGTATTTCCAAGGAAGTATACCAGCTGGCTCTGGCTTCTCCTTCTCGTTGTTCAGTGCTCCAACTTCTTCCAAAATTAACTGGAATGATCTCAGTGTGTAAATTGCATATAACCTCCCATTTCCCTTTAGCATTTTCACCTCCTTTAGTGCTGCGGGTGGTTCCTCACAGCGTTGCAGTCTCACTTTGCTCTCTCTTCAAGTATGAGCTGCTGGTGGATCATTTGATGTTACTCTGCATCACAATGAAATCTGACCCATTCAGCTACCTCTGCAACGGAGTGCACTATATGGCAACCTGCAATGGAAATGAGGCCTGATTAGTTTTCTGTCAACAGCTAAAAACATTCGCTGCCTTGTGGTGCATCGTGCAGCAACCTTGCCTTTTTCTTTAGCATTTGTCTCTTTTTCACAAGGCCCAGTTGCAAGCCCAATGCTCAACCAGCACGGATGGAAAGCGTGCAAGGAGCCAGCCGGATTCAAACCCAGGACCACGAAGTCCGGTTACCACCGGCTGGCACTTTTAGGAGGGTAGGTGCAGTCAATGGCTGCCTGCTTTCATAGGCAACCTGTAATTCCGGAAAATTCTAACACCAAATACACTACATCGTCCTCAGTGAATTGTTATTTCTGTAAATGTATTGCCGAGGTGATCTTACTAATGTTACAGCAAGCTACACATATGGAGACATAACAGAAATATATGGCTGTTACTAGACAAGATTGTGTGGTGAGGAAGTTGAGAATCAAAATGACCTTGACCTCACGAGGCAGAGGTCCTGTCTGATGCCTCAGCAATGGGAAACCAAGGCCTGTATATATAATGTTCTTCAAAGAAGTCCAAGAAAGGTGTGGCTCCTGCCCCTAGGTTTTAGATACACCCAGCATGTCCAATCATTAATGCAAGAGTTTTGCAGGTGTTGGAAATCTTGAGCAAAACAAACAAAGTTCTGGAGGAACTCAGAAAGTCAGGCAGCGTCTATGGAGGGGAATAATCAGTCGACTTTTTGGGCTTCATCAGGCTAGTCATTGTCTTCTGAAATGGGGTTCTGCCAGCAGTGTCATCACTAAGATGTTTATTGAATATCGCATCAGCAACATGCTACAGAAAACACTCACTATTATACTCATTACTCAATGTGGATCTCGAAGGTTGAACAGTTCGGGTTCCTGTGTGTCAACATCTCTGAAGATCTATCCTAGGCCTATATCTACCCTCTATTGATACAATTATAAAGAAGGCAAGGCAGTACCTATATTTCATTCGGAGTTTGAGAACAAGTGATATGTCACCAAAGACACTCACAAATTTGTACAGATGTACTGTGGGGAGCTTTCTAACTGGTTGCATCACCGTCTGGTCTAGAGGGACCACTGCACAGAATCGGAAAAAGTTGCATAAAGTTATAAACTCAGCCAGCTTCATCACGAGCATTAGCCTCCCGAGCATCCAGAAAACCTTCAAAAGGCAATCTCTCAAAAAAGTGGCATCCATAATTAAGGACTTCCCATCACCCTGGACACTTCCTCTTCTCATTGCTATCATCAGGGAGGAAGTACAAGAGCCTGAAGACACACACACACTCAACATTTCAGGAACTGCTTCTTCCCCTCTGCCATCAGATTTCTGAATGGACAACAAACCCATGAACGCTTCCTCAGTATTTTCTTTCCCCTTGTTTTTGCATTACTCATGTAATTTATTTTGTATAATTTACATTTTATTACTACATATCACAATGTACTGCGTCTGCATAACTACAAATTTCATGGCATATGCCAATGATATCAAATCTGATTTTAATTCTGATTCTGATTCTGATTGATGTTTGAAGACTTTGCAGTCAATTGTGAATCAAATCAGTCAAGCCTCCCAATGTCAGCAGAGCATCCTCCAAGTGACAATTCATGGCAGAGGTTGATGGATTCTTGATTAGTCAGCACATGAAGGGATATAGGGAGAAGGGAGAAGATTGGGGCTGAGAGGAAAATTGGATTAGCGATGATGAAATGGCAGAGCAGACTCACTGGGCTAAATGCTGTAATTCTGCTCCTATATCTTATGGTCTAATTGTCTTCATTCCCTATTTCCCTGTAATAAACAGCTGATCTCACAAGCACGCAGATCTGCAGACAGTGAACCAGCAGATAATGGGGACGTTGTGTCCATCTCGTTGATATACTTTTAATGAACACTAAAGCCATTTAGCCCATCCAGTCCATACAAGCTCTGAAGGAGAAATCCCAATGACCTCATTCATCTTTCCTTTGTTTCCATTTTCCTCTGCAATATATTCTCTCTCCCATACATGCCCATAAATATCTCTGCTATTATTGAACTAGACACAGTAATTTGCAAAGGCCAACTAACGCATTGCATTTGTTATGAGGAACTACAGAAATAGCAGTGGTCCTTGACCCCAAGATCGATTTTCTGGGCAGTGGTGGCCACTCAAAGCATCTGGTAATGTGGTGTAACCCTCAGGCTCGCCCACTCAGCTAAACTGGGTATTCACGTTTGTGTGGATGCTGTCTAATGTACCCCCAGTTACAAACCCACAACACAAAATATCAGACAGTACACCATATGCAATTAAATGATAGACTTTATGAATCTTAATCAGAATATAGGGTTAGTATGAAAATAAACAAAACAAAAAAGGGCCCAAATTAATGTCCCAGTATCATTTGGAGCTCACTCAGTAGGCGTTCCTCCACCATCGATCTCTGCCAAAGTCGCTGACCCTCGGATCCCAATATACACCCTCCGGTGGTCTACAAACCCTCTCCACACATGTCCTTCCTCTTCCTCTCTCCTCAACGAAAAACCCTACGAAAACCCCGGCTCCCCGACACACAAGAAAGAATAACATTTCTCCCATTGGATAGCCACTGAACTCCAAAGTCCCATTATCTCTAGCCATAACCCAAACGTTGCTGCTACAGAGAAACCATTACTTCAGCTGATAACGTTACAGAGAAGCCATTACAGTGGTCTCCCTGATACAAGAGTTTCATACGTAAGCCATATAAACATGTCGGTGACCATGAGGAAATTCTTCTCCTGAGGTTCAGCCATTAGGTGGTAAAGTTGTCGAGGCAGATTCCATTACAATGTTGAAAACATATCTGGACATGTACATGAAGGGAAAGGTTTAGAAGGAGATGAGCCATTTATTGGGAAGTGGGACTAGCTCAAGTAGTCAACTTGGTCTGCATGGTTGAGTTAGGCCGAAGAGCTTGTTTCCAAGCAGTACAAGTCTATGACTCTATGACACTAATATATTGAGGGAGTGGAAATCTTTTACGTTGATGAAAAGGTCCAGGTTGTTCACAGGAATCCTCATAGAGGGATCAGAGGTGGAGAAAGTGAGCAGCTTCAAGTTCCTGGGTGTCAAGATCTCTGAGAATCTAACCTGGTCCCAACACATTGATGTTGTCAAAAAAAAAGGCAAGACAGCAGCTATACTTCATTAGGAGTTTTAAGCGATTTGGCATGTCAACAAATACACTCAAAAACTTCCATAGTTATACTGTGGAGATCATTCTGACAGGCTACATCACTGTCTGGTATGGAGGGGCTACTGCACAGGACCAAAAGAAGCTGCAGAAAGTTATAAATCTAGTCAGCTCCATCTTGGGTACTAGCCTACAAAGTACCCAAGACATCTTAAGGGAGCGGTGTCTCAGAAAGGCAGTGTCCATTATTAAAGACCTTAAACACCCAAGGCATTTTCTCACTGTTACCATCAGGTAGGAGATACAGAAGCCTGAAGGCACACACTCAGCAATTCAGGAACAGCTTCTTCCCCTCTGCCATCCGATTCCCAAATGGACATTGAAGCTTTGGACACCACCTCACTTTTTTAATATACAATTTTTCTGGTTTTGCACATTTTTAATAATCTATTCAATATACGTAATTGATTTACTTGTTTATTTATTATTATGTTTTATTTTATTTATTATTTTTTTCTCTCTCTCTGCTAGATTATGTATTGCACTGAACTGCTGCTGCTAAGTTAACAAATTTCACGTCACATGCTGGTGATAATAAACCTGATTCTGATTATAGGCAGATGATGCCTGTACCTGTGGAGAGTCAACAATAATGACAAACCCTGATGTCTAATATGCTGTCTAATTCTCTCTCAACTCAAAAAGAAATTGTTTCTCAGCAAATACAGTGCCTGGGTGGTTGTTCATATTAGCATTGATCATCAGATTTGAATATATGGCAAAGATCTTCTCCTGGTCCTTGAAAAGATTCTGTGCTGGAGAAGTTAATAGTCAAAGTGGCCCTGTGCTCCAGAGATGGAGGAGTCCAGGTACAGGAGCCTGACCAAAGATCTTCCCACACACGTATCTCAGGGATGACAGCCTTGAAAACCTGAGGCAACATGTAGGTTGGGCTGTTCCACAACAGGATGGGATGAAAACATGCACTGTGATTCTGATTCTAAGTTATCAAATTTCACATCACATGCCGGTGATGATAAACCTGATTCTGAAGTGATGTCACTGCAAAGATCAGAGCAGTGTTGTGGATTATATTTGGAAGCGCTTGGTCCATTTTTGCAACTAGTTCAATATCTCTCAGAAATTATCTCTGGTATTACCAATGACATTAGTTTTGTTATCAGTGAAATGAAATGTTATGCGATTAGCACCTAAAGAAAACAGCTGCAATACACTTCCTGGTTCTCTAGACTGGTTCATTATAGCCATTACTTTGCCACTATTTTGCTGAGTGAATCCCAGAATATTCTGCCCATTATATTATATTTAAATTATGCCCCTCTGATAACAATAGGACAAGTGGGACAGGATGGATATGGAAAGAATTAGTGGTTGCTGTTTGAAAATTAGGAGACCTCCATTTATGACGCAGGCCAATGTTTTTATTTAAAAAAGGATCTGCCATTTAATTTAGCGATGAGGCTTTTCTTTTCTTTCAGTGGTTGGAATGCAATTCCTCAAAAGGTAATGGAAGGAAAGTTGGAATATTTTAAAGGCAAAAGTAGATAAGTTCTTAATAAACAAGGGAGTGAAATGTTACTGTAGGTAGATGGGAATGTGGCTATAATATCAGCCATGAACTTACTGAATGGCAAAGTTGACTGAAGGGGCTCAGTATGAACCTTGTTCATTCATACGTTTGTTAATCGATACATGTTTGGTTCTGGTCATGCATACACCTGTTATGTTTTGTAACTTCAAAACATTAAATTAATTCAAAGGAAGACATGGGAGTCTGGGAAATGGATCTAACTTTGTCTTTCCTTTAAGCAAGGCGCGCACATTTCACATGGTAGTATGATGATATATGCAATTAATGTATTTTACATTAAACCATAATGAATTATTTAAACAAACAAGAATGCTTAATTAACACACACACACAATATTGCGCAAATACCACTGAAATAATAAATACACATTTCTCTCTGCTTAGCTATAAACTCCAACTTAGTAGAGAATGCATCTCAATTATATACACAGTACACTATATATAATACAACTACTATATAGACATCCACAGTATATTGGATCTTCCATAGTAAATTTTAAATTGTTTCATTCAGGTTTAAAGGTTTAGTTGCTGTGGAGGATTTCTTAACTCTTGTGGGATAATGTCTTTTCTGACAAGAATGTCACTTCATCAGAAGAAGCGTGGCCAACCATTTTAATTCCACTTCCCTTTCCCATTCAGATATATCTATCCATGGCCTCCTCAACTGTTGTGATGAGGCCACACTTAGGTTGGAGGAACAACACCTTATATTCCACCTGGATAGCCTGAACATCAATTTCTTGAACTTCCGGTAATACCACTCCTTCACCTTTCCCCATCCCCTTTTCCCTCTCTCACCTTATCTCCTTGCCCACCCATTTCCTCCCTCTGGTGCTCCTCCTCCCTTTTATTTCTTCCATGGCCTTCTGTCCTCTCCAATCAGACACCCTTCTCCAGCCCTGTATCTCTTTCAGCAATCAACTTCCCAGCTCTTTACTTCATCCCTCCCCCTCCTGGTTTCACCTATCGCCTATGTTTTTCTCTGCCCTCCCCCAACTTTTAAATCTACTCATTTTTTTCTCCAGTCCTGCCGAAGGGTGTCGGCCTGAACATTGACTAAACTTTTTTCCCCATAGAAGCTGCCTGGCCTGCTGAGTTCCTCCAGCATTTTATATGTGCGGCAAGGAGGTCACACTGCTTGGCAGGTAAAATTTGTGGCTGTGAAACAATCTCAGGTTCCGGGGCGTCCTCTGTGGCGGTTGTAGGAGTTCACTCTGAGACTGCAAGAAGTGGTTCTGACAGCTCTGGACCTTGCTTCTCCTTTTCTTTCTCTCTGGATTTACTTTGATCTCTTTCTTTTTCTTTTTCACATCCCTTCTGTCTTCAACACAATTCTCTTTCTTGGTCATATTTTTTCTCTCTCTCTCTGCCCTCCTTTTTCTAGTTTGTGCATCTTGATCTTGGGAAGGTCCATTTAGTTCACTGGAGTATTCTCTTACAAATCCTTCTAGTGCTCTCTTTATGATTGATCTCTCCTCTTGGTTTCCTCATCCACAATGTCATCTGATGAATCTCCTGTTTTCTATCTCCCTTGACTCCATTCTTTTTGGCCTTCCATTCACCCAGCTGGGCTTTGGTCTTCGCATTTACTTTTACATGCAACTTCTTGTCTTCCACTTGAAGTTCATGCCATAACACTAATGCACACAGAATAGATTTGGTTTCTTTAAACACACAAAAGCCGAGTGCTTGCAACGTTCCTGAAGCTCCTTGAATTCTCTTCCTGCTTAACATCAAGCCACATTTCACAGTGACTGCCTGATTAACATACCAGAAGCTTTCTCAGATTTATTGCCTACAAAAACGCTTGTAATCAGACCAATGCTTTCATCACATTCATGATTCCTTTGAGCAGCATTGTCCTTCCTTGGTCCAATACACTTTCCAACCAGAGGCACAAGGATTGGCACCAACATCTATTTATCCTCTGTTGGGACAAGGTTCATCGTGTTCAGCATGGAGACAGTTGTGGCATTATCCAGTTCCTTTCTTAATTGGCTTTCATATCGCTTCATTGCAGGCAATGTGGCATGCAAATGGTGGATGGATCGCCAATCAAGTTATAGTTATCTCAGCCAATCATTCCCCACAATGCTGGTCCTTCTGTTTTTAACCACATACAAGCTCAACGTGGTTTATTGCTTGTTGTATTTCATAGATACAGATGTCATTCCCACAGGAGTTATCTTTTCTTCAGTACAAGTTCTTAGTTGGATATCCGAAGACTTCAATTTAGTATCTCTGAAATGGCTCTCAAACTCATATTGACTGAAACAGCTAAACCACTGTCTAATTTCATTGTAATTAATTTGCCTTTCACTTCTGGAGTAAGCCATATTACTTGCTTGTTATTAATTTTCACTGTGTAAATCTCAAGGCTATACAATCCTGTCTCACCCTCTTCATTATCAGAATTTTCATCAAGAGTATGTAGTGCTCTTTTTGAAACTGCAGACCAGCGTCTTTGCTTCTCTATGCAGACCATTTATTTTAGTCTGCACAACATGCTCTTTGTACTGTACGTCTCCTATTTTGCTGCATTTTCTGCAAGCTTTGCCTTTAAATGTGCATTTGTTTGGTGTACGTGAGCCCCTGCCACAACGGTAACAGAATTTGTTTGTTGAGATGATGCAATTTTATACATCCTCACTTTCATTCCTGACTGCAACTCAACTGAATTTCTGCCTGCTGTTTCCATTGAAACAGTGAATTCCACTGTTCTTTTAAATGCAATTTGTGCTTCCATTAGGAGCCATTTTTGAATCTTGTAAAATTTTACAAACGAAACAATTTCTCATTGTATCTTTGAGATCACCATTGAACTGACAATGCTCAGGCAACAATTCAGCTATGTATGGTGAAATGGACTCCCCTTTCTTTTGATTCTGCTTATGAAACCTAAAGTTCTATGGGTTCAGTTCTAAGTATTCCTACCTTACTTTTACAATAGCAGCAAAGCTCATTTCTGATGGCTTGCTTGGAGCTGTCAAACTTTGTAACAAACCTTATGCCTTTAAACCCAATGCAATTAGCAAAATTAGAACTCATTTTTCATTGGCTCTGTCATTTATTTCAAAATACTGTTCAATTTGTTCAGCATATAAGATGCAGTTATCTGTTGTGTAATCAAATCTTTCTGATGTAGCCAGCCATTCCTGCTTTTTTAAAAAAATGATTGTTGTCACCCAGTACCCACTCTTTATGAACCCTGAATTCCTCCATTTGCAGCCTTTTTCTTGACTTGATTGTGTCTTCCCTTTCAAAGGAAATACGTTACTCTGTTTCAACGTTGCTAGCACTGGGTCCAAAATCCCTCATCAAGTTTTGCATCCCACCTCCCCACCATCACTCCCCTGTCCCACAACAAACTTTCCTATGACTTGGAGGTAGCGTACTGATCTGAATGGGAACTTCACTCTCAACGTGAAACAGGACTCTTGGCAGCTGAACCTCATATTGGCCTCTGAGGCTTTGTGCTCTGTTTGCCTTCTGTCTGTTTGACCTCCTTTGAAGTTTTGCTTTAGTTATGCTGGCCCAGTAATCCTGCCTTACCCTGGGTAAACCTATTTCATCAAACACTGTTCAGTAGTCAGTTTGTGATGGAGAGCATTCTAATGAATACAAAGCTGAGTAATATGTCTTAAACACATCATTAATTATTCTTGATTTTCCAAACCATCTCTCTGTTCTGCGTTAATCCCTTGGATTTTTTTTTTTACATTTTGTTTAAAAAGGACAAGCCAACGTTTTACCTTCACCTTTACCACTGTTGTGTATTTGTGCATTTTGCACCCTGAGCTGACGATGTTGTTTTTCTTTGAAATTATGTACAATATCATTGTGTTGCTTCACTGACAACAATTAACTTTGCACAGTACATTACTTTATTCCTCACCTCCTTTTGTACTCGATGTACTGGGGAGTATTTGGCACCTTGTCTAACGTTCCCCATGTTTTGGTTGCAGGCCAACTATGCCCAGTGATAAACCATATGCTGATCCTGCATCTTCAATAAACTATACAGTTTGTAAATGTCAGTAATTAGTTAGTAGCAATGGGAATCAGCCAAAGCTGTAGTGCCAAACCTGATTTATATTGGCATTTTTGTGTTGTAACCATCCTCCCAACATCACACCATTGAAGCCTATAACCCCATTAAATCATCCCCCAATCTTCTAACCTCACGAGAATGTGTGGCACATTTATTCAATCATTTCTCACTACACAGTTTGAATTTAGTCTGATACCAATGATTTTGTCTTTCCAAAGCCACAGAATTTAAAGTTCAAAATGCAAATTGAATGTCTCCCTATTACGGCAGAGATGACCCAAAGTTCAAAGTAGTTTTATTATCAAAGTATATATATGTCACCATTAACAACCCTGAGATTCATTTTCTTGCAGGCATACTCAATAAATCCATAATAGATTAATAACCATAATAGAATCAATGAAAGACCACATCAACTTGAATGTGCAAACAAACTGGGCAAATACAATAAGAAAGAAATAATAATAATAAATAAGTAATAAATATTGAGAACATGAGGTGAAGAGTCCCTGAAAATGTCTCCATAGGTTGTGGAAACATTTCGATGATGGGGCAAGTGAAGTTATCACTTGGTTCAAGGTTGAGGGATAGTAACTTTTCCTGAACCTAGTGGTGTGAGCCCTGAAGCTCCTGTACCTTCTCCCTGATGACAGCAGCAAGAAAACAGCATGACCTGGTGGGTGAGGGTCCCTGATGATGGATGCTACTTTTCTGCAACAAGATTTTGTATAGATGTTCCCAATGGTGGGTGGGCTTTATATAACCATATAACAATTACAGCACGGAAATAGGCCATCTCGGCCCTTCTAGTCCGTGCCGATCGCTTACTCTCACCTAGTCCCACCTAGTCCCACCAACCTGCACTCAGCCCATAACCCTCCATTCCTTTCCTGTCCATATACCTATTTGCCTATGTACCTGTCCGTGATGGACTGGGCCATATCCACTACATTTTGTAGGATTTTCCATTCAAGGCATTGGTGTTTCCATACCAGGCTGTGATGTAGCCAGTCAATATTCTCTCCACTACACAGCTATAGAAGTTTGTCAGAGTTTTTGATATCATGCCAAATCATCGCAAACTCCTAAGGAAGTAAAGTTGCTGCCATGCTTTCTTCGTAATTGCACTTACGAGCTGGGCCCTGAACAGATCCCCTGAAATGATAATACTGAGGAATTTAAAGTTGCTGACCCTATCCACCTCTGATCCTCTTAAGCGGACTGGCTAATGGACCTCTGGTTTCCTCCTCCCAAATTCAATAATCAGCTCCTTGGTCTTGCTGACATTGAGTAAGAGGTTGGTGTTGTGGCACCACTCAGCAAGATTTTCGATCTCTCTCCTGTTTGCTGATTCGTCTCAACCTTTGTCTTATAAGAAGAAAATGATAAATTTCCATTTTAAATTGTGTTGGCGACTTCATTCCCCAACCTCTAAGAATGACTTCAGCTTTTCCCTTTTCTTTGGAATATAAATGTAAAAAGAAAAAGATTAGCTTTATTTGTCATATTGAAACAAACTGAAATGCATCGTTTGCATCAACAAACAACACAGTCCAAGCTTTCGTGCCAGGGTCAGCCTGTAAGTGTCTCTATGCATCTGGCACAAATGTAGCATGCCCACAACTCACTAACCCAAACCCTAACTGTATGTCTTTGAGATACGGGAGGAAACCAGAGCACCCAGAGGAAACCAACTTGGTCATGGGAAGAACATACAAACTTCATATAGGCAGTGGTGAGAATTTAAGCCCAATTGGTGACTGCTGGTGCTGTAAAGTGATGTACTGACCGCTACGTTCCTGTGTCCTTATGTCTTTTTGTAGCTTCCTGACCTGCCTTCATTCCTCAATAGGCTTTCAAAATTGAGGATATGTGTAAAATTGGATCTCTATTCCTGTGTCTAAGCTGTTAAATGTTGAAAAGCTGACCCGAACTTTCTGACCATTTATAGAATTATTGTTTCTTGAACAGTCCAAAGTGATGTTATCAACACATACAAAAGCTGGAAGAACTCAGTAGGTCGGGCAGCATCTGTTGAAATGAGCAGTCAAACGTTTCGGGCCGACCTGCTGAGTTCAACCAGCTTTTGTACATGTTGATTTGACCACAGCATCTGCAGTGTACTTTGTGTTTACCAAAGTGATGTTAGGGAGCTAGACTGGGAAAAGTTAGGGGAATGATGATGCTGGAGGAGCCATAATAAATACAGCTGAGATCTGAGCATGATGCTGTGCTGTATCTAATTATATGGTGAGTGATAACAACAGCAAGAAGTAACATCAGGGACAGAGTAGTAGGAAAGAGGGCTGGCATGTGTGTGGTAACTGGATGGTGAGCTGGAGTAAGGCTCTGGATGAGGGTTTCCCCCCCTTTTTAACCATCTGCCATGATACCAATTTCTCAGTCCAAGCTTACTAATGGTTGGAGCCAGTGACATGCTGTCTCCAAAAGAGTTAAATTACAACTGGACAGAATTTTTAACCTTTTAATACAATTTTCCAGCACTACTCATGATCCATTGAGTAAGCCTTTCTGAAAGATCCCATGTTTTATCAATATTCTGTGCTAAACTGCAGTTCCTGTGACTTTTAGTTATGTGTAACTGTTGGATGACACTAGAGAAGCAAATTGAACTGGTTATGTCAGTTCTTATGGTTGAGTTGCCTGCCAGTACAGGCAGAGGTGAATTAGGCATATGAGAGACATGTGGAAGTACAGTCAGCACCTTCAGGACCGGAAGACTAATAGATGATAAGGGGATAAGTGCCACTTCTTCCACTTTTCCACCGGATTTGTGTTCCCTAGACTAATGTCATTTACCTGTGAATAACAGCTTGAAAGTATGTCCATCTGTCATTCATTAAAAAAAAAGCAAGGACAAATACTGAACTGTTAGTACCAGGGTATAATAAGTGTAAAAGTGACTCTGCTGACTGCTCGTTTGAACTTTGTTAGAAAAAACATCTGTCAGAGAGGGCCACCCGTGATCCTTGGCATTCCCGATGGCAATTTCAATAAACAAACACATTCTACTACATATCAGAATCAGAATCAGAATCAGAATCAGAATCAGACTTTAATCGCCAAGTACCTGTGCACATACAAGGAATTTACTTCCGGCAGATGTTGTCTCTCTGCTCATAATAATAATAATGATAAATATAAATGAAAATATAGATTATACATACAGGTAGTGCAATCCAAGTAATAGTTAGCCGACAGTTAACCGGCAGTTAACTGTTCAGCAAAGTGACTGCAGTAGGGAAAAAACTTTTCCAGTGCCTATTAGTGCCATTTAGCTATACTGATAAATAAGCTGTTTCCAGCAATCTTCTGTATTCCACGGTTTTAATGGGACCTCCACAATGCACACAATCCAAGTATCACAGCCTCAGAACTTTAATCGCGCATCTTCAATCTGGCTTGCTGCTCCTACCAAGGAATTTCTCCTGCCCGTCTTTTGTACACATGGTAAATTTAAATTCTTGGCCATAAAGTCAGGAATATAAACCTTTATTTCCTACATCTTAATTAATCTGATAATATATAGTCTGCCAAAATAATCAGGTAAATTCACAAAATGTTGACCTATTTTAGAACAGCTCAGGTTTGTTTAGTTTTTTTTTGGATAAATTATGGCTTTCAATCTATATAGACCTTCATAATGATTTTTCCCTAAAATCATATTGGCTGAGAATGTGAAAGAAAGACCATCTTTGCTTGCTTTTAGAGTAATGAAAATCCCAGAGTAACACTAGAGGGACAATTGCTCACTGGCTAAACCTGAGGAATATGTGTGTCCTCAGCCCAAACTCAATATGAGGAAACAATTACAGTTAAAGACATTAATGCCACAAATTTGGATAAGCTTCATCAAGCATCTTTGTTTCATCAGCCACAAGAAGCCACACAGGTGGCCACCCATTTTAATTCTACTTCCCATTCCCAGTTCCGACATGTCGGTCCGTGGCCTCCTCTACTGCCATGATGGGGCCGCCCTCGGGTTGGAGGAGCAACACCTCAAATTCCATCTGTGTAGCCTACAACAGATGGCATGAACATTGATTTCTCTAACTTCCAGTAACTTACCCCTCCTCCCCTTCTTTCTTTCTCCATTCCCCATTCTGGTTCCCTCCTACCCCTTCTCTTCTCCTCATTTGTCCATCACCTCCCTCTGGTGCCCCTCCTCCTTCCTTTCACCCATGGTCCACTCTCTTCTCGTATCAGATTCCTTCCTCTTTTTACCTTTTCCACCTCCCACCATCCAGCTTCTTCTCCCCCCACCAACCCAGCCACCTTAGCACTCACCTGGTTTCACCCATCACTTGCCAACTTGTATTTCATTCCTTCCCCTACCCTCATATTCTGGTTTCTTCCCCCTTCCTTTCCAATCCGGATGATGAGGCTTGGCCAGAAATGTGGACTATTTAGTCCCCTCCATAGATGCTGCTTTACCTGCTGATTTCCTCTAGCATTTTGTGTACGTTGCTCAGAATAAACAAAACTTCACAATTCACACTCTATTTAAGTCTTTCTTCCACTGACTGTCAGAGTAAGTAAGGCATCGCACTAAGCATGTTACACTATTTTCAAAAGGTGTTCTTTTTTAGCTCTTTCCTTTTTTTGTTCTTGTGGTGAACTACATATCCCTGTCTGGACACGCCCCCTGCTGACTGCTCCTGTGGCTCCTCCCACAGACCATGGCTCCTCCCATGGACCCCGGCTCCTCCCACAGACCCCGGTATAAAGGTGATTGGAGACACAGACCCTTCCTCAGTCTCCAGGATGTTGTGTGATGGTCACCTGCTGCTTGTGCTTTCTTCCAGCCAATAAAAGCCTACCTTAACCCACTTCTCAGAGTTATTGATGGTGCATCAATTTTATTGGCTGGAAGTTTTAAAACATGGAAAGCATTTTACATCCGGAAAAATTGGACATTGATCCTCAAGACTCAGAAGCGGCTCTTGCCTTTGAACTCTGGCTTGCATGCTTCCAATCATACTTGGAGGGGGTTCGTGTGACTGAGCCCGCTATTATGCACAGAATCCTCCTTTTGAGGGTCAGCCCGAAAGTTTACTCCCTTATCAGGGACCCTGCCGACCTACCAAGGGGCACTGGACACCCTCAAAAGACAGTACTATTTAGCGTTTCTCACTTTCAAGGTATTTTCTTACGATTTCCCTGCACCTTCTGCCAAGAGATCTTTGTCTGAACTTGAAACTCACCCACAGTGTGTGACGTAGCCAGCCAAGCGAGGACAAATATCTCAAAATGTCAGGCAGATGAAGAATTCATTGTGGAGACTCAGATTCACTAAACCCAACTCTTGTCAAGCTCATCTACCCTGCAACATACTCAGTCACTACTTTATTCGGTACCTCCTGTATCTAATAAAGTGACCATTGAGCGTATGTTCATGGTCTTCTGCTGCTGCAGCCCATCCACTTCAAGGTAAGGTTCATATCGTGTGTTCAGACAAGCTCTTCTGCACACTGCTGTTGTAACGCGAGATTGTTTGAGTTACTGTCACCTTCCTGTCATCCTGAACCAGTATGGCTATTCTCCTTGGACCTCTCTCATTAACAAGGTTTTTTCACCCACAGAAGCACCACTGACTGGATTTTTTTTTTTGTTGTTGTTGTTTTTCACATCATTCTCTGTAAACTTTAGAGACTGTTCTGCATGAAAATCCCAGGAGATCAAGTTTCTGAGGTACTCAAACCACCTCATATGGCAACAACAATCATTCCATGGTCAAAGTCACTTAGAGTGCATTTCTTCCCCATTCTGATGTTTGGTCTAAACAACAAATGAACCTCTTGACTCATCCAGAATAGTGATGAGTCTGCATATCGACAGCAGGTGGACCAACTGGCGCTCTGGTGCAGTCGGAACAATCTGGAGCTGAACACGCTCAAGACAAAGGAGATGATAGTGGATTTCAGGAGACATCCCCCCGCTATGTCTCCCCTCACAGTCCTCAGCAGCCCTGTGTCCACCGTGGAGAACTTCAGGTTCCTGAGAACCACCATCTCTCAGGATCTGAAGTGGGAGCAGAACATCAGCTCCATCCTGAAGAAGGCCCAGCAGCGGATGTATTTCCTGCGGCTCTTGAGGAAATACGGTCTGCCTCAGGAATTGCTGCTGCAGTTCTACACTGCAGTCATTGAGTCTGTCCTGTGCACCTCCATCATTGTGTGGTTTGGAGCCGCCACCAAGCAGGATAGAACCAGACTACAGCGCACAGTGAGGACTGCCGAGCGCATCATTGGAGCCTCCCTGCCCTCTATTGTGAACCTGTACTCTTCCAGGTTGAAGAAGAGGGCGGGGAACATCATAAAGGACTCCTCCCATCCTGCGCACGGACTGTTTGATCTGCTTCCGTCTGGTAGGCGCTTCAGATCGCTCCAGACTAAGACTAATAGGCACTGGAGAAGTTTTTTCCCTACTGCGGTCACTTTGCTGAACAGTTAACTGTCGGTTAACTGTCGGCTAACTATTACTTGGATTGCACTACCTGTATGTATAATCTATATTTTCATTTATATTTATCATTATTATTGTTATGAGCAGAGAGACAACATCTGCCGGAAGTAAATTCCTTGTATGTGCACAGGTACTTGGCGATTAAAGTCTGATTCTGATTCTGATTCTGATGTCTGCATGCTTTTATGCGTTATGCCACAAGATTGGCTGATTAGACATTTGCATTAATGAGCAGGTGTTCAGATGCACCTTAGAAAGTGGTTGCTTTCTCTTTATTCTCTTGAGGGGAAATTTCCTTCAGTACCCAAGATCAAGGGAAGTAGGATGAAGAGTAGTTCCAGTACCTGCCACTGCCATATGAGTGAGTGGAATAACTTTCTCCATTGTGCAATGTAAATGCATGGTAAAACACCTTGCACTTCATTCTAAACTTATTCTCATGGAAGTGCATTTCTCTTGAATTAGCTGAATAAACAGAAGGTAGATTGATGAAGGCCAGTGGTTCATCATTTGCCCTCACAGCAGAAGCAATCCAAGCCCCTGAAGCAATGGAGTGCTCTTGAGTTTGTAATCTTTTCTCGACTGTATATATAATAATGGCTATTTTAGTGTTCTTTTTAATGAACTAATTTAAGTGCAGTGCAGTGCAACATTCATGTACACAGATAATTAACTAGATTTGACCTTCACTTCTAAATACATGTGATTTTCCAACCTTTTTTAAATTATGACAGCCCATGTTTCTAACACCACTGTAGTTGTTAGATTTGAACTCCAGCATTCACACTCCAAACTACCTGCTGTGCACTGATTTAGCTGACTGGGAACCCCATTGAAGAAAAATTAGCTTTCTGGCAGCCTGCCAGGGTTAAGGAGTTCGTCATGTGCTCTCCTTGGAGACCCCACTACTGCTGCTGGACTCACAGGTTTTACATATTTTGTTTCCATGGTTACATCTTCTTCATGGTAGTCCAAGCTCCAGTTTAACTCTAGGGTCGATATATCTTATAATTTGTGACATTAGGTAGGAAAAACATTATCCATTTTCCCTCTGGCTTATTAAGTGGGTAGATAAATAAACTTGACTTGATTTTCTATCTTCTGCAGTCCCCTGTAGTTCGGCTGAAGGTGTTGCCTTAGTCAGTGAGCATATTCACTGCTGTCAGCCTTCCTCCCTCAAATAACCGATCTTTATCCTTGGGTCTCAACAGAAAGGTAGTGGCACTGAGAGGAAAAAATATCAAACCCAACACCTCACTTTCTGTTCTCAGCCAGTGCCCATTCAGCAGGGATTGATCTTGGGTGCTTTACAACTCTTGATCCATACCCCTGCATGTTATGACTCTTCAAGCGTACATCCAACTCACCTGAAGAAGAAATCTGGCCCTATAACCCTCTCAGGCAGTGAGCTCCAGATGTCTACGTTCTTCTAGGTAGATAGTTTTTTCTCATTTCCCTTCCCCCCAACACAAAAGTTGGGGGTGTGGTGAATAGACTGGAGGGTTGTCAGAGGTCACAGTGTGATATCAATAGGATGTAGAACTGGGCTGAGAAGTGACATATGGAGTACAACCATATCTGGTCAAATTTGAAAACACAATATAATATTAATGGTAAAACTCTTGGCAGTGTGGGGGATCAGAGGGACCTTGGGGTCTGTGTCCATAGGACACTCAAAGCTACTGTGCTGGTTGACAGTGTTGTTAAGAAAGCGTATGGTATGTTGCCCTTCATCAACCATGGGATTGAGTTCAAGAGCCGTGAGGTAATGTTATAGCTATACAAGACCTTAGTTAGACCCCACTTGGAGTACTGTGTTCAGTTCTGGTTGCCACACTGCAGGAAGGATGTGGATAGTATAGAGAGAGTGCAGAGGAGATTCACAAAGATGTTGCCTGGTTTGGAGAGTGTGCTGTATGAAAATAGGTTGAGTGAACTTGGCCTTTTCTCCTTGGAGTGATGGATGATGAGAGTTGACTTGATAGAAATGTACAAGATGATGAGGGGCATTGATTGTGTGGATAGCCAGAGGCTTTTTCCCAAGGCTGAAATGGCTAACATGAGGGGGCATAATTTTAAGGTGCTTGGAAGTAGGTACAGAGGAGGAAAGTTTTTCACACAGAGAGTGTTGGATGTGTGGAATGCACTGCCAGTGACGGTGGTACAATAGGGTCTTTTAAGAGACTCTTAGATAGGTAAATGGAGTTTAGAAAAATAGAGGGCTGTGCAGTAGGGAAATTCTAGGCAGTTTCTAGAGTAGGTTACATGGTTGTCACAACATTGTGGGTCGAAGGGCCTGTAATGTGTGGTAAATTTCTATGTTCTAGGTTCCTACCACTCACTTTAAATCTATATCCTCTGACAAATGGAATTAGTTTCTCATGGTGTCATGGTCAGCACAGACACAGTGGGCTGAAGGGCCTGTTCCTTTGCTGTTCTGATCGATATCCTACAGTACAGTGCAAAAGTCTTAGGCACATAAATACAGTTTGCTACTTTTGCACAGTACTGCATATTGGTTAAAACAGGAGGGTGGTTGGGAAACAGAAATAAGAGTACTTAGCTTGATATCAGTAGTATTAAGCGTTATTTGGTAACTGGAAAGGCTAATATAGAGCACTGTGCAAAAACCTTAGGCACCCTAGCTGTGTGAATATATATATATATATAAAAGTCCAAGACTTTTGCACAATACTGCACATTCTGGTTTTTGACCCCTCTGCTAAAGGAAATAGGATCTTTCAATTTTACTCCAACGACATCCCTCATCATTTTCTACATCTCAATTAAATCTTCCCTCAGAGTATTCTGTTACAATGAAAGCCAACCCAACCTATCTAATATTCTCTCACAACTCTATATTGTAATTCAATGCCTTCCTTTAAACAGGCTCAGCTCTGAACATATACTCACATAAGCAGTATTCACGATGACACACATTATGAAAAAATATACCATTAAACTAGCGTTCAGTGGTACCGATAATACACAAGTACATTTTCAACCTTACACAGGAGAAAATATATCCAAGTAATGCCTGAAGTTATATGAAAATGAAAACTCCTCCAACACCTTCACCACATTATATTGTGAAACAAAGGGAGAAAGCCTGGCAATTTCAATTTCACTAAAAGCAAAAACTAAAGTAGATAAGCCTGCGTCATTCTCTGGGATCGTTACAGCTTGTTATTTTTTAATGCAAGATATCATTTATCATATTGTATAGTCTGCCAAAGACACATGGCAACCACATGACTAGAAAAAAAATCACTTGTCACCATGCCAAACTGTCCATTTTAAAAGTTGAACAGATTTAAATCTCTTGCTAACTCTTTTCTGAAATCATATTGAATGGATATCTCAGTCTCAATGAGTTGGCCCTTGTGCTTCATATTTTGTTAATGTCTCAAATTAATGCTGTTATCCTGTGATATGAACAAGGTAATTAATCTCTCTAACTGAGGACCAGTTTGCTTTGTCTACATACGAGCATATTGTGACATTACCATCTCAGATGGAAACAATTCTAGCAGTATGGTTAGACTAGCAAAACTGGCTTGTTCTCTTTTAATCAAATGTTGGGAAAAGTTTTATTAGATTACAAGATCATGACAGATCCGATTATAGAGAGAGCAAGGACACGAGGACAAGGTGATACAAATTTAAAATGATGAACTAAAGGTAAATGAAACCATAAGAAAAATACTCAGTGGCCACTTTATTAGACTCCTCCTAGACCTATTAAAGTGGCCGCTGAATGCACGCTCGTGGTCTTCTGCTGTTGTAGAAGATTCAAGGTTCAGTGTATTGTGTGTTCAGAGATGCTTTTCTGCACAGAACACGTGGTTACGTGAGTTACTGTCAGCTTGAACCAGTCTGGCCACTCTCCGACCTCTCTCATTAACGTGGCACGTTTGCTGGCAAAACTGGATTTTTAAAATTTTTTGCAGCATTCTCCGTAAACCCTAGAGACGTGTATGTGTAAATCCCAGGAGATCAGAAGTTTCTGGGAGACTCCAACCACCTCGCTCACTCACTAAACTGCCTCTCACTAGATGGTTTTGTTTCTCACACCATTCTGTGTAAACTCTAAAGACCGTGGTGTGTGACAATCCCAGGAGATCAGCAAGTTTCTGAGATATTCAAATCACTCCGTCTGGCACCCAGCAATCATTCCTCAGTCAAGGCCACTTAGATCACATTTCTTCCCAGTACTGATGTTTGGTCTGAACAATAACTGAACCTATTGATCATGTCTGCACGCCTTTATGTGTTAAGTTGCAGCCACATGATTGGCTGATTAAATATTTGCATTAATGTGTAGGTGTACCTAATAAAGTGGCCACTGGGTGTACAGATACATGAAAAAGCTTGTAAAGTCTGAAACTCATGCCTGTTATGGTGGTGGAGAGGGAGGCAACAATGTTTTTTCCCCCCTGTTCACAGACACTCCTGGACCTGCAAAGTAGCCTCACATTTTCTGTTTTTATTTCAAGATGGGGGATAGACAATATTTTGCTTTATTATAAATAACCACAACTCTATGCAAGCCAAAAGAGTGTGTTTTATTTTGCAGTAATTTCCTCAAAACCTACTATCCAATCGTCAGCAATAGTATTCTATAAACATCCAAGGCTCCGTGCTTGGCAGTCACAGGGATTGGACAGTGGACAGGAAGTTGTAATGCCATGACATTCTATCTATCCTTGGGGATAGTAGGGGCCTAAGAGATGAGGTAGCAGGTAGTTAGTTGGTTTGAAACTGAAGAGGGCTACATGGGCAATAGGAGTTGTAACAGGAGGCTGCAAGCAGTTCTCTTGCCCACGTGCTATCCATTAGACCCCGCTTGCTAGTTACACTCGCTCCCTGGTGACATCAATTTAAAAGTCTCATTCCTGTCTTTAAATGTACAGTATTTGTGACCTCTGTTTTGCCTCAGCCCCAAGTTCTGTCTCCATTCTCCTGATTGTGACCTCTGGGATACAGTTGCCCACTTTACCCCAACTCTCTGCTCTCATTGGCCAAAACCGCTGCTTCAAAATTCTCTCCCTAGGCCAGAATCAGAGCTTAGAATTCGGAAACAGTTATTCTTATACGATGTGAAATTTGTTGTTTCGTGCACAAAAAAGGGATTGTGGACCAGTCAGAAATCTGACAGTGAAGGAGAAGCTGTTTCTGAATCATTGTGTTGGTCTTTAGGCTCCCATGCTCCCTCCCTGATGATAATAACGAGAAGAAGACTTATTCCATATGGTGAGGGTCCTTAGGGGTATACACCACTTTCTCAAGGCACTACCTCTTGAAGATGTTCACGATTGTGGTGAGGTTTGGGCCCGCTTGCAGTTCCAATCCTCTTTCCCCCTTCAAGACCCTCGTTAGCTGTTTAACCCTCGCTTTCTTTGATTGGGGCATTTCTTTTCAATTCGGTTTCCGTGATACACCTAGGGAAGTTTGTATTGCTGTAAAGGCCCCATATACTGTAAATGCACACTGTGAGCATTGTTATTTTTTGACATACTCTTCCTTTCCTCCATCCCTAAATAGTACCATTTATTCAATGTGATTATTACATCAACAGTGTTAAAAGATATTATGCAAGTATTATTATAACGAATACCTACTGCAATGCCAGGCTTCTCAAATTACGACAATTAATTACAATTTCAGTGGGTTATGTTGTACGGAAAGTCTCTTTGTTTGGATTTAATGTTATTTCTAGTTTTCTTCTTCTAAGTGCTAATGGGGACTGGCACTCTGCTGTGTGCCGATGCATTCCCTCACTTTAATGATTAACAGCTAGAACCAAAGCTCTTTCTTTCCACAGAATGTAAATAGGTTTTTTTCAGATCCCCCAAGTTGGCATCCCAGATCCCGAGTTGTTTCTCTTGTCACAGAACTTCAAGTATGACCTGGACTCACTTGCAGAGTTCCCGCTGCTGCTGGCTCTTGGTGATGCTGAAAGCCTCTGGCAGGCTAACCCCGACAAATAAAACTCTACGATGCATTTCCCTAATACAGCAAGCTGCCACCTTTTGTTGCTCTGAAAATGTAACTGAGTGATTCCAAGAACATGGCGACTCTTACCATCATTAGCCAATGAAACAGTGGTAATATTATTTAATCATTTTTCACAAATGGTGCATCACTAGCACAACCAGCAATTACATCGAAGAGTATAGTACAGGAATAGGTCTTTGATCATGTTCAAAAGATTCAGATTGAAAGTACATCTATTATCGAAGTATGTATACAGAACACAGCTGAGATTCGTCCTCCCACAGGCAGCCACAAAATAAACACCATGGAACCTGTTCAAGAAAACATTAAACACCCAAGGTGCGAAACAAGAACAAACTGTGTAATGGAAAAAAAAGCAAGCACCCAACACATAGAATGTCAAACATCAAACCAGGAGTCCAGCAGTTTAGTTCAGTCCAGGGCCGAGCTGTGCCACTAGCCCACTGCAGGCCGTGGGGCCGTTCTTTGTCGGAACATCCCAGCCCGCATCGATTGCCCCCAATCAAACCTCTTAAAAACAGCAAAAACAGAAGAGTAACTAGGATTACCACATGCAACGTAAACAGCAAAGTCTGCAGCCACAAGGCTCAGCGGTCAGTCCTTGCAGTGTGGACCCCAAGACGATTGCACTTTCCTCCGACAGCAGCTAGCGAGAGGGAGAGGGAGACCCACCAAACCACGTGCTGAACTAATTAAACTAACGATGCCTAGTTAAATTAATGCCTGCACATGGTCCATATCCCTCCAATCTCTGAACGTTTATACATCCAGGAGTCTGATTTATGCCTCTGAGGTATCTGCCTGCATCAGGGCATTCCAGGCACCTGCCACTCTCTGGGTAATATCTTGCACCACACAACCCCTTTGATCATTCCTGCTCTCACCCTAAATGCATGCCCTTTGGCATTAGCCATTTAGATCCTGGGAGAAAGGTGCCACTGTCTACACTATCTATGACACACATAATTTTATAAACCTCCATCAGATCCCCCCTCAGCCTCCACCACCTCAGAGAAAACAGCCCTAATTTTTCCAACCTCTCGACCTCTAATCTGGGCAGCATCCTGGTAAAGCTCTTGGGCACCCTTTCCAAAGTCTCCAAATCCTTTAGGTAAAGGATGACTAGAATTGAATACAAAACTCCATATGTGGTCTAACCAGAGTTTTACTAAACTACAACATAACCTCCTGACTCTTGACTCAATGTCTCATCTCGATAATGAAGACAAGTATGCCACATGTCTTCTTTACCAACCCATCCATTTGTGCAGCTTCTTTCAGGGAGGCATAGACTTGCACCTAAAGATCTCTGTGTATATAAGCACTATTAAATGTTCTCTGATAAAGTGCACACTTTTCCTTTACCTTTAATCCACCAAAGTATAACACCTTACACTTGCCCAGATTAAATTTCATTTGCCATTTCACCAGTCAATTCTGCAAATCTTTTCACAATTTTCTACATGATCTACACCACCAATTTCTGTGGTATCTGCAAACTTATTAATCTATCTATCTGTGTTTTCATCTGAGCACTTGTTGGCCACCCCAAGTTGCATTTAAGGTGATGAAGAATCACTTAAACCACTGCACTTTCTCCAGTGAAATCACTCTATCAGTATCATTGGGTAGTGAGTTCCAAGATTTAGACTTGGTGGCATATACATTGCCTATAAAAAGTATTCCTAGCCACTCCCTCCCCCCAAGAAGTTTTCATGTTTTATTGTTTTACAACATTGAATCACAGTGGATTTAATTTGGCTTTTTTGATACTGATCAACAGAAAAGACTCTTTCATGTCAAAGTGAAAACAAGTTTCTACAAATTGGTCTTACAATTATTAAACACAAAATAATTGATTGCATAATTACACACCCCCTTCAAGACAGGGTTTAGTAGATGCACCTTTGGCAGCAATTACAGCCTCGAGTCTGTGTGGATAGGTCTCTATCAGCTTTGCACATCTGGACACTGTAATTTTTCCCCATTCTTTAGAAAACTGATCAAGCTCTATTAGATTGCATGGGCATAGTCAGTGAACAGCCCTTTTCAAATCCAGCCACAAATTCTCAATTGGATTGAGGTCTGGACTCTGACTTGGCCACTCCAGGACATTAACCTTGTCGCTTTTAAGCCATTCCTGTGTATCTTTGGCTTTATGCTATTGTCTTGCTGGAAAACAAATCTTCTCCCAAGTCACAGTTCTTTTGCAGACTGCATCGGGTTTTCCTCCAGGATTTCCCTGTATTTTGTTGCATTTATTTTACCCTCTACTTTCACAAGCCTTCCAGGGCCTCCTGCAGAGAAGCATCCCCACAGCATGATGCAGCCACCACCATGCTTCACAGTAGGAATGGTGCGCTTTGGTGGTGTGCAGTGTTTGGCTTATGCCAAACATAGCATTTAGTCTGATGGCCAAAAAGCTCAATTTTGGCTTCATCAGACCATAGAACCTTCTTTTAACTGACTTCAGAGTCTCCCACATGCCTTCTGGCAAGCTCTAGTGGAGAATTCATGTGAGGTTTTTTTCCCAACAGTGGCTTTCTCTTTGCCACTTTCCCACGAAGCTGCAACTGGTGAAGCGCCTGGGCAACAATTGTTGTATTCACAGTCTCACTCATCTCAGTCACTGAAGCTTGTAACCCCTCCACTCCTCCCTCAATACTGCCCTTGCACAGTCACTCAGTTTTCGAGGACAGCCTGCTCTAGGCAGATTTACAGCTGTGCCCTGTTCTTTCCATTTCTTGCTGATTGACTTAAACTGTACTCCAAGGGATATTCAGTGACTTGGAAGTTTTCTTGTATCCATCTCCTGACTTGTGCTTTCCAATAATATTTTCACAGAGCTACTTGGAGCATTCTTTTGTCTTCATGGTGTAGTTTTTACCAGGATACTGACTCACCAACAGTTGGACTTTCCAGATCCGGTGTATTTTGACTACAATCAATTGAAGCACCTCAACTGCACACAGGTGATCTCCATTGAACTAATATGTGACTTCTAAAACCAATTGGCTGCACTGTGATAATTTGGTGTGTCATATAAAAGGGGGTGAATACTTATGCAATCAATTATTTTGTGTTCCATATTTGTAATTAACTTAGATCACTTTTTAAAATGTATTCATTTACAGGACATGGGCATCATGAGCTAAGCCAGCATTTATTACCCATCCCTAGTTGCCCTTGAGAAGGTGGTGATGAGCTGCCTTCTTGAACCCCTACAGTCCCTGAGGTGTAGGTACACCCACAGTGCTGTTACGGAGGGGATTCCATAATTTTAACCCAGCGACAATGAAGGAACGGCAATATGTTTCCATGTCAGGATGGTGAGTGACTTGGAGGGGGATTTCCAAGTGGTGGTGTTCCCGGGTATCTGCTGTTCTCGTCCTTCTGGATGGTAGTGGTCGTGGGTCTGGAAGGTGCTGCCTTAGGAACTTTGGTGTGTTGTTGCAGTTCATCTTGTAGATAGTACACACTGCTGCAACTGTTCATCGATGGTGGAGGGATTGGATGCTTGTGGAAGGGGTACCATTCAAGTGGGCTGCCTTGTACTGGATAGTGTCAAGCTTCTTGAGTGTTGATGGAACTGTACTCATCCAGATGAGTGGCGAGTATTCCATTACACTCCTGACCTGAGCCTTGGGCAGGCTTTGGGGAGCCAGGAGGTGAGATACATGCTGCAGGATTCCTAGCCTTTAATCTGCTCTGGTAGCTATGGTGTTTATATGGCTAGTCCAGTACAGTTTCCTGTTACTGCTAAGCCTCAGGATGCTGATAGTAGGGGATTCAGTGATGGTGATGCCAATGAATGTCAAGGGACGATGGTAAGAGCCTCTCTTGTTGGAGATGGTCATTGCCTGGCATGCGCGGCTCAAATGTTACTTGCCACTTCTCAGATATTTTCCAGGTTCTGCTGCATTTGGGTCTGAACTGTTTCACTACCTGAGGAGTCACGGACGGTGCAGAACATTGTGCAAACGTCCCCACTTCTGACCATATGGTGGAAGGAAGGCCATTGATGAAGCATCTGAAGATGGCTGGTCCTAGGACAATTCCGTAAGGAACTCCTGCAGTGATGTTCTGAGGATGAGATGATTGACCTCCAACCACCACAACCATCTTCCTTGTGTCAAGTATGATTCCAAGCAGTGGAGGGTTTCCCCCTCTAGTTCCCATTGGCTCCATTTTAGCTAGGGCACCTTGACACCATACTCAGTCAAATACTACCTTGATGTCCAGAGCTATCACTCTCACCTCAGCTCTGGTATTTAGCTCTTTGGTCCATGTAGAGCAGTAATTGGCTGGGTTGGACTTGTCCTGTTTCTTGTGTATGGGACATAGCTGGGCAATTTTCGATGTTGCTGGCTAGATGCCGGTGTTGTAGCTGTACTGGAACAGCTTGGCTAGTGGTGCGGCAAATTGTGAAGCACAAGTCTTCAGGACTATTGCCCGGATTTTGTCTGGGCCCGTAGTTTGCTCAGTATGCAGTGGTTTCAATCATTTCTTGATATCATGTGGGGTGAATCGGATTGGCTGCGTACTGACATCTCTGGATGCTCTGGGTGCTCTGGACTTCCGCAGGAGGCCGAGCTGGACCATCTACTCGGCACTTCTGACTGAAAGTCGTTGCGATTCCCTCAGCCTTACCATTTGTCCGGGTGTGCTGGGTTCCTCTATCATTGCGGATGGAGATATTTACGGAGCCTCCTCCTCCAGTGAGCTGTTTGATTGTCCACCACCATTCACGGCTGATGTGACAGGCCTACAGAGCTTAGCTATGGTCCACTGGTTGTGGGAGCACTTAGCTCTGTCTTGGCATGCAAGTAGTCCTGTACTGTGGCTTCACAGGGCTGAATGCTCATATTAGGGTATGCCCGGTGTTGTTCATTGAAGCAGGGTTGATCCCCTGGCCTAGTGGTAGTGTTAGAGTGGGGGACGTGCCGGCTGTGAGGTTACAGATTGTAATTGAGTAAAATTCTGCAACTGCTGATGGCCCACAGCACCTCAAGGATGCCCAGACTTGGGTTGCTGGATCTGTTCAAAGTCTACCCATTTAGCATGGTAGTAGAGCCACACAACACGGTGGAGGGTTTTTTCAATGTGGAGATGGGATTTAGTCTCCACAAGACTGTGCAGTGGTCACTTCTACCAATGCAGTCATGGACAGATGTTTCTGCGGCCGGCAGGGTGGTGAGAGTGAGGTCAAGTGTGTTTTTCCCTCTTGTTGGTTCCCTCACCATCTGCTGTAGTCCCAGTCTAGTAGCTACATCCAATAGGACCCGACCAGCTCGGTCTGCGATGGTACTACTGAGCCACTCTTGGTGATGGACATTGAAGTCCCCCACCCAGAGTACATTCTGTACCTTTGCCACCCTCAGTGTCTCCTCCGAGTGCCGCTCGACATGGAGAAGTACTGATTCATCAGCTGAGGGAGGACGGTACGTGGTAATCAGCACAAGGTTTCCTTGCCCATGTTTAACCTGGTGCCATGAGACTTCATGGGGTCCAAAGTCGACGTTGAGAGTTGCCAGGGCAACTCCCTCTCTACTGTACCACTGTGCCACCACCTCTGCTAGATCTATCCTGCCCGTGAGACAGTACGTACCCGGAAATGGTAAGGGTGGAGTCCAAAATGTTAACTGTAAGGTATGATTCTGTCTGTACAACTATGTCAGGCTGTCACTTGTCTACTCTGTGAGACAGCTCTCCTAACTTCGGCACAAGTCCCCAGATGGAGGAGGACTTTGTGGGGTTGACAGGGATGGTTTTGCCATTGTCGTTTCCAGTGCCTAGGCCGATGGCGTGTTGTTCGTCCGGCTTCTTTCCTTATTATTTTCTTTCTAGCTTGTTGGATACAACTGAATGGCTTGCTAGGCCATTTCAGAGGGCACTTAAGAGTCAACCACATTGCTGTGGGTCTGGAGTCACATGTAGGCCGGACCAGGCAAGGACAGCAGGATTCGTCCCCTAAAGGACATTAGTGAAGCTGATGGGTTTTTACAACAATTGACATGGTTTCATGGTCATCAGATATTTTTATTGAATGCAAATTCACCATCTGCCATGATGGATTCGAACTCATGTCCCCAGTGTATAACGGGGTCTCTGGATTACTGATCCAATGGTAATTACCGCTATGCCAAATCTTTGTAGAGATCTGTTTTCACTTTGACATAAAAAAGAATGTTTTTCTGTTGATCAGAGTCAAAAAAAGCCAAATTAAATCTTGTGATTCAATGTTGTAAAACAATAATATGAAAACTTCAAAAGAGTGAATACTTTTTATAGGCACTGTACTTTCATATATGCTCAGTGGTCACTTTATTAGGTATACCTGTATTCCTGCTTGTTAATGCAAGAATATCAAATCAGACAATCATGTGGCAGCAACTCAGTGCATAAAAACTTTGGGACATGGTCAAAAGGCTCAGTTGTTGTTCAGACTAAACATCAGAATGGGGAAGAAATGTGACCCAGGTGACTTTGACCCTGAAATGACTATTGGTGACAGACAGGGTGGTTTGACTCTCTCAGAAACAGCTAATCTCCTGGGATTTTCGTGCACAACAGCCTCTAGAGCGTGGGGTTCCCAAACTGGGGTCCACGGACCCCTTGGTTAATGGTAAAGCTTCATGGCATAAAACAGGCTAGGAACTGCTCTTGAGTTTACAGAAAATGGTGCAAAAAACAAAAGTTATCCAGTGAGTGCAGTTCTGTGGGCAGAAACACCTTGTTAGTGAAAGAGGTCAGAGGAGAATACCCAGTCTGGTTCAAACTGACAGGAAGCGTCAATAATTCAAATAATCGCACATTAGTAGTGTGCAGAAGAGCATCTCTGAATGCTCAATATGTTAAACCCTGAAGTGGATGGACCACAGCAGCAGAAGACCACTCTGGGTTCCACTTCTATACCTAGTAAAGCGGCCACTGAGTGTATTTCCTTAAGACATAGTAGATGGCCATTCAGTCCGTTCATCCTATACTGGATCAAGCCATCAATTCCATTTCCCCATTTAGCTCCATGTAACCTACTCCCTCTCAAAAGGCCATCAATGCCTGTGAAAGGGATAATTTACTTCCACCAATTAGTATGCCAATTAGCATGTTTATGTATACAGGAGGAAACCAGAACACATGGGGAACACCATGCCATCACAAAGAGAATGTACAAATTACACACAGACAGCACAGGAGATTTGGATCAAACCTGGGTCACCGGAGTTTTAAGGCAGCATCAGCATCTACTTTGCCTCTGTGACAACGGAGGAATGATGAAGTATTTCCCAGTCAGAATGGTTTGTGACCTGGAAGGGACCCTGCGGGTGATGCTGATCCTCTGTGCTGTCCTTGGTGAGAATGGACGCTTTTCTGAGATGCTGTCAGAGTTGTCACAATGGGCGCTGCCAATGCCGGAACCCAAGAGCAGAGGAAAGATAGACTCTGATGCAGAGACAATGACGAGGGTTTATTCATAATAATTTCAAAAGATCGTCGGTGGCTCGGTCAAGTGACACCGCGAGAAGTAATATTCTCAAAACTAGGACCCTGTGATTAGTGCTAATTGGGTGCCTATTTAAATAAAACATGGAAGTACTGTGGAATCCCCGAGCCCACCAAAATAAATTTAACAGGCTTATAAAGAAAGCACCAGGAGACTGCATTACAAAGAGTGAGTTGCTCGACAAAAGCACAAGAAAATCTAAATGATTCATGATTCTTATTAAACAATAATTAGCCAATCCAGGTGCTCTGAAAATCTCGGTGCCCCACATTCGCTGGCGCCCCACGCAGGCTGGAAGAGCTCATTACAAGAGTAGCCTGGATGAGTAACTGCTGGGCACTTTGCTCATGGTGCACAGTGTAGCTACTATGCACTCATAGTTTACAAGTTAACGTTTAGGGTGGTGGTTGGGATGCTGGTCAAGTAGAATAGCTTGTCACTGATTGTCCCAGTGTTTCTCAGTGCTGTCACTCAAGTAAGTGGAGCATATTCCATCTCTCTACTGACTTATGCCTTGCAGATGGTAAAAGCCTTTGGGATGTCAGAAAGTCTCTAATTTGCACATATGCCCATGGTAATTATGTGGCTGGTCTAGCTTGAGCTTTTCAGTAATGGGGTCCCTGATGATTTTAATGGTAGGCAACTTGTAAGTTTTGGAGAAACTAGTTTGTTTTCTCAGTTTCCCAATTCTGCTAAAGGGTCTTCAACCTGAAATATTAACTGTTAACACTTTTTTTTTCTTTCAGAGCTGTCTGACCTGCTCAGTGTTTACAGCATTTTTATGACCAATACTCCATCTTTGACTTTAACACCAGCTGAGCCCTGTCTTTTCAGGGAAGCTCATGGAATTATCTCTCTTTGATAGTTTGTGAACTCCGTTAATTCTCCCACTATTAGTTTATCAATTGTTGCAAACCAATTATTTTGTTTAATTCTTGGGCAATCTTTCCATAGATAAGACAGAACTTATACTACAATATATTAATGCCATCACCTTTAGTATATTGTCTGGGAAACAGCAGGGAAAATTTGTTCCGATTGAAAAAACCTTTAGCCCTCGTTTCATTTTAATACTTAGGTGAGTTGCTTGGACTTGGTGCATGGCCTCTAAGATTCCAGAAATACCCTGGAGGATCGGACAGTGAAGGATCTGGTGGTGATATCAGGCTGGCAATAGCCCTCACAGAGCTACACAGTTGAGTGATATATTTAATCCACCCCTTGCTCCACTGGCCATTTTAATCTATTTATTTATTTATTGATGACACCTCAATTGTTCTGGAACTAACTCTGCTCAAACTGTCAATTTTACTTAGGGGTCTTTAAACATCTAATGGCCACCTACTTATATCCGTAGAAGGTTACGATTTGTTTAAGTTGCTTGGCAAAACAGGTGCATGGTCCTCCGGCAGTGTGCAGTGTCCATATCCGCGGGCACTGGGCAACGGAAGCATTGCTCCATGAAGCTGGCTCATGTGAAGCCCCTTTGTTCGCAGAAGGGGGAAAATGCAGGAATTGATGGAGAATTTACAGAGAAGCAGGAGAACGTGTGGTCAAAGACTTTGCAAGCTCTTTCTGCCCTGACTAAAGGAAGAACCATATTTCCTTGTACGCTTATGTAAACTTTGATGTCTGATAATATCCTCTCCAGACACCCTTTCATCATCTTCCAGCTGACTGAGATCACACCATCCAGGTTACATTCTTACTTATTTGGTCAATGCCAATGTATCGCCAGCACTGAATTCCACACAGATCTATTAGTTCTCCCTCTTCTCTCATCTTTTTGCCACTCCTATCAAAGATCACAGCATCATTTGTCATAGGTGCTCTGATGATCCCAAGTGTATTCTCATTCCAACCTTAACTCCCATAAAAAAACTCCAGTATTGCTAAAATATCAGCCATCTGGTCCAACATGCCAGATTGGATGAACAGCTAAATTTTTAGGAGACTGAGCCCATTGACTTTGTCTCTTCGCATCAAACTCTGCTTTATTAGCCCTTGAATACTTTCCTCTTTGTGGCTGCCGTCTGTGGCACAGTCAGAATTCTGGATTACTTTTTCAGCGCGAGTTTCAAAAGCCTACCTGCGCCATCAATACGACCACCTCAATGACATCATTTAACGCTGCCCTGCCTCAGCTCATCTGCTGTTGAAATGCTCATGTTTGGTTATGTCACCTCCAGACATCCGTGTCCTACTCCACCTAAAGCAGACTTTCCACAGACCACATTCTAACAAGTGGACCAGTATTGTATTGAGGACTGCATTGGTTAACCCTGCTTCAGCTTTAGAACTCTTATTCTTGTTTTTAATCCCTGCTTGGCTTGTTCCTTCCTGTAATCTGCTCTTCTCTATAACACTCCAAGATTCCCAAGTATCCCTAGACTTAATCACTCCATCTCTGCAATGGATCTTCAGTTGCTAAGATCCTGATCTCTGGAATTTCTTCTCTCTCCTCTCCACCCATCCTTCCTCCTTTAATATTTTCAACAAAACCTACTCCACTGAATATGCACTATTGCTCCCTCCCTGGTAGATTTTGATAGTGATCCAACAAATCACTTTCAGACCCATTAACTATTAAGGGTGTGAGATATGTGGTGTATTAGTGTTCAGTCATTAAATACTTCCCTTGTTATGCCAGGAAAATGTCAACACAACATCAGCAGATTCTGACCGAGGAGAAGATGAGAAGGACGTAGAAAGAGAGGACAGGAGAGAGAGATAGTCACAACTCAAGGGCGTGGAATTTAATAGGAATAGGAGGGGAAATATGAATCATTAGACTCCTGTATCTCAGGGGAGTGGGCCGGCTGGTGGTGTACTGGCATCATCTCTGGACTTCAAGGCAAATGGTGCTGAGTTCAAACCCACCTGGTCCCAACCTGGGCAGCAGCAGTATCTGCACAGAAGAAAGGTTTGGCAATCTACTTCCAGATCTTGCCATGACAACCCTATGGTCCGTGAGGTCACAGAGTCGGACTCCACTTAACGAGTGAACAACAACATCTCAGCGGAGTAGGCCTCGTACATTTCTCTATCAGCTGTTTTTTTTTTGCTGCGTATATATTCGATGACTACCTCTCACACTCTTTGACGTATAGAAGCAAGCTGCACTCAAACCGGAATCCAATTCAAATTGGAATACTGAACATTTGTCCCTTTTGACTTTTCTCTTTCTCTGGCAGGAAACTCAGAGATTGCCATTTTTCAAAATTGCTGAAGAGTTTCCCTGATGGTGTCAGCAGCTAAGTGCACCGCCTAGTGTGGTGTGATGGAATGCAGACTGTCTGGACTCAATATGAAGAATTGCCTCCCGGGCAAGGCAGTGGAAAGCTGCCAGCACCCAAGGAACTATATTCCAGTCAGATCTACTGTTATCAGCATTGGCTGAGCAGTCTGGGTATACTTCTGCAGATGCTACTGATTCAAAATATCACCCAAGTGGCCATTCTTCACACGGGCAGACAGTAGCTGTCAACAAGTTGAACCATGGGGACGTCAGAGACATGTCCCATCCAAGTAAATGCTTTCTGTTAAGGGTCAATGAACTGTGAGCAGAGCTGAGAACACTGCTGGTAGTTCCTCCCCGGACAAAACGGACAAAACTGGTGCTATCGCTCTGAACATCTGAGATGTACCACCTGTAAGCAAATTCCAGGATAAAATGATTTCCCATCTCACTGGGAGTAATTCCTGACTGGAATTATTTTTCCTCAGTTTGTAGGCCTCTGACCACAAGCCAGCTCCACCTCATGATGCACGTCTGACAGCTGCACCTCAATATTTAGATAGTGTGTGCAAGCACTGTCATAAAACAGGTGGTATTGACTTCAAAAAGGTATTCAGCAGTCAAGCCCATACAGATTATTTTCACTGAGATAAGTTCCAGTTGAGAAGTTGCTTCAGGTAATGATGTGGATACCTATAAAAGATCTATTGAACATGCTGAATTTTTTTGAAACAAAAACCGCACCTTCATTTTGTAAATCTTCACCTCTCCTAACAACATTTGCTTCCCATTTCTTAAATCACTTTTCCATTCATACAATTGTTTTTTTTCTTTTGCAATAATCTTCAGTCCTGAGGAAGGGTCTTTGCCCGAAATGTCGACTGTTCACTTATCCAAAGATGCTGCCTAACCTGTTGTGTTCCTTCAGCATTGTGTGTGTCGCTCGGGTCTCCAGCATCTGCAGACTTTCTGCTCATCTTTAGTTGATCTGAACTCTTGTGCGTATTCAATATTGTCTTATCCTTTCTAGAAAAGGACTGAATGACCGTTCACAAGTTAACTTTCTTGATGTATCCTTTGGTATTTGAAGGCTTTATTGTAGAGCAGTTTAAAAACCTTGTTTCCCAGGACAGGCAGTTTTGAAAATATGCATTGTTAAGTGAATAAACCTCACTTTCTTCACAACTTGCATCATCTTGCAGTGCTCCTTTTGGTCTCATGGAAGTATTACAAACATACCTTTAAACTTTCTGAGAGATCAGTGATATTTCCTTTACGGACAAATTATTGTCCTATGCAGCAACAAGTAGTGATAAGCAGCCAGGTATTGTAATCACCCTGCCCACTGATGGACCCTACTCCACACATTGCATTACTGTATTGGAATTCTTTGACATTTTTAGATCTTAGTTTGCATAGGCTGGATTCCCTGGATCTGACAACCGCAAGGGCCGCTCATTTCGAGGTCCCAGTATATGGAAGAAATTCTGATATTGGTGGCAGTTTTGTTGATTCTGTTGGCTCTTTCATCTGGGGTTTACACACTAAATAATTCTCTGCACAATGCACAGAAGGTTTTAAATGGGTAAATCGGTCTTTGTCACAGGTACAGTGAAAAAGTTGTCCTGCACACCATTCATACAGATCGATTCATTACAGCAGTTCTCCAAGGTAATACAAGATAAATAAGTAAGAGTGCAGAATAAATTATTAAGAGTCAAAGAAAAGTACAGCAGAGAAACAAGTCCTTCAGCCCATCTAATCCATGCCAAAACCATCTAAACTGCCCGCTCCCAAAGACCTGCACCTACAGAGTCAGTTAGGTACAGGGAGAGTGCACTGCAGGTAGATTGTGAGGTTGACAGTCCATTTTACCATACTAAAGAATCATTCAATAATCTTATAACAGCAAAGATAGAATATGTCCTTGAGTGGTGCTATGTGCTTTCAGGCCTGTATCTTCCACCCAGTGAGAGGGGAGAGAAGATTTGGGGTCAAGACCAGCACCTTCATAAATGGCGAAGATGGGTAGAAATTAATTATTTAAATTAGAGGGGTCTACACATTAAACATCAACAAGAATGGATCATACTGAGCATGAGCGTTAGATAATGTCGCACTTCAATTAACCACCTGGTGGTGCTGCAATGAATTTAAATATTTCTACTCTATTCTGGTTGACATTCACAGGGAAATAAAATTGTTTCTTTTTGATTTTCTCCTTTATATTTTCACAGGCCTCAGCACAGGCATGTTTGAGGCTAGACTGTGTCTGAGGTTGATTTTATCTTAATACTTCCTTAGTGACCCAGTGTCAAACCGTGCTTGTGCTCCTGCAATGGATCTGTAAGTGATCACCAATTCTGAGTAGCCAGCTCAATCAGCACAGTCTAAACATGCATGCCTTCCTGGTCTGAATGATTTCCACTGTGTGCAGTTGAATGATTGAGGAAGCCTTATAATTCTGCAATACATTGCAGGCTGTCATGTATTGTTTTGCATAAGACCATAACATATAGGAGAAAAATTAAGCCATTTGGCCTATTGAGACTGCTCCACCTTTTCCTCGTGGCTGGTCCAATTTTCCTCTCAGACCCAATCTCCTGCCTTGCTGACCGATCAAGAATCTATCAACCTCTGCCTTAAATATACATAAAGACTTTGCTTCCACAGCTGCCTGCGGCAAAGAATTCCACAGATTCCCCAGCCTCTGGCTAAAAAAAGTTCCTCCTCATCTCCATTCTTAAAGGACTGCCCTCTATTCTGGGGCTGTGTACTCTGTCCTCTCCAACCATAGGAAACGTCCTCTCCACATCCACCCTATCAAGGCCTTTCATCACATGATAGGTTTCAATGAGGTCACCCCTCATTCTTCTGAATTCCAGCGAATAGAGCCATCAGATGCCCTTCATGACAAGCCATTCAATCCTGGAATCATTTTCATGAACCTCCTTTGAACCCTCTCCAGGTTCTGCATGTCCTTTCTAAGATAAGGAGCCCAAACCTGCTCACAATACTCCGTGAGGCCTCACCAGTGCCTTATAAAGTCTCAACATTACATCCTTGTTTTTATATTCTAGTTAGTCCACTTGAAATGAATGTTAACATTACATTGGTCTTCCTCACCACAGACTCAACCTGCACATTAGGGAATTCCACTTTAGGGAATCCTGCACAAGGACTCCCAAATCCCTTTGCACCTAATTTTTTGTATTTTCTCTCCATTTAGAAAATAGTCAACTCTTACATTTCTTCTACTAAAGTGCATGACCATACACTTCCCGACACCATACTCTGCCATTTCTTTGCCCATTTTAAACTGTCTTAAGTCCTTCTGTAGCCTCTCCACTTCCTCTGAACTACCTGCCCCTCCAGCTATCTTCATATTGTCTGCAAACTTTTCAACACAGCCATCAATTGCATTATCCAAATTATTGTTATTTAACCTAAAAAGAATCGGTCCCAACACATATTCCTGTGGAACACCACTAGTCACCAGCAGCCAGCCAGAAAGGCTCTCTTTATTCCCACTCTTTGCCTCCTGCCAATCAGCCACTGCTTTATCCATGCTAAAATTTTCCCAATATCATGGGCTCGTAGCTTGTTAAGCTGCCTCATGTCTGGCACCTTGTCAAAGGCCTTCTGAAAATCCATGTACACATCACTAACCAATTCTCCTTTGTCTCTCTTGCTTGTTATTTCTTCAAAGAAAGTTCAGCTGATTTAGATCAGCTTCCAGGTAACTCTCTTGAGATCAATAAATTGCTGAAACTCTTCATAGATCATTAATACACCTTTTTTGATGAATTGCATTTTATTGACACCTTAGCAATGAAAAGGTAGGCCAGAACTTCTCTGAGCAAATCATTATTAAGTAAAAACAAAACAAATAAAATATAAAGGGTTATGAACATAACCATAATTAGAAGGGTTCTTGTATGTTTACAAATACTATGTATATATTCAAAAAAAAATGAAAGAGTTTCTTTGTTGTCACATCTACACCAGAACATACAGTGAAATGTATCGTTTGCATCCCGTAAGTGACTAACACAGCCCGAAGTTTTGCCAAGCTTCCAATGCCAACATAGCACGCCCACTACCTACTAACCCGTACATCTTCAGGATGCGAGGAAACCGGAGCACCCAAAGGAAACGCAAATGGTCATGGGGAGAATGTACAAACTCCTTAAAAAGCAGCAGAAATGAACCCATCACTGGTGCTGTAATAGCCTTTTTCTAACCACTGCACTACCATTCTTCCCTTATTCAACAAGATAATTAGAAGAGAACAAGGTCTGAGATGCATTTGATGGTGTCACATGAGATCTGTGGTTGAAGCACAAATTAATAAACTTGTTCTTTGAATTAGGAAGTCACAGACACCAGGGGCTGTCTAATTTATCATATAAGGGACTGCAACTCGTTTTTCCAATCCTGATAAAGGTCAAAGCTTCCAAGCCTTATGCTGGAGGTCAACTCCTGGTACTTCTTCAAAGTTCAAAGTACATTTATTATCAAAGTATGCATACATTGTACAACCTTGACATGTCTCCTATCAGCAACCACGAAACAAAGACAGCCCCCCAAGAAAAAGAAATATATATTAATAAAAGACTGTCTTAACACCCAGTGTGCAGAGAATAAAAAACACATCAGGCCCATAAAAAAATAACCCATAGAACACCGAACACCCAATGTACAATGAAAAAGACATTATGCACACAGTAACCGTAAGCAAATAGTGTTTCTGTACTGAAGTCTGCAAGAGAATCCATAGTTCAGCACAGAGCTGAGTAAGTGTTATGGAGCAGCGATCGGAACTGACCCATAACTCACTTCAGGTCAACGCCCCAACCTTTTCAATCTGGCTGGCGCTTATATCTCCATCTGAAGAATGGGTTGTACAGCTTCGAGCATCGATCTGACCGGCTCGCCCCTCATCTCAGGCCTCGACACCCTGACATTTTCAATCTGGCCTGGCACTTAAAATCTCCCATCTGAACACCAGGTTCTGTCACTTGGATACACTGGACTTTGCCGCCTCGATTCGGCCTGTGAATCTCCAGCCGAACACTGTGTTCAGTCATGTGTGTCGATACACTTTGGGGCCTGGGCCCTATGGCTTCAATTCAGCCTGTGCCCGAGCTTTTCACGCTCTTCCATGCTCTGAGTGATGGGTCTGCCACCCCTCCTCAGCTCTGCCACATCGAATTGCCTCCGAGAGGCTGTTACTTGTGATGATGTGATTAAAACATGTGGTTAACCAAGTATTCAAATGCTATCCTTGTCTTGCTAGCCACCAGCCAGAAGTCACTGAGATTTACTCGCCGCTGGTCCTTATGTAAGGCATTGGTTGTTCCAGCCAATTATGTAACACCATATTTTAACTTTCCATTATTTCCTTAAATTTGTGCAGTTCATTGAAGTGTATAGGCAGGTGGATCCTACTCACCCATCCAAATACTGATCCTACACAATCAGAATTCTCCAGTCATATGCAATACATACAAGAGCACTCTTGGGAAATTGGTGCGCATTGTAACTATCAAATATACCGTGACTCAATGACCAGACCTAAGTGTCATGGTCATTGAGTTCTATCCATGATTGCTTTCTTCCTCAGTGCATTCATTGGACAGTAAGCCATGTAGCCTGATATGTGTTGTTGGCAGGAACTTTGGGACTTCTGGAGCAGAACCTCCTCTAAGCTAAGAATGTAAGGGAAGAAAATTCAAGTGGGGGGTAGGGAATTTAAAATAAAAAATGATGATGCTGTTCAGTGGGGTGCCAGATAGAAGTTGTTTCAGGAAATACTATGAGGAATAAGTGGGCAATTGCTTAATACTTCCTTCATTGCCAGAGGCACTGGAGAAAGATCTGAGAGTTATGCTGTACCATTCCCCACTCTGGCACATGGACCACGATGGTTGGGGTGGCATGGTAAGTGTAACGCCATTGCAGTGCCAACGGCCCAGTGTTCAATTCCACCTGTCCTGCTCTGGTTAAGAATGTAAGGGAAGAAAATTCTAAATGAAATCAATATTCTCCCCACGACCGTGTGGGTTTCCTCCCACATTTCAAAGACGTAAGGGATTGTAGGTTAATTGGTCACATGGGTGTAATTGGACAGTTTAGGCTCATTGGGCCAGAAGGGCCTGTTATCATGCTGTGTGTCTAAATAAATAATCTCAAAAATCTAATTATTTGTGTATAACCAATAAAGTGCTCTTAAAGCAGTCACCAGTTTTAATTTAGGAAATGCGGTCCCCAAGCTGCTCATTACAAACTCCTGTAGTTAGGATGAGTTTTTAAAAAAAATAAGCTATTTGAGCTTTGCGACAGAATCCTTTATACTAACCTGCAGAAAGATTTGCACTAACATTCTGAGGCCTTAGAAATGGAACTCGGCCACGGCTAACACCCGCTGCCACTTCTTTGCAGGAGCTAGCAACCAGGAGTGAATTCGGTTGAATAATAAGGAAATTAACTCATTAAGAACATGATAGATGCTCAAATGGCCAAACGCCCTGTGTAAATTAACAATCTCACTCTCATCTTTAAAACAACGTTTCACAGAAATTTCTCAGTAAAAATGTTTTATTTAGCAAAATAAATAAGCAGACATTACAAAAAACACAAAGTGGAGGGGGGGGAGGGGAGGAGAAGGGGACTTATTCGCTGCTACAGTCCTGAAATTGAAAGTATTACAATGCTGAATGTATTACAATGTCCTGTTCCTATACATTAACACGACTTTACCAAAAATGGATTCTTGAGACTATGTGAAAAACTTGCCTGTGTCAAAAAAAATCACATCTATAAATAAGAACTGACAAGTTTTTGGCAACCCCGGAAGCTTTACAACAAAGTCCTTTATCAAAGTGGTAAGGTGGCACACTTATTGCACGTTCCAGTTGGCTCCAACACATTGGAATCTAACATCTAACATTGATATTAAAATAATACTCCCAACAAGGTGGAGAGTGTGCTACACCTTTTTGGGATCGCTTGTGCTGCACCCGTTACGTTGTTAATTTTAGGATTTCAGATGGCCATGTGCCTCAATGCAACATTTGCGTCCTCAGTGATGTAGAAGTGAGCCCTGTTTTAATATTTCCCAGAGTGAGCTGCATCTCTTATCACTCTGCTTTTATTTATCACTTCCTTTTTCTTCACCAATTGATCACGGTCTATCACAGCTCTGTAGTTTCTCTCTGCCATTCTCCTTTCCCAGTTCACTGGTATTCATGCTCCCAAACCTTTACGCTGTCCTTCAGGTCACTGAACACAGCAAAGGAACAAAGGAATTGAAGATGTGCCCATTTGCCAACCTTTTGAAGATAATTAACAAGAGTCCTTCCTCTTGACTCCTTGATTTTGAATCTTCGCTGCTCTCCTTTTCTTTCAATATAGATATTTTTATCTCAGTTCCGCTTGTTTTTCCCAGTAGCATCCAAGGAACATTGGTCTTTTTGGCAACCAGTCTCCAAGCTTTTTAAATGATAGCCTACTGTCCTCCGATATTACTTGGTATAGGCTAGTGCTATGAGCTTTGTGTCCTACAGGTTCCTTGGGAGTTACTTACACACGTACCTCTCTGCGGTCCTTTCACACTTTTTGCAGGTTACGTAGCAGCACCAGTGATATTTACAATTGCACCTCTCAATAATCGTCTCTGTGTATGCATTGTATCCCCGACCACAGCACATTAGGTTACAGCTGTCACTGCCCACGGATGTTTTGTTGCACTGTCTGTATATAAAGTAAATTAAAGTTGATCAGTTAAAGGAGCACGTTAAACTTACACATGATTGAATCCATAACTTGCTTTTAACAGAATAATGCAACTGTCAAGAGCTTTAGAACATGCCGTGAAGCACATGCGTGACCCTTTCCTCACAAAATCCATTACTGGAGAGAATCCAGTTCTGCATTTTCATTTCAATTAATGAGGATACCTCTATTAGCCTCAGTAGATCTTTATTGATATGGGAGTGTTCATAGTCAGAAAGATAGGGCCGATTTCAGCTCCGATATCTCAATGGTCCATTAATCCACATTTAGCAAATCCTAAAACCATTATCAGAAGATATCCAAATAGTACATATCTCCTTTCCCCTGCCCCCACTGCCTTCCCCTCCATTATCTCTTTACAATACTCTGGAACTTCTGCTGGAAATCATCCTAATGATTCTCACCATTTAAACACAAGAGGAATGCTAACCAGACAAAGATGGAGATGGCATGTCAGTCGGAGAGGAATAAAGCCATCCGATCTAGAATAAAGCAACGCATGCAAAGCATGGAAGCGGCACGGGCTCCTTACCTCTCCTGAGTGCCATAGGAACCTTGCTTTTCATTTGCCGTACAGTAGTCAGGTGAGCCCACCAGGTAAATCAGCTCGGTCTCCCTCACCGGCCTGATGTCCAGCTCTTTCGGCACCAGCTGTTTCTTGGTACCAACGTGGCGGTGGATCACTCTGGTAGCTGCCAGGTACTTGGTTTTCAGGTCCATTGCAATTTTGTGCATTTCCTGTAGTCCCTTCCAGCAAGTTTTTACAGAACATGAACCAGAAACACCATGGCACTTGCACTTAGTCTCCAGTGAATCGATCACCACCTGTTAGGAGAGAACGCATGTCAGCAAAGTAAACAAATCTCTTCTGGGAGGAATAAGTAAAGATGCTGCCACCCAGTCCAGTCCGTACAATGAACGCTATGCAACCCCATTTCATCTTGCACGGTGGAGTTCCACATAAAACTCCCCATACATTATCAAACATATCCATCTACACCATAAATGCAATAATATCCATCAATGCTCCAAAATTCCCCAAATACCTCCTGTAATTCTTTGGCCCAATGGAAGCAGCACTATTGTCTTCTGTGTAATATCAGAATATCAGGTTGTCACTAACGTTATGTAAATTGTGAAGTCTGTTGCTTTGTGGCAAAACAAGTTACTACAAATTACAATAAATTAGTACTTCAAAAGCAGAATACACCGATTCAGGGAGGCCTATTTTCTGCCAGTGCAAGCAAACAGCCAACTCGAAAACCATCACGATAATAAATATCCAGCCAGTTTAGACGAAGATAGTTTGCCTATCACATTTCATCAAAAACCTGTCCACATCCTACAGATCTCTTCCAGATGTACTGTGTCCTTCCACCATGACCTCCTTCAGCCTTTCATGTTGCAACTCACCCAGCTGCCATTCCACATTCAGAGGCTTCACCAAACAGCCTTCACATTCCATTCACATCCCGCAAGGTCAATTCTCTTCACCTTCATACAGCAGCAATCTGCTTTGAATGCCTTCAAAAAACCTGTAACCAGTGAACCCTCCCCAAGATATGCTGTTCATCTGTTAAGCAATCTAAAACATTCCTACCTACATTAAATGTGCAGTAATGAACGCAAGGAGGCATTTTTGTTATCCATTTTCGTACTGTGTATGACTGGAACAGCCTTGATTTTATGCAGACTCAATTATCTATTCAGCAAGACCATTTTTTTGCTTCTCCTTAACTACCTCTGAGAAAGTACTGGTGAGCTGCTTTCTTGAAGTGCTGTAGTCCTTCTGGTGAAGATACTACAGAGTTGCTAGGTAGGGGAATTCTGAGATTTGGAGGCAGCAACAATGAAGTACTATTTGTCCAAGTCCGGATGGCGTGTGAATTGGAGAGGGCCCTACAGGCAGTAATACTCCCAAGCCCCTGCTGCCCTTATCCTTCTTGGCGATGAAGTTTGGAAGTGTGGACGAGTAACCGCATGCCATTTTACTGACATACGTTACAGCAGCCACTGTGCGATGGTTGTGTAAGGAATGAGTGCTCAGGGGCGGTGGCTGGGAGGAAAATCAAGCAGGCGGTTTTGTTTTGGATGGTGTTGAGCTGTCTGGATGCTGTACGTATCTGGGTGAGCAAAGTACGCTCCATCACATTCCAGAACTGTGCTTTGTACATGAACGGTGGAAAGTACTTGCTCTTGTAGCCATGATATTCATGCGCATTGGTGGTGGGGAGCTCAGCTACAGTAATGCCATGGAGCGTGAATGGGGTTAGACTCTCTAGGTTTAGTTATTGATTATCCACCACTTTGGTCATTCGTCAACCTGTATGTTGCCTAAGTCTTGTTCCATGAAGACACGAGATGTTTCCGTTGCTGAGCAGTTGTGAGTGGAATTGAGTATTATATGATTATTAGTGAACATCCTCATTTCCGATTTTGATAGGATGGAGGTTGTTGATGTAGATAGATGGGCCCAGGACACAGTACGGAGTGATTGCTACAGTGATCTAGGGCTGGGATGATTTGGTCTCCAATGAGGACAGCCATTTTCCGGTTTGAGGTATGACATAACCACTGGAGTCTTTTGCCCTTGATGCCCATTCATTTGGCTTGGTCAAATAATGCACAATGTACACTCAGTATGTCTGCTTGCTGATCCAAACATCTAAACAGCCAATCACGTGGCAGCAATTCAATGCACGAAGCACGCAGACGTGGTCAAGAGGTTCAGCTGTTCAGATCAAACATCAGAATGTGATCTAACTGACTGACTGTAGAAAGATTATTGGTGCCAGGCGTGGTTTGAGTATCTTAGAAACAGCAGACCTCCTGGGCTTTTCACGCACAACAGGCTCAAGTTTACAGAGAATGGTGAAAAAAAACCAAAAAAGTGCAAGAAAGCAAAAAAAAAATCCAGTGGAGTGGCAGTTCTGTGCCTTGTTAATGAGAGGTCTGAGGAGACTGGTTCAAGCTGACAGGATGGCAACAGTAACTCAAATAACCACACGTTACAACAGTGGTGTGCAGAGGAGCATCTCTGAATGTGCAACATGTCACACCTTGAAGTGGATGGGCTAGAGCAGCAGAAGACCATGAACGTACACTCAGTGGCGGCTGCACTTGGCACAGGAGGTGCCTAAAGAATTGGCCACTGGGTGTTTGTTATATGATTCTGTTCTGCTCATACAGGCACTGAGATCACATGGCATGAAGAAGGTATACAGAACGACTATGGATACATACAGTGACTGTCCAGAGTGGCAGCTGGAGTCAGAGACAGAGAGCTATTGCCGTGTGTAAAGTCCATATTCATAGCAGGCTTGGTTAGCATTGCAACTAAGTGCTCAAGTAGACGGAGAAGTTACCTGCAGAATTTGGCTGAAATGAACGTGGAATGGCACCATTTATTATGTCCGTGTATTTGAGAACTATATTGTGAGATACAGATTGATACTACTGTGAAACTGAGTGAAGTAACCCTTGTTTATATTGGCCCTGACACAGATGTCATCAATAGTTAGTGGACAGTGAAACCGTCGATTTGCCAATTTACCTGTCTGCCAACTTCATTGTTGTGCATGTTCATTAACCTGTTTGCCTGAGTTCCGGACCTACTCCCCTTCATCGGCGCATCCGCAAAAAACGAGCCCAGCTGCAGCCCGTAGCGGAGGTTGTCTCCACAGCCGCCCCACCTGAAGTCAGGCCCCGGCACCTCTGCTGGGACTGGGCCACAGGAGCAGGAGGGCAACTCCCCAGAGGCACAGAACTGAGCAATGGAGTGGCTGAGTGCAGCGGAAGAGAGGGCGTACACAAAGGACGATTCCCTTGTTCCTGCGAAAGATCAAAGGGAAAAGTAAAGGAGACATGAATACCTCAAAAAATTTAAGCTGCTGCCTATCATCAGAAGCATTTCTAGTAGCTGCCTTTAGGCTTTAGAAATATTTGCCCGACAAATAAGAAATTTAGTACATCTTATTTTAAGCTAATGCAGAGTAAATTAATAAATATGCAAATAGCGGAGGAGCTATTTTACTCTTTGTAATGCTCAGCTTTTTTATATATAGTAAATTTCTTAACTATCCTAGTCCAGAGATGCCCTGCCTGAGCCCACAGACCCCTTGTTTAATGGTATTGGCCCATGGTATAAAACATGTTGGGGATCTCCACGATGCAGAGAAATTTCTTTAGCCAAAGAGTGATGAATTTGTGGAATTTGTTGCCACATGCAGCTGTGGAGGCCAGGTCGCTGGGTGTATTTAAGGCAGAGATTGATAGGTTCTTGATTGGACACAGCATCAAAGGATACAGGGAGAAGGCTGGGAGCTGGGGTTGAGGAGGAGAGAAAAAAAAAAGGATCAGCCATGATTGAATGGCGGAGCAGACTCGATGGACCAGATGGCCTAATTCTGCTCCTATGTCTTAACTGTAACCTCCTGTCCTGGATATTTTAGATCCATGGATATATCGTGAAAAGAGTACATCTCCCTTGAATTCGCGACTTTTCTGAATATAGAAAATCAATAGCGCACGATGCTTTGTAGCCATTTTCAGCTCAAACCCAAACTCAAAATGAAGGACATATCTAGGTGAGAGATGCATCACCAGAAACCACTAACAATAACCACTATCGTAGAAATTCTGTAATATTTAATTTGGTTATAAATATTTTGGCTCCAAAGAAAGTTAATAAAGGAAAACTTAAAACTGATTGGTGTCAATTGTTATTGGTGCTTGCTAACTCATGCGGTTAATCTTCATGTTAATCAAAGGATTTGATTTTTCAGTTTTGCTTGTGCTGCTTATTTCTCATTGCGATTTCCAATTGATTCAATTTATTTAATCTGAAGTGTGGTTGTTTGGTCCACAATCTTCTGGCCAATACCTGATGCTCCAAGTAGTTCTTCAGAAGTATTACCACATACACCAGACGCTGGCCAACATGTACGGAGATCTTGAGAAATGCCTGCCTTATCTATAGGTGGTCAGTCAGAGGGGTAGTTTCAGCAGGTCAGATTATTTGTGAAAATTAATTTGAAATAGGTTATTTTTATTGCCTATCAGAAGTTCTGATCCAAAACCTAGATCTGGTGTGAAGCCTGAGAGTACAAGTCTAGATGATGCTCCAGTCCTACAATCACTACTGGACATCCCATTGAGGATTCATTGATAGTAAGAGTACATAGTGCGGCTGACCTATCAAGATCTTCAGGGATCCCTACAAACTTATTGTGTCAAATGAGGTGGGGGCGGGGGCTGAAACGACAGCCAAAAATAAATGGTTTAAAACTTCAGGATATCCATCAATTTCAATAAAGAGAAAGATTATTATTGTAAAATTCTTATAAAGGATTTAAGATCAAGTCTCTCAAAGTATCCCCATTCAGATTTGCCGATAAAACTGCATAAGCGATTGTGCAGTGAAAAGGCACAGGACATGGAAATGACAGGATAAACATTAAATTTAACAGTGATTCAACTGCTATCGGTATTGACTCCAGGAAACCTTTTTTTTGTGATTTAGTTGTAAATCCTTGCCACAGAAGCTCAGATCATTGAAACTTCACAAGGCTATGGTTAATTGGTTGGTAATAGGATTGAAATTGTAGGAACACAGAAAACCTACAGCACAATACAGGCTCTTCAGCCCACAATGCTGTGCTGAACATGTATTTACTTGAAATTACCTAGGGTTACCCATAGCCTCTAAGCTCCATATACCCAGCCAAGAGCCTCTTAAAGGACCCTATTGTATGTAGTAATTGTGATTCACTTGATGTTACCAACAGCCTCCTCAAGTTGTATATATAATTAAGAAATTTCAATTTATAAACCACATACCATTCAAAAAAATTATTCCAATTGTTCCAATGGTGATGTGTGACGCTAATTTGTAGAATTTTATCTTGTAACGTGTAAATTGAGACAAAAATAATCTCCATTCAAATTGAAACCTTCTACTTCTTTTCAGGATCTGGGTGTCATCAGGAAGGTCCATCCCTTGCCTATGTCCTATCGTTGAGACAGTGATGGTGAGAAGCTTTAAACTGCTAGTCCTTCTGCTGAAAAGTAATTCCAGTAAGGAGTTCAAGCAAAAATGAAGAGCAGTATTTCCAAGATACAGTGGAGAGTGACTGGTGTGGAATTATGTACAGTAGATGTGTTCCAATGCATCTGGACCATTGTCCCAAGTGGTAGGAGATGCTTTGGGAGATTAGCCTAAGTGAGTAACGAGAAATGGCGGATACCAGTGGTGGAGGGAATATTTAGATTGTATATGAAGTATGGTTCAGGTGCGCACTTTGCCCTGGATAGTGCTGAGCTTCTTGCCTGTTGCTGAATCTAACAAGCAGAGAGTACCCTGTCATGCTCCTGACTTGTGGTAGATATTTGGGATATCAAAAGCTGTGTCAATCACCACTGAAGATCTCTGGCATGTTTTAATAACCACAGTATCCATGTGAATAATTTTTTTTTAAAAAATTGCCAAATCTTTTAATAGGATAGGTGTGGGCAATGATTTGGAAAAAGTAGAAAATGTGTGAAAACATTTGGTGAATAGTTTTAAGGAACCTTTGTATAATCACATTAAGTTTAATGGCTGAATGACTCATGGAATCTTTAACACAGGATTCTAAGGCAACTCTAATGCTAACAGTCTTTAGGCTAAAGCAGAAAATAGTGTAAACCATTGACATGAAAAGAAAGGACTGCATTTCTTTACACATTTGACTGCCTCGGGTTGTGTCAACACATAAAGGCCAGAAAGAATGGTTTTGAAATGCAATCACTGAAATGTAAAAACTGGCAAAGCTAAATTTGCACACAGCAAGCTCCCACAAGTACACTTCCATTGCACAGGTAATCCATTTTAGTGATTTTTTTTCTTGTAATAATGCTGATTTTATGCTTTTGTATTATTGCAACATTATGGGACAGGTCTCCAGAGACCAATGCTTTTGTCAAAGATAATGCTATCGAATCTTTTAACACAAGAAATTCTGCAAATGCTGGAAAACTAGAGCAATGCACACAGTGCTGATGATGGGTCTTGGCCCAAAACATCAGCTCTGTTCCTCTCCATAGATGCTGCCTGACCTGTTGAGTTGCTCAGCATTTTGTGTGTGCTGCCACGAGTATTCTACTACCTGCTGCTTAAAGCAAGCCAAGTGGTCATCTGGAAACTGGCTATGAATTGGATTTCAAATGGAATTGAATCCACAACCTTATAACATTGAAGGTTCAGTGAGCCATACTGAAGTCTTTTAAAGTGAGGACATTAATTTGAAAATAAATTAGATCAGTGGATTGGGGAACTATTCCATAGTGACTGTCAAAAACCGTTGCATTTATTGGGGAAACTACATATTTCAGAAGTTTGAGAATGATAATGTTCACAAAGCCTTCTTTAGGATGAATCAAATTTAATCTCAGGACATATGCCTGCATTTTGATTTTAATAAAACCTGACCAAATGTCTGATCTTTGATATTCTCTCTCTTCAAATGCTGCGCACAGGCACAGTTCAGCATGTTTCCCAACTCACTTGTGCATGACAGACCATTTCTCTCATGCACCCTTTGTTTTAAATGGCCATCCTTATCCAGGGCACTCCATAAAAGGAAGTCACCCTACTGTTTTACTTAGAAACATCCATTCAATGGCAGACAATACCCTGAAAGACATTACTCAGAGAAATATCACGAAGCCATTCTGTGTGATTCTATCTGAAGCAACCTATACTTGGGAAAGAGCATACCATTGTAAATCTAAACAGAAGTCACCAATTAGCATTTATCTGCATCCTGCTGCACTCTCCATTGAGCCATCAACCAGGCTTGAACTGGCCATCTGTGCTCCACCCAAAAGCTTGTGGTCCTTCATCCTATACTCCCATTTGCCAGTTGATGTTCTCCTCAGTGGCTGACATTGCATTCTGTTTCTCCAACTTCACAATTAAAATTACTCATTTTGAAAATCTGTCATATTCACATACTATGCAAATTTTTCACCAATCCTCCTGAAACCCCCTCATAACTCCAGGTCTCGGATGTTGGCCTCCCTTTTTCCCTCACTGCAAGATTAGACCCTCCCAATATCCCCACCCTGGGAACTGGAGAATTTTATTTCAAGTCAGCCAATAAATTTATAATAAGTATTCTGATAATGGGTGAATTGTTCTGATAAATTGTCATTACAAATATTTGCGAGTCTATGAGATTCCAAATCAGTTGACACTTAGCTGGTCCCTCAGTTCAGCAGCAAGTAGGTTCACTAATAAATATTATATTCATTAATAAACAGAATTCAAGGATGTCCCTTTAGAATGGGGATTAGGAGGAATTTCTTTAGCCAGAGGGTGGTGGATTGGGAATTTGTTGCCAAACACAGCTGTGGAGGCCAAGTCATTGGGTATTGAGGTTGACAGTTGTTGATTAGTCAGGGTATCAAAGATTATTGGCAGAAAGCAAGAGCATGGGGTTGAGAGGGATAATAAATCAGCCTCCATTAAATGGTGGAACTGACTCAATGGGCCACATGGCATGATTCTCTTGAAGCCTCTAGAGCTGCTTCTGTCCTTGGAGCCCACCTTTGTAACCAACCTCCTGTTCTTGCCTCTAGCTGAGGCAAATCTACATTATCCTATGAATGAGATGTTTGAGGGCTAGGCAAGTGGATTAACAATTTCCACTGATCAACCAACACCACCAGGACAGGGAAGAGTTTTTCAGTGATGGTCAGGGCTTACTGACTACTGCCACCTCTACTACAACAGTGATTACACCTCCAGAGTGACTATGCGGAAACAGTGAAGAGATTATGGCAGCTCGAGAGAGAGATTCTGCAATTGTTGGAACTCTGTCTTCTCGTCAATGGTAACAGTGCACAGCACACGTCAAATAACCCATCTTCGTGTCAAAACCTGAGATAGGTGACTTAACCTCGTTGACATTTTATTTGGTACTATACCATGCAGGTGAAATCCATCTGGCCATATATAAAAAGATAAAATGTGCGTTACCTCGGTTTAAATCCGGATTGAAGTGGGGCGCTAATTGTATGGAGGAACAGTTCCATCGCATGTCTGCCATGGTGCTTTGGCACACCAGCCTCGTCTGTTTTGCCGCGAAGACGATGCTGTGCATGAGCTCCAGGTTCCTCCGGCAGAGCTGCAGCTGATCGGGGACCAACCCCGCCACCAGCTTACAGTGATGAGTCTGGTTCCAGGCTAAAGCCGCGCCGCTCACTGCGACGCCTCTGTCAATAAAGACCGTCAGGTTTAAGTTTGTGCCTGACATCTCATCGCCTGCTTCACAGACACGTTGAGGAAACAGCAGAAACTAGTAACACAACTTATCAAACCCCCCAAATGAGCGGATTTCAAAGCGACTGAAAACTTAGTAATACTCTAATGTGGAACAGAAGAGATTCTGCAGATGCTGGAAATTCAGAGTAAATACACCGCTGGAGGAACTCGGCAGGTCAGGCAGCATCAATGGAAAGAAATAAAATGCCTGATAAAGGATCTCGGCCTGAAACACCTCCCCATATGCCTAACCTGCTGAGCTCCTCCAGCATTTTGTGCGGAATTGACTAAGTTGGAACCTTGCATTTTTTTGGGGGAAAAAAACACACACACAAAATGCTGGAGGAACTCGATTCAGGCGGCATCTGGAAACGGATAAATGGAATTGCATTTTAAAGATTTTTATTTGCGCATAATAAACGACTGCTATTCATCTGAAAATGTAATTGACCAAATTATTTTTTTTAAAAAACGTTTAATAAATCTCTTCATGGCATGCGAGGTGCTGCCCGGCGAGGTGGGCAGGGATACTCACAGCCACTGGACTGCGCCACACAGCCGCCAGTGGAGCAGCGCCAGGAGAACGCAGCCAACCCGATGCTCCATGTGCGCTCCCTCCGCAAAACCAGTCAGATAACCAGCGCCGGCGCTCCGCTGCCAAGCTCGCCCGTGCCAGGACCTGAAACAGTATATAGAAAAGTTTGTCAATAAACTGAGGCGCCGCTTTAATCTTGAGCAGGCTTGGGGAAACCTCGCAACGGTTAACCTTTCTCGTCCCGGAGCGACTGAATCAAATTGTCCAAAATCAAAAGACGAAGCGAGGTGAGCAGAAATCCTTCCGAAGGAGGCAGATCGCCCTGCCCTCCTTGACTGATTTTATCCTTGAAGTAAACGACAGTGTGGTTTAAATCCCAGAACGGGTGATTTCCTTCCGTCTCTGGCTGTGTGTGTTAGCGTTTTCACCCTGTCCGGCCCCTGCGCCTAACTTCGTTGGGATTGATGCGGATTTGCAAAAGTGTGATCGGAACCCATCCAGCATGACGCAGATCTCTCTTGAAGTTTGCAACTAGCCCGCAATCGCCCGCTTTATATCTGAGCGTGACGCGGCAGTCGCCCGTTCCCAGCCAACGATGTGGATTTCAGGTGTAATGAATGGAGCTGCCGGCAGCTGCCCGACATCACATCAAAGGCTGGAGGGAGAGACAGATTCCTATTCATTTTAATCTCGGACTGGGCAAATACACAACCTCGTCCCCCCGGGTCTGCTCCAGGGTACTTTGCCAAGACATTTTTCATTGTTTTCGAGGAATTGAGACACTCTTTGAAATTCACTTCTTCCCCATCAGGAATAAAATATCACCCCCACCTCAGCCCAGCCTCAAAGGCTGTCACTGTATCATAGACCGCCCCTCCCCAGGTCATCAGGTAAAGGAATTAAGCAATATGTGCCTGCGCTTTTTTTTTGATTATACAAAAAAGAGACGCTCCAAAAGTAAAGAAGAATTAATTCTAAGGCCACATTCGTCCAATGTGTCGCTGATCCCTTAATGGTTTGAAAGACGCCCGGTGAAAATTAAATGTAGTCCTAATTACCGGGGTTTGGTCAAACGGGATGTTAAAAAAAAATCCCCGAACAATGTGCGGACTCGGTGCTGCGAACAGAACCAAGTTTAACCTCACTTGTTATGGGGCACGGGACTGTTTTAGGACAAGACCAAGTTTGAATGAAGTTGAGATTTTTTAAATCTATTATCTAAAAAGTTTTGACTCGTAGGTTAATTTTATTTATTTATGGAGTACAATCTTCCCACAGACTTGTTCATTCCACCATAATTACTTGGTCAGATGAAGTCCAGATATCGCGGCATGTGTTCAATGTTCAATATTCATCGCTTATAACACACATTTACAATCAGGCGAAAAGTGATTTATTGCTTATCCCGGGACCAAACTGCGATCAATGGAATTAGTAAATCACCTTCTAATAGTAACAATCGCCAACCTTTGTATTCTTCTTAAAGTTTCCCCCGTTAAAAAGCATGCTCTGCGATAGAGCGATTAACGAGCAGACAAAACCGATTCATTTGGTCTGATCTAATACACAGGATTGTCCCGACACTTATCCGGACACAGGTAGCCTATGACGATTTTATCCTCAAGAAACTTTTTGTTGGCTTGCCTTATTTCAAGTTTATGGCTCTGCTCTCGTTTCACTGATGGGTAATCCTGAGCAAATTGCCGAGGCCTGCCTGTATTAACGACTTAAGATACGATAGAAGCTAATTGATTTAACTTCACGTTGGGCCCCACCCCCCAGCACAATGCAGAGGGAGAAGTTTACAAAAGTAGAATGCAGCGACTGTTTAGATCTGAACTACCTTTGAAATGAAACTGGGCAAACACAACATTAGCATGAGAATGGGACAGAGATGAAACAAACAGTGGCGAGGCTATCTCAGTAAAAGAGCGAGGAGGCATACCTGCATCCACGATGTATTTACAATCCTTGAGGTCGGTTCTTTGAGATAAACTGTGGGCAGAAAGATATCCCGAGAAAGTAAACTTGCAAAGAACTCCATACAAATAAGTTAGCTGTCTTAACAATAACTAACTCAAAAAGGAGAAATATTGCTATATTTAACCCTGGTCATTCTTGTATTTGTTCTGACAATAGTGCAAGATAATTAACATGCAAGTGAAATTTTAATACCAGGCTGTAAAAAACACAATTAATAATTGACGTGACAATGCACGTGTTGGCTACTAGGATGTAATGGCGTCCAGCTGGCTGAAAGCTATTTCACACCTTTTACAAAGCAGGCTTGGTTGTACTCTTCTGATACTGTTCATCTCCTCCAAATCTGCTGTATTTTAAATCAAGTTCATAACATTTACAAGTATATAATGCATTCTTATATCGCCATTTTCTGTGCAAACTAAATCATTGCTTTTTCTTAAATTCTCCTCTATATCCCATAAGAATTTTTTTTAAACAGTGTATCACTCACCCCTCCCCCTTCACTACGATCGCCCACCTCACACCATTTTCTGCCCTTTACCCTTACCCATGATTCCCTCAATGGCAGTGAGTTATAGGGAAAGGCTTTGTTCACTGGTGTACAGGAGAATGAGAGGAGACCTTGTAGAGATGTACAAAATTATGAGGGGTATGGATAGGGTGAATGCTTCCCTGCCCTCCTCAGGCAGGGTGAGACCAGAACCAGAGGTCAGAGGTTTAGGGTGAAAGGTGCAATATTTAAGGGGAATCTGAGGGAGAACTATAAAGTAGTAAAAGTGAGTGGGAAGATGGATGATTGGGAAGATTATAAAATGCAACAAAAGACAACTAAGAACATTACAAGAAGAGAAAAGATGAAATATGAGGGCAGACTGTCCAATAATATAAAGCAGGATATCATAAGATTTTTCAGTTATATAAAGAGTTAGCAGGAGGTGAGAGTTGATATTGGACCGCTTGAAAATTATGCTGGTGAGGTAGTCTTTGGAGACAGAGAAATGGCAGATGAACTTAATGGATACTTTGCATCAGTCTTCACTGTGGAAGACACGAGCAATGTACCAGAGGTCTGTGAGTGTCATTGCTATTACAAAGGAAAAAGTGCTAGGTCTCCAACTCAAAGGTCTTAAGGTGGATAAGTCATCTGGACCAGAGGGACTCCATTCCAGAGTCCTGAGAGAGGTTGCTGAAGAGATACCAGATGCATTGGTCATGATCTTCCAAGAATCACTTGATTCTGGCATGGTCCCAGAGGAGTGGAAGGTTGCAGATGTCACTCCACTCTTTAAGAAGAGAGGAAGGCAAAATATAGGAATTTATAGGCCAGTTAGCCTAACCTCAGTGGTTGAGAAAGTGTTAAGTCTATTATTAAAAGTGAAAGTTTCGAGGTACTTGGAGACTAATGATAAAATGTCAAATTCAGCATGGCTTCTGTAAAGGGAAATCTTGCCTGATAAATCTGTTAAGAGTTCTTCGAGGAAGTAACAAGCAAGGTGGACAAAGAGGTAGTGGATGTCATTTACTTAGATTTTCAGAAGGTGTTTGATAAGGTGCCACACATGAGTCCACTTAACAAGACAAAAGGAAACAGGAAAACTGGCATGGATACTGGAATGGCTGATAGGCCGGAGGCAGTGAGTGGGAATAAAAGGGGCCTTTTCAGGTTGGTTGCTACTGACTAGTGGTGTTCTTCAGGGGTCAGTATTGGGACCGCTTCTTTTCACATTGTTTGTCAATGACTTATATAATGGAATTGATGGCTTTGTGGCAAAGTTTGTGGATGATATGAAGATAGGTGGAGGGGTAGGTAGTGCTGAGGAAGCAATGTGATTGCAACAGGACTTAGTCAAATTGGAATAATGGGCAAAAAAGTGGCAGATGGAATACAGTGTTGGGAAATGTATGATAACGCATTTTGGTAAAAGGAACAATAGTGCAGACTATTATCTAAATGGGGAGAAGGCTCAAACATCAGAGGTGCAGAGGGACTTAGGAGTCCTCGTGCAAAACTCCCAGAGGGTTAATTTGCAGGTTGAGTCTGTGGTAAAGGCAAATGTAATGTTGGCATTTATTTCAAGGGGAATAGAATATAAAAGCAAGGAGATAATGTTGAGCCTTTATAAGACACTAGTCTGGCCACACTTGGAGTATTGTCAACAATTTTGGGCCCCGTATCTCAGAAAGGATTTGTTGTCATTGGACAGAGTCCGGAGGAGGTTCACACGGATGATTCAGGGAATGAAGGGAACGTTTGGCAGCTTTGGGCCTGTACTGACTGGAATTTAGAGGAATGCGTGGGGTTCTCATTGAAACCGATCGAATGTTGAAAGGACGAGATAGGGTGGATGTGGAGAGGATGTTTCCTATGGTGGGTGTTTCCAGAACTAGAGGGCACACCCCCAAAATTGAGGGGCACACCCTTCTAAAGGCACACCCTTTAGAACAGAGGTAAGGAGAATTTTGTTTTAGTCTGAGAGTAGTAAATCTGTGGAATGCTCTGCCACAGACAGCAGTGGAGGCCAAGTCCGTGCGTATATTTAAGGTGGAAGTTGATCGTTTCTTGATTGGTCAGGGCATCAAAGGATATGGTGAGAAGACAGGTGTATGGGGTTGCGTGGGATCCGGGTTCAGCCATGATAGAATGGTGGAGCAGACTCGATGGGCTGAATGGCCTAATTCTGCTCCTATGTCTTATGGTCTTATGGAGGAGTCCTTGAAAATTTGTCCATAGGTAGTGGAATCAGCTTGGTGTTGGGGTGAGTGAATTGTGTGAAGCTATTCCCCTCTGGTTCAAGGGCTTGACGTTTGAGGGATTATAACTGTTCCTGAACATAGTGGTGTGGGACCTGGGGCTCCTGTACCTCCTTCCTGATAGCCTGCATTGCGGGGGTTCTTGATAATGTATGCTAATTTTCTGTAACAACACTCTGTGTAGATGTGCTCAATGGTGGGGAGGGCTTTACCCTTGATGGACTGGCTGTATTCACTACTTTCTGTCGGCTTTTCCATTCAAGTGCATTGGTGTTTCCATACCAGGCTGTGATACAACTAGTCAGTATGCAGTCCATGCATCTACAGAAGTTTCAGATGATATGCTGAATTGTAACATTGAAGAGAAGTTTGGTTGGTACATGGATGAGAGAGGTATGGAGGGCTATGGTCCGGGGGCAGATAGATGGGACTAGGCAGACCGGGCTGGCATGGACTAGATGGGATGAAGGGCCTGTTTTGGTGCTATAGTACTCTGTGACTCTATATCTTTTAATCTCTGTTTGAATGATATTTACAAATGAACCTCAACAGCTACCCAGAGAAGAGAATTCTAAATATTCACCACTTTTGAAGGGATTTCTTCTAATTTCAGTCCGAATGCTTTTTGTTTTGTGACTATGACCCACTAAATCAATACTCTTTAGTCAGGGAAGCAAAGACTCAAAGTAAACCCTGTAAGAATTCTGAACATTACAAAAAAAGTCATCTCTCATACTTCTGAACTCTAAGGAACAAAGCCTTTGCCTGTTCAGTTTCTGTACACGTGACAGAGCCACCCAAGGAATGAATCTGACGAATCTTCGCTACACTTCCTCTGAAGCAAGTGTATCCTTTTTTTATATTTCGGGAAAGTAAAATTGAAAACAATACCCTGATGCTTTCCAGCACTTTCTTTTTGTTAAGGTGACAGGGGTTTAAACTTTGGCCTGTCCCTTTAGAACTTCTGCAAAAGCTGCATTGCGATTTATTGTCGCAGGGCACATTGTGCTGGACTATGGAATGTGCAAGTCAGCGACAACTGGCTGTGGAAAGCTCTCTGCTCCGGAAGGTTATCAATCTTCTGGCTGACCAGAGGATGTCTTTCGTCCAGTTAATGATCCACCAGTGGATCCGGGAGTTTGAAAGCGAGCAGGAATATGGCTAGAGGTGGGGCTGGAGTGTGGCCAATGGCAAGGGTTGGGGGGGGTGGGGAGGTCACAAGCAACGTAGGACCAGGGGCTGGAAAGTGGAGGGGCTGCAGGAAGCAGAGGGTGTCCAGGGTCGGTGATAGGGAGCAGAAACGTGGCCAGATTAAGGAGAGTGGATGGAAGTAGAGGCAAATTTGACCTGATTCAGGGGCAGATGCAAGCCCAGGAGTGCAACCAAGAGCAGGGGCAAGAATGAGGCTGTATTACCAGGCTCAGGAGCAGAGAGACACTGGGACCAGGGGCAGTGCAGTGTCGGCCATGTTCAGGGACAAGTAAGTGGTTGTTGGCAGGGGGTGGTGTGGCCAGGTGTAGGGGCAAAAGAGTAGCTGTTAGCAGACCTGGGGCAGAGGTGACACCAGGATCAGGCAGGATTTCCGCGGTATTCCTGCATCTGGGAAGATGTAACTGTTACCTGTCCCATCCGCTAGTGCAGCCCTTTGTTGAGAGAATGTCGGAGATGGCAATTGGGATGCAGGTGTCCCACAGTCTAGAGGGGAAGAGGAGAACGTGGATGGTTATGCTTCGGTAGAGGTGTACAGTGAAGAGAACAGATGGCCAGAGGAAAGGGGAGAGGGGTCCAAGTGAGCCAACCAAACCAAAGGGCCAAGCAGCAGGGGTGGGAAGAGGGAGGTGGATAGGAGGGAAGGTAGCGGGAGTTTAGGCAGTGATTCAGAGACTGGAGTTGAAGTGCGCAGCTTGCAGGTGACAGGCACCCTGCGTGTGACACAACAGGCCAGCTCGAAGTAAAAGGTGGCATTACATCTTCCGAATGGGAAATCAACAAGAGGAAGTCATTCAGATCAGAATCCAGTTTAGTATCACTGACCATTGACATAAGACTTGTACATCTTTGGAATGTGGGCGGAAGCCAGATACCCGGAGGGAACGGAGGGAAGATATGATCTCCTTACAGACAGTGATGGGAACTGAGCCCCTATCCATGATCGCTGACTCTCTAACGCATTGTGATCCTCACTGGTAGCTCTTCAATTTTGCAAAGAGGAACTTCTGGCACAACCTCATTTTCCATGCCCGCAAAGTGTTAGGCAAGCCTGGAGATGCTCTGATTGTAACCACCTAGAAGAAAATAGTCAAATTATGGGAATAACAGAGGGGTTCCTGTTGCTTGTTTATTATCTGTGGCTGAAGAACTACTCCACAAATTGTATTGTGGGCTCCCTCTACCTACGGGCACAGTGGACATAATCAATTTGCGTGCTAACTCAGCCCAATGCAGGGAGTAGCATCAACCACTATGCCTGTTTTTTTTTATATCTTACAAAACCTTTGATTCCATCAATTGACTGAATTTACAGAAAATTCAGATTCAGATGCAGAAATTTGCTTCTATCTTGCCATTGCATTCTGATGGCACGAATGCTGTGATACTAACCAATGGATCCACGACAGAGCTAATCTCAGTGTAGAAAGGTGTGAAACACAGCAGTTTCAGCACCCCAGTACTTTTCTCAGCCTTTTTCACCACAATGTCAATCTCATTTCCAACAAGCTTCCTACTAGAATGGAACTACAGGACAAAGGGGAAAATGTTGAATCTATCTCTCCTCCACTTCAGAACGAAGGTCATCCCCAAATCAGTCACCGAATGCAAATGACATTTGTGTTTGCACACACTGAGCTTCAAGTCATTGTAGGCATAGTCACTGAAGATAATTTATTTTGCATAACATCTGCAAAGCAAATGTATTCTGCTCACCTACCCCCCCTATACAGCACCACACTGCAAATGTAAAGTACAACCAGGGGCTATAAAATGCGAGTACTTCCCATTCCTTGGGAGAAATACCCAGCAAAGACAGGCATCCGTGATGTAACTGATTGTCGCATTCAAAGCACCAACACAGACGTTAACTGTCTGAGGGAAAAGATCAAACTGAGATCATGAAACTGCTCTCCCAGTGCAGCTCCCTCAAGGTCAATGTACTGTGCAGGAAGGATCTGAAATGGAGCCCCTTCTCACCACAAGATTGCTTGAAAGGTTTGGTAATGAGCAATTCCGCTAACTGACTCTGATCATCTGCTGAAAGTCCATCAAAGAGTAGCAGTTGAATACTTCTCTTTTCCAAGGAGTCTCCTCATTTGAAGAACCATTGACACAATGCTGTGCTGCTGAAAGAAATGTTCTGGGACAACATGGCCGGATTCATTCTTTGCAATACCATATACTTAGTATATATTGTGACACTTGGTGTTTGCATTCCCAGATCACACATAGCCTGGTGCATCCGTACACAAAAGCAGCTGTTAGGATGAGAGCAATTTGGGCATACATTACCCAACTTTCACTGTGTATTTGTGTATTGTGTCCCTTTGGATGTGGCCCATTTCCAGTCTCCAGGGGCAATACTGAAAAGAGCTAGGCATCACAGCCCTGAGAAAATTGGAAACTGGCAATAAAAATCTGGACAAAGCAGGTCTTCAAATAGAATAATGCAGGTCATCTCTCCAGCACACTGTGTGCTTCATCTCAGTGATGATCAGGATCCTTGGGAAAGTTCACTGGTTCAGTCATGTACACCATGGGTATGTTCAGACAGAATAGCTAACTGTTCTGATTTGTTTTTAGACCTTATGTTTGCATTTGAAGATTGTGTCCATTAATATGCAAAGTGTTTAAAAACATTATCTGGTGCATTTCAACCTTTGCGTTTCTTGCCAGGATCAAGACCAAGCTGCTACTTTTGAAGAAGTGTGGTTTAGTGTGCCTCCTGATGGTGGTCCCATAGGCAGTCGGTTTGGTTGGGATGCAACAGTTTCCATTCCTCTAGCCTGAGTATTCTGCTGTGGGGAGGCAACATCATCACTGGTCAATAAGATGGCCCCAATACATAAAACATATCTCCTACAGCTCTGTCTAACTACACCATTGTGCAACTGGTGTATTATGTGATTGGCCTGACTATCTGTGTATTGGCCTGACTAAACACAGATAGTCTGGATGCACGACCACTTCCCTACCTCATCACCCTCAACACAGGTACCTACCAGGGCTGTGTGATGAGCCCACTGCTGTACACTCTGCTCACCCATGGCTACCTGAATAATCATATTGTCAAGTCGCAGATGGCATGACAGTGGTGGGGCTCATCATCAACAATGATAAGATGGCCTACAGAGAGGAGGTGGAAGAGCTCAAGGCCTGGTGCCAAGCAAATAACTTCTTCCTCAATGTCAACAAGGCAAGAGAGATGGTGATCGACTACAGGAGAATTTGCACCACCAACACCATTCTTTACTGGTGGCAGAAGCCATTTTAAACTTCTGGTAGAGCACGTCTCACACAACCTCTCCTGGTCCTAGAACACAATCAGAAAAGCTCACCAATGCTCTACTTTCTGAGAAGGCTGAAGAGAGCTGGACTATGCACATCTCTACTCACGCCATTCTGCAGATGCGCAGAGGAGAGCATCTGGACAAGTTGCATCACTGCGTGGTACAGAAATCACTGCGGCGGACAGGAAAGTTCTAGAACAGGTTGTCAAAACTGCCCAATGCACCACCGGCACCAGCCTGTCTGCCATGAAAGGTGTCGGAAAAGGGCCTGTAACATCATGAAGGATCCCACCCACCTTGCTCATGGTTCGTTTGTCTCACTCCTATCAGGGAGAAGGCTCTGTAGCATCTATGCCAGGACCACTAGACTCAAAATCAGTTATTTTCCCCAAGCAGCAAGCTTGATCAACACCTCCACCCCGTAATTCATCCCTCCACATCCCCCAACTACCACTACTTTATAATTTCCTGTCAAAGTTCAGGTTCAAAGTAAAATTTATTATCAGAGTACATACATGTCACCACATACAACCCTGAGATTCTTTTTCTGCAGGCATACTTAGCAAATCTATAGAACAATAAATGTAAACATCCGGAACTATAAGTTGTGCAAATACGGATATAAATAAATATCAATAAATAATGAGCATGAAATAACATTATAACAGAGTCCTTAAATGAGTGTAGTTATCCCCTTTTGTTCAAGTGCCTGATGGTAGTAATTATTCTTGATCCTGGTGGTGTGAGTCCTGGGTCACTTGTACCTTCTACCTGATGGCAGCAGCAAGAAAAGAGCCTGGCCCAGGTGGTGAGGGTCCTTGATGATGGATGCTGCGTTTCTACGGCAACATTTCATGTAGGTGTTCTCAACGGTTGGAAGGATTTTACCCATGATGTACTGGGCCGAATCCACTACATCTTGTAGGATTTTCTGCTCAAAGGCATTGTTGTTCCGATACCAGGCCATGATGCAGCCAGTCGGCACAAATACCACCAGGCATCTATACAAGTTTGCCAAGGTTTTTGATGACATGCCAAGCCTCTGCAGATGTCTGAGGAAGTAGAGGTGGTGTTGTGCCTTCATTGCAATAATATTTATACAATGGGTCCAGGACAGGTCTTCTGAGATAGTGACACCCAGGAATTTAAAGTTACTGACCCTCCCCACCTCTGATCCTCCAAATATTTCTGGCTCATGGACCTCTGGTTTCCCTCTCCTGAAGTCTACAATCAGTCACCTTCCGTACAGGCACTCCTGTGCCTAGAGTCACTTCATGGACATACAATCCAGCTATATATATAGCTACCTTATGTATTTATGTTATTGTGTTCTTTATCTTATTGTGTTTTTTTGATGCTGAATCAGATCCGGAGTACCAATTATTTTGTTCTCCTTTACATTTGTATACTGGAAATGACATTAAACAACTGGGCACTTCCAGCAACTCCCACTGCTGCAAGCAAGTGACCTTTCACCAGTCCATTTCCTGTTAGTTTGCGACAACAGCCCGTTATTCCACCATCTTCAGTATTAGAAAGCTGGCCTATAACGTAGGCCTCACCAAACACCCTTTGTAAGTCCTTATATGAGGCATGTTAACCACATTTGATCAATCCTGTCTGTTACCTCAAAAAACCACATCATGTTAATGTGATACGATTCACATGATCAACTCCATGTTAGCTTTCTCTAAAAACTCAATTGCCCAATGTGTGCTAAGTTCAATCTGTGACTATTGTTTCTAGAACCTTCCCCATCACCAATATTAAACCATCAGGTCTAAGGTTGTGTGCTCATTCTTACAACTCCCATTGAATAAAGGTGTATCATTATAATTTTGTAATCCTTATGGACCCCTATATCTATAGACGTTTCGATGTTTATACCCTCACTTCCCTTCGCAATTTTGGATTTATCCCAGCTAGATCATGCAAACTAAGGGCAGCTAGACTTCCTAGCACCTTTTTATCAACTTGTAGGCTCTTAGAAATGGCCATCAAAGCCCTCCTCACCAGGCAGTACATTTACATGGAACGCGGCCACAATAAAGCAGCCTCCATCATCAGATCATCAGAGACTCCTAACATCCAGGCCTTGCCCTGTCCTCACTGCTACCATCAGGCAGGAGGTACAGAAGCTTTAGATCCCACTCCACCAAGTTCAGTCACAGTTATCACTCCAGGGCCGTTAGGGTCCTGAGCCGGTATGGATAATTTCAATCACCATGACCCTGAACTGAACCCACGACCTGCAGACTCACTTTCAAAACTCTTTACAGCTCATGTTTTCAGTATTATATTTGCATAGCTTCTTCTGCATTTTGATTGTTTGTCATTCTATGTCTGTTTATGTCGTTTTCCATAACTTCCGTTGTACTTTTTTCCCTGTAAATACCACTGGAAAATAAATCCCAAGGTAGTAAATATGTATAGCATTGGGCAAAGAATTATTCACATATATATAGCTAGGGTGCCTAAGACTTTTGCATAGTACTGTACTCTGATAATAAATATACTTTGAACTTTGAACTTGGAACAATCAGTCACTGAATTAAATATACATAAATAAACACAGAAAATGGTGGAAGCTCTCAGCAGGGCAGCACTAATTAATTTAGGAATGAGAACAGAGTTAACATTTTAGAATAATGACTTTTCATCAAAACTGAAGCAGTGAGAAATGGGATGTTTGAAGTTGCAGAGAAGTGGAGGGGTGGAGAGCTGGACAAGGCAAAGGGAACACAGCACTGACACTATCATACACATCTGCTTTGTGTGACTGCATTAGTTTTTCTCAACCTTTGTCAGACTCTGAAATCTTTGAATGCAGTTGACAAACCACTCTTCTCCATCACTACTTACCGTACTTACTGCCTGTTACCCCGCTGGCGTTGAGGGCAGCAATGATGTTCTTCCATCTCTGGCGGTGTTCAGGACTTCCTTTGTCGCGCCAGTTGCTTCCTTTCAGTTTTCACTACTGTCAGTCGTGCAAATCCTGGCTGGAGACTCAGGAATACTGTCGCACTCAGATGTAGAAGGATGCTTCATTTCTGTTACCACAACAATTTCATTTTACCAGTCAGGGTTGTTAGCCCTGAGCTGAGCCCCCAAACCTGGAGGACCGGTGGACCACTCTTGGTCTGGCCTCTAACCTTTGATTTGTTTGATATGAGTGACCCAACCAAAAGCCAAAGCATCGAACTTTGACTCTAGCTGACATAGCTCTCCGTGTCATTGAGGCATTCAAGACAACAACAAGGTTGTGGTCCTCTGGGAGGTTCTCTGTTGTCACTTCAAGGAATATCCAGCTCAATGGGATTGGGCTTGTTTGGTTCTGCCCATGTCTATCTCATCATAAACAGATCAATGCCATCTACTTACGTTAAAATCCTCAAAGGTCTACCTACTGTGGGAATCGACAGCTCCAGTTTCGATGCAGAAAGTGATCTAAATAAACAGCTCATTCAACTCAGTTTACCTGTATTCTCAGTCTCACTCACTCACCACTGAGAACTTGATTGTTTATACTAGCTCTTGGTTCTACCAAGCTTGAACTTTATATTCCCTATCCTTGGCATGGACTTTACTGCCAGGAGCAAAGGAATGAGATTTGCCATTCATTATACCGAACCAGAATCAGGTTTATTATCTCTGATGGCAGAGGGGAAGAAGCTGTTCCTAATGCACTGGGTGTGCATCTTCAGGTTCCTGTACTTCCTCCCTGATGGTGGTAATGGGAAGAGGACACTTTCTAGATGGTGCGGACCTTTAATGATGGATATCGCGTTCTTGAGGCATCACTTTTGAAGAAGTCCTCAGTGGTGGGGAGGCTAGTGCGCATGATGAAGCTGGCTGAGTTTACAACTTTTTTTTGATCCTGTATAGTGGAGCTTCCATGCCAGATGGTGATGCAACCAGTCTGAATGTTCTCCATGGTACATCTGTAGAAATTGGCTGGAGTCTTTGGTGACATACAAAATCTCCTCCTTATGAAATATAACCACTTGTGTGTCTTCTTTGTGATTGCATCAATATGTTGGACCTGGGATAGATCCTCAGAGATGAAGATTCACTGGGATGTTGCCTGGAATGAGGGCCTGTAAGGAGAGATGGAATAGACTGGGTTTATGCTCTTGATAGAACTTTGGAGGTAGAGTGCTGATCTTCTAGAGGTTTATAAACTTCTGAGGGACAAAGATAGAATTTATAGTCATAGTATAGGAGTCTAGAACTAGTGGAGCTACAATTACAACATTTAATAGACATTTATATAGGTACTTGGATAGGAAAGGCATAGAGGGAGAATGGAATTAGCACAGACAGACATCATGGTCAAAGTAGATGAGGTAGGATGAAAGGGCCTGTTTCTATGATTTTTGAGACCAGAAGGAATACTTTTGTCCATTGTAAATGTCATCACTACACTCCTAAAAAGAATGGGACTAAAATCAGAATGTTACGTCATTGCTCTCAAGATGATGTCAATTTCCACACGGGGGTGGGGGGGGGAAGATTTGTCCATTACCTTTGATTTTCTTTACACCAAAGATCATGCAAGTGTAACAAATTTTTTTAAAAAGTTGAAATCATTCCTTAGCTGAACTGTAAATGGGTATTCATTCAGTTTTGGCTAATTTTAATTACTCATATGAGGGATATGAAGGTCATTGGCTAGGCCAGCATTTATTTCCCATCACTGACAGGCCCTGAAATGTGCTAGTGAACTGTGTTCTTGAACAGTTGCTGTACTGTGCTGATAGTTTCCATTAACTCCGTTAGAATGGGGATTCCAGCTTGTTGAGCCAACAATAGTGAAAATACAGTGATGTATTTCCAGTTTAGTATACTGTGGGATTAAGACAGGGGTTCCCATCCTTTTTTATACCATTAACCAAGGGGTCCATGGACCCCAGGTTGGGAACCCTGGACTAAGAGATGGTGGCAACCAAACTGCAATATTTAATTAAAAGTTTTAAAAAATCATTGTCAACTTCATATAAGCAAAGTCTATTTTCTATCCTGCAACACTTGATGATTTTACAAGGTAAATGCCATTGAAAATTTGATAACTGAACCAGATGTCCATGTATCTTGTGAACGTTTAGAAAGATATTTGACACCAGATTCACCAAGTTGAATGCCAAGATCACAAACTGTCTGGTTCAGATGGGGGTGGGGAGCAGATAGTGCAGGTGTTGGTGGGGGTGTGGGAATGGGTGTGTGGATGGAATCAGGAAAGTACAGCCCAAAGAGAAATGAAACTCATTTTGAAATTTCACAAGAAAGCATTATGGATGACAGAAAGAATTAGAGTACCTTAAGCCTTAGACTTATCTCAGAGATGGCGACTGTTAGGATAAACAGCATTTTGTCCCATTAAATTTATTTAAGAACTGTTTAAATTATGCTACATAAATAAAATCAGCTTCCACCAACATAACTAGAGATTATGAAAGACTTGATATCAATGTTACTGATAATAGTACTTGAGTCCTTTGTGCGTCTGAGTGACTGTTCCCTGCTATTTTAGCAGCTTAACATCATTGTTACAATATTGCACTGAGGAATACCACACAAACACGTAAAGCATTCATGCCAACATAAATAGCAAGCTTCATGTGCTTTAATGTATTAAAAATAGAAAATGCTTAAAATGAAGAGGTTGATCAACATCAAAAAGAAGAAGAGATGTTAATGTTTGACAGGTTCCAAATGTACACCAACAACCATCAGCTATAAATCACCTCCTCCTCACTGAATCATTCCTCTCCCTCTCTTGGAGATTGCTGGTACAACATCATTCTGGGATGAGCAGAACTGACTGACAGCTACACATCTACTGCTGAAACTCATTGTTGCTGTTGTCTTCATTCACAACTGTTCTGCTGCTCTCTTGACAAGTGCCCATCTGGAGCTCTCTCACCAGGAGCTGCTTTCCACCCATGCTCACTTTTCCTTTGCTCCACCTTCATGGCAGTACCTTCAGTTGTCTAAGCTGTAAACTCCTTCTTCTCCTAAACTTATCCACTTCTTCTCCTCTTCCTAACTTCCAAAATGCTATTCCAAAACACTACCCATCAAGGTTCAATTTCCTTTGACGCGACCTTTGTTTTCATTCTGAAATGCTTTGATTAACTTATTGACTACATGTTCTAATATCTCTCTTTTTGACTGGGTGCCACTTTTGATTATGTTACTTCTGGGACAGCAGGGGTTTTTGATTTAAAGTAATTGCTAGGAGGGTTGGCAGAGAGTTGATAAGGTAAGGAACTTCATTTAAAGAGAGATAGGGGGAGGTCTGAAAAGATGAGATCATAATGCCGACTGCATTTTGGTCAGGTCACACAGTGTTTTTGTTTGTCACTTACAATTTGACATGACCTATCAGGTTAAATTTCCATTGACACCACCTTTACTTTTATTCTGAGAAGGATCAACAACAAGAATCAACTTTATTCACCATATACGTTTACAGTATTAAGAAATTGCTGCATGAGGTCTGTTGGCGTGACATGCAAAAACAACAACATTCAAAATTTATATAAAAATGAAGTCTGCATTCAGTACATCACACACCCAATCTGAGTGCAGAATGGGGTCAACCCTCTTTTGAATTATCGTTTCAACACTCCATCTCCTATCCTTCAAGCTCAATGGATGAAGCAGAGCTAATAAGAAACTGTTCAATCTTCCATCTCCTCCATTCCAGAACTGAGATCCACCCTAAACTGTTATTGACATAAAGCACACAGGTAATTCTTGTACTTGTGCATATTCATAAACTGACCTCCATGTCATTGTTGATTTCTTTACTGAAGTTTATGAACAGATGATTTTACTCTAACTATCCAGACTGGATTCTCAACTAGACAGTCCCCACTACACAACAGTGTCCCCAAGATCCACATGAGTTGCTGGAAAACATGAATCATCTTCCTTATCTCAGGAACCATCTCTCAGTTAAACCAGCCATCAATGTCAAAATACACCATTTCCCCAGTAAGCCAGCATGGCCATCAACCCTACATCATCTCATGGTCTAAAGAGCACCAGGATATGCTCCTGGCAACACGTACAACACGCTGGAGGAACTCAGCAGGTCGGGCAGCATTCGTGGAAACGAGCAGTCAACGTTTCGGGCTGAGACCCTTCATCAGGACTGAAGAGGGAGGGGGCAGGGGCCCTATAACGAAGGTGGGGTAGAACTGCTGAGTTCCTCCAGCGTGTTGTACGTGTTGCTTTGACCAAAGCATCTGCAGTGCACTTTGTATTTAGGATATGCTCCTGTGTATTTAGAATGCTGTCTCTGCAAGATTCTTCAGCTCTATTAGTTCTATAGGTAAACCAATGTCTCTGCCATTCCTTGGGGTTTTGATTTTGCTCAATCTCTTCACCTCCCATGGACCAATACTTAAATTACTATCACCATTCTGCAGTTTCCCTGCAATTGCCCCAGTTCCTCTCCAATCAGATCTCTTCAATGAAACACATCTCCTGCTGCCCTGACATTTTCTTCCCTCAGCTATTAATCACAAAAACTAGTACCCACACCTTTGTTGCCCTACAAATAAGCACTAATGTGTCCCCAACATTTACAAGGAGCACAGACCGGAAGAAGGATCTTGGCCCGAAATGCCAATGGTCCATTCATTTCCAGTGATGCTGCCCGACCTGCTGAGCAACCCCAGCAATTTGTGTGTGTTCCTCTGGATTTCCAGTGTTTGCAGATTTACTCATCTTTATAATTTACAAGGAGTGACCATAGGACCATAAAATATAGGAGAAGAATTAGGCCATTTGGCCCATCGAGCCTGCTCCACCATTCAATCATGGCTGGTCCTTTTTTCCCTCTCCTGAACTCCATTCCCTGGCCTTCTCCCCGTAACCTTTGATGCCGTGTCCAATCAGGAACCTATCAATCTCTGCCTTAAATACACCCAATGACTTGGCCTCCACAGCTGCCTGTGGTAATAAATTCCACAAATTCACTACCCTCGGACTAAAGAAATTTCTCCACATCTCTCTTTTAAATGGATGCCACAGAAAAGCAGCATCCATCATCAAAGATCCCTTCCATCCAGGCCATGCTTCACTTCTCTCACCACACTCTGAAACGCTTCAAAGATCTACAGATTCATCTTCAATGACCCTTTACAACTCTTGCTATCAGTATTTTGTATTTGCAGGTTATCTTTTGCACATTGATTTTGTTTGTCAGTCTTTGTTTTTGTATAACTTTTCTTAAATTCTATTGTATTTCTTTTTTTTCCCTGTAAATAACTTTAACACTGAACTAATTAACCTATGGACTTCCTTTCAAGGACCCTACAACTCTTGTTCTCAATATTACTTATTATTTATGAATTATAACTATTAATTGGTATTTTATTGCATTTGCACAATTTGTGTTCTTTTGCATATTAGTTATTTGTCGGTCATTGTGTGTAAGTTTCATTGATTTTGTTGTGTCTTTTGTTCTGCTGTGAAAGTCCACAAGGAAATGAATCTCAGAGTAGTATATGGTGACATATATCTCCTTTGATAATAAATTTACTTAGGACTTTGATCAAATGACCAATTTCCAACAACATCTTCATTTCCTTGAACGTGCTCCCAGATCCAGTTTTTCCCTCCGCCCTCAATTTGCTTAAAGTTAGCCTTGATTTTGTCATTAGATTACTTTCACCAACATTTCAAGTTGCACCACTCATCTCCTGTCTTGCATTACATTTTGCTCAACTTTCATGTCTGTTTATTTACATTGGTTCACTGACCCAATTATTTTCTAACTCTTCGGTGACCCTTGCAAACTTCCTGCATCTTTATCTGATCCTATATTCTAACCCTTGATGCGTCCCTTTAGCATATTGTGCCACCATTTAAATCAGGACCTGCAGATGCCCTGACCCTGTCCTCTACAATTACACATCCAATCTTTTCAACAATATACCATTTCCCTCCCAACCACAAAAACATCTCAAGTCCCATCTTTTAGATTGATCATTCACCCAACTCCATCATGTCCAACGGCAATTTGGCATTAGTCCCTCCAGCTATATCTCAGATATTTTTATAAGTTTATTTCTAAGTCTCACTGTAAAGCAAGGTCTGTGAAATTTAATGCAGAGCATTGCTGAATGCTTTTGAAGTTCTGAGAATCATTTTACTGTAAAATGTTGATCTGTTACTGATTGTTCAGAAATCCTTATGGTTCAAAGTTCAAGGTGAAATTGTTATCAAAATATGTATATGTCTCCATATACTACTCTGAGATTCATTTTCTTGCAGAAATTTACAGGAAATTAAAGAAATATTATAGAATTTATGAAAGACTCAATGGCAAAGACTGACTACTGCTGTGCAAATCATGCAAATAATTCATCGAACATAGAACATGGAACAGTACAGCACAGGAAAGGCCCTTCAGCCCACTATGTTGTACTGAGCCAATTAAATTAATAACCAAAAAGCCAACAAATCTCTTCTGCCTACACAATGTCTGTATCCTTCCATTTTCTTCATGTTCCTATCTAAACATGTCTTTAAAAAATCCCCAGTGTATCTACTTCTACTACAACCCAAGCAGTGCATTCCAGGCACCCACTATTGTCTGTGAAACAAAACTTGCCTCATATCTCCTTTGCAATTACCCCCTCTCACCTCAAATGGTATTAGACGTTTCAACCCTTGGAAAAAGATATTGACTGTCTACTCTATATATGACTCTCACAAACTTATGAACTTGTATCAGATCTCCCCTCAGCCTCTGCCAGTCCAGAGAAAACAATCCAAGTTTGTCCAACTTCTTGTTATAGCACAACTCCTCTAATCCAGGCAACATCCTGGTGAAGCTCTTCTGCAGCCTCTCCAAAACCTCAACATCCTTCCTATAGGGGAGCGACCAGAACTGTATGCAATACTCCAAATGAGGCCTAACTAGGGCTTTATATACTTCCTGAATTTTAAACTCAATACCTCGACTAATAGAGGCAACCATTTGCCATATGCCTTCTTAATTACCCAATAAACTCGTTCAGCCACTTTCAGAGAGCTATGAACCCGGACCCCAAGGTCCCTCTGCTGATCAACACTGTAAATATCCCTGCCCCTGACAGTGTACTGACTCCTTGCAATTGTGCTACCAAGGTGCAACACTTTACATTTGGCCTGATTAAACTCCCTCTACCATTTCTCCACTCATACCTGCAACTGATCTATATCCCATTGTATTCTTTGCCACTCCCAGCAGAGCTCCGAATACAGACCCCTGCGGAACACCACTAGGCACGTATCTCCAGCCATTATCCTCTGTTAAGTCCCTTCAACTATTATCCTCTGTCTCTTATTGGCAAGCCTTTTCTGAATCTAAGTGGCCAACTCACCATTGATCCCTTGTATCTTCTGATAAGCCTCTCATGAGGGACCTTGTCAAACACCTTACTGAAATCCATGTAGACAACATCTATAGCTCTATCTTCATCAATCACCCTTGTCACTTTGTCAAAATCTCAATCAGGTTCTAAGACGTGGCATACCCTGCACAAAGCCATGCTGGCTCTGCCTAATTAGACCGTGGTTTTACAAATGCTCATGAATCCTATCCATAAGACTTCTCTCCAGTAACTTCCCTACCACTGGTGTAAGACTCATTCAAAAAAGTAAACAAAATATACTGAGTTGTAGAGTGCTTGAAACTGAGTCTACAAGTTGTGGAGTCAGCTCAGCATTGAGGTGAGTGAAGTTATTCATGCTAGTTCAGGAGCCTGTAGGGTAATAGCTGTACTTGAACCTGGTGGTGTGGGACCTAAGGCTCCCATACCCCCTGCCTGATGGTAGAATCGAGAAGAGAGCACAGCATGGACGATAGAGGTGCGTGATAATGGTTTGGCATTTGGCTCCCCACGTACCGATTCCCACACCTCCATTAGAACTCGAGCCTTGGTCCCTGCTCTTCTGAACTTACACTCCTTTTGACATACCGGGACTCAGTTCCCACATTTCCTTTATAGCGCTCCAGTTTTCTACTCTCCCTTTGAACTCACTGGGATCCTGTTCCCTGCATTTCTGTAAAACTTGCCTGATTCTGGTTTGCCAAGGTCCCTTGGAACCCATCTGGTTCTCTTTCCCATGCTTCCTTTAAACTTGCCAGGTTTTTTGAAGAATTTATTATACTACTGCATAACATCTAAATAAAATAGGGAATTAAAATTGTGTGGGGTACTAATTGAAAAACCATCCAAGAATCTGGAAAACCTGCCAAATCCAAGATTAACGAAGTGTATGGGTCCAAGCAGTGCTCTATGCTTCAAACCTGTTCAGGCTGCATCTTGAATCTCTTTATCTCTCAGAGGAATTTCAGAGAAACCAGAGGTTTCTGTATTAAATTATTTTGTTTAATTAGAGCTAAAGTGTGGAACTGCCCTTCCAGACCAACAAGCTACAACATCCAGCAACCCACCTATTTAACTCTAGCCTATTCACAGGACAATTAACTTAATAACTGGTGGGTCCTTGGACTGTGGGAGGAAACCGGAGCACCAGGAGGAAACTCACGCGGATCACGGGGAGAACGTATAAATTCTTTACAGATGGCGCTGGAAATGAATTCCGAACTCCAGAATGCCCTAAGCTGTGATAGCATTGCACTAACCGCTGCACTACCATGACACCTAGTTCTGAATTTGTTTCTTTCCCCATATTTCTTGAATATTAGCATGCTGTTTCTATTCTTGTGCCGTATTGTTTATCTTTAAATTGGTTTCTTTTTGGTGGTAAACTCGGGAAAGGGAGGTGACACAGAAGTGTTTGAAAGGCACTGTGAGCAATCACACGGGAGTTGGTGGCTTACCAGAAAATGTCTGATGGCCTTGCCATCTCATGCTGGAAAAGTGACCTTGTCCACGCAATGTACTCCAGTGGCTTCAGGCAGATATACTGCAGATAAAAGCATTTGATTTTTATTTTAAAAAGGTGATGTAGGGAGGTTATTTTGGTATTGTTCTCTGAGCAGCAGTCCAAATAGAGTCAAAATCTCACACATACTGTACATAGTGACAGTAATGTACTAAAACATTCCAAGGCATCCAAAAGTGGGATCACATACCAATAGAAACAGGAATAGACTATTTTGTCCTTTGAGCTTCTTCTGCCCTTCAATAAAATCATGGGTATGGAAGGCGATGTTGCATCTGTGAGTGG